>NC_058082.1:65771286-66088768 GCF_014858855.1 Bufo gargarizans | reverse complement strand
CAACCATCAATGAAATTAAATTATCAGTAAAGAAAAGCTTGAAAAAAATCAATTTCTCTAAACCCAGTCGTATTAACATGTGTACCCGCATCAGCAGTAAAGTTGGGTACCTGGGCCACATAGTTATCTGGGGGTGCCCAAATAGGTGCATTTGACTGATCATCAACCCTTTGGCGCCTTCTTGGGGGTTCATCAGATTCATTTGAAGATGATGATGCAATAAAATTCATGTCACCTTCACTTGCAGACTCAGTGTCTGAACAAATCATGGCGTACACCTGCTCTGCAGTAAACCGCCTGCCATGCGCCATATTTGAATTTTAGTAAACAGTCCAGTAACTGTAGAAGATAAAACAGTATTTTTTTTTTTTTCGAATGGTACTGAAATATTTTATATGTGGATGTCAACGGGAAGGAGGGCCTCTAGAAAATATGTAGTTCTGGGTGCGACTGAGTCAGGACCGCTAACAAAATTATAAAACTAAACGGCACTAAATGGGTAAAAAAAAAATCTGCTCTGAAAAAAAAAAAAATATAGGAACAGGATGGGGTTCACTGGAAAGTAATGGGAGGTGGATGATGAGTGTATAGTGATTGTGCAAATTTGACAGGAGCTCTGAGTGACAATAACCCTCTCTGATCAACTCAATGAGAGAACTGAGGTGATCAGAGGGGGTGAAGTCACCTACCTAGAATCCTGTCCTCTGATTGGCCAACCTAGGACCATCCTGATTGGTCCTGGGTTGGCAAACCGTGACTGGTAGCTAATCAAAGCTGTCACCATGGCGACAGGTTCGCATCTACAGTATGGCGTGCTGACAGTAGCGATCCTCGATGCCTTTCTGCTCTGATCGGTGCATTGGAGGGACCGATCAGAGCACACCGCTCTGCAATATTCTTCGGGTGGCTGTCGGAGTGCCGCTGCATTCTCCGTTACAGCTCACCCCCCTCGAAACGTGCGCACTAATAACAACTGCGCTGATTGGTCCATGAGACTTCACGGACCAATCACAGCGATCGCCGACGGGGGTGTGCTCTCACAGCTACCAGGCCGGCTAGCTGTGATACTTAGCGGTCCGTGACAGCTGTCATCAGAGCGCTATCACTATATAGTAAAAAATTGTGACAGTTTCTAGCGATGACGGGTATACACGTCATGTAGCGCAAAAGAGCTATGTTTCATGACGTGTATACTCGTCAACGAGCGTTAAGGGGTTAATGGCACCATTTAATTTACCATGTCTTGTATTGGAAAACGGGAAAAAAATTATTTAAGGGGTGAACTTGGGAAAAAATCCAAAATTCTGCCAAGATTTTTTGAGTTGTGATTAGAGTTGTTCGATACCAAATTTTTAATTTGATTTTGATACCATAAAGTATTGCGATACTCGATACCACGCGAAAAGAATAAACAAAAAAAGGCACGTGCATTCCGCATTTTTTTCTGTTTCGGCATTCACCGCATAGATTTTTTTCTATTTTAATAGTTTGGACTTTTCAGACGTGGCGATATGTAATATGTATTTTTATTTATTGTTTATATATTTTATATGTAATTTATACTTAATTGTGGTGGGGGGTTTTAACATTTTTTTTTTTTTTTACTTTTTATTCAATAACTATTTCCCCCCCTAAGGCCTCATGCACACGACAGTTTTTTTTCACGGCCCGCAAAAACTGGGGTCCGTGGGTCCGTGATCCGTGACCGTTTTTCCGTCCGTGGGTCTTCCTTGATTTTTGGAGGATCCACGGACATGAAAAAAAAGTCATTTTGGTGTCCGCCTGGCCGTGCGGAGCCAAACGGATCCGTCCTGAATTACAATGCAAGTCAATGGGGACGGATCCGTTTGATGTTGACACAATATGGTGCCATTTCAAACGGATCCGTCCCCATTGACTTTCAATGTAAAGTCTGGAGTTCTGTTATACCATCGGATTGGAGTTTTCTCCAATCCGATGGTATATTTTAACTTGTAGCGTCCCCAACACCATGGGAACGCCTCTATGTTAGAATATACTGTCGGATATGAGCTACATCGTGAAACTCATTTCCGACAGTATATTCTAACACAGAGGCGTTCCCATGGTGATGGAGACGCTTCAGGTTAGAATATACAAAAAAACTGTGTACATGACTGTCCCCTGCTGCCTGGCAGGTGCTGCCAGGCAGCAGGGGGCAGACCCCCCCCCCTGTTTTTAACTCATTGGTGGCCAGTGGGCCCCCCCTCCCCTGTTGTTAACTCGTTGGTGGCCAGTGTGCGCACCCCCCTCCCTCCCTCCCTCTATTGTAATAATAGCATTGGGGCCAGTGTGCGCCCCCCCCAACCCCCCCCCCCCCTCCTCCCTCTATTGTAATAATAGCATTGGGGCCAGTGTGCGCGCCCCCCCAACCCCCCCCTCCCTCCCTCTATTGTAATAATAGCATTGGGGCCAGTGTGCCCCCCCCCCCCCCCGATCATCGGTGCCAGCGGAGTAGAAGATTCATACTTACCTGGCTGCTGGCTGCTGCGATCTCTGTGTCCGGCCGGGAGCTCCTCCTACTGGTAAGTGACAGGTCTGTGCGGCGCATTGCTGTCACTTACCAGTAGGAGGAGGGGGGGTGTGCGCACACTGGCCCCAATGCTATTATTACAATAGAGGGGGGGGGGGTTGGGGGGGTGCGCACACTGGCCCCAATGTATTAAAACAATAGAGGGAGGGAGGGGGGGGGTTGGGGGGGGCGCGCGCACACTGGCCCCAATGTATTAAAACAATAGAGGGAGGGAGGGAGGGGGGTGCGCACACTGGCCACCAACGAGTTAACAACAGGGGAGGGGGGGGGCCGCACAATGATATTCAAACTGGGGAGGGGGGGGGGGGGGTCTGCCCCCTGCTGCCTGGCAGCCCTGATCTCTTACAGGGGGATATGATAGTACAATTAACCCCTTCAGGTGCCGCACCTGATGGGGTTAATTGTACTATCATATCCCCCTGTAAGAGATCGGGTGCTGCCAGGCAGCAGGGGGCAGTCTTGTACACAGTTTGTAGTGTATTCTAACTAGAAGCGTCCCATCACCATGGGAACGCCTCTGTGTTAGAATATACTGTCGGATCTGAGTTTTCACGAAGTGAAAACTCAGCTCTGAAAAAGCTTTTATGCAGACGGATCTTCGGATCCGTCTGTATGAAACTAAAACCTACGGCCACAGATCACGGACACGGATGCCAATCTTGTGTGCATCCGTGTTCTTTCACGGACCCATTGACTTGAATGGGCCCGTGAACCGTTGGCCGTGAAAAAAATAGGACAGGTCATATTTTTTTCACGGCCAGGAAACACGGCTCACGGATGCGGCTGCCAAACGGTGCATTTTCCGATTTTTCCACGGACCCATTGAAAGTCAATGGGTCCGTGAAAAAAAACGAAAAACGGCACAACGGCCACGGATGCACACAACGGTCGTGTGCATGAGGCCTAAGAACTAGAACCTGGGATTTTTTTTATCCCTTGTCCTATTCACCCTGATAGTTCTCTATCAGGGTGAATAGGACTTCACACTCTCCCTGCTGCCCTGTGCATAGTACATTGCAGCAGGGAGCCGACCATGGCAGCCAGGGCTTCAGTAGCGTCCTGGCTGCCATGGTAACTGATCGGAGCCCCAGCAGTGTAAGCCGATCGGAACTGCCACTTATGAACTGCTACAGCCACCAATGGGACACTGATTAGGAGGGGACCCTGTGGCCACTGCCACCAATGATTTTGGGAGGGGTTGAGGGGGCACTAAGCCACCGGGGGTTGAGGGGGGGAGGGCGCACTGCGCCACCAAGAATTCTAATACTCGGGGGGAGGGGGGCGCACTGCGCCGCCAATGATAATTAACCTTTAATACAGGAGGTGGGTACTGGCAGCAGATCAGCGGCAGTTAACCACTAAGGTGCCGCACCTGAGGGGATTAACTGACGCTGATCGCAGTTCCCTGTCAGAGGCAGGGTGCCGGCTATGCGATTCTGCTGCCGGCCCCCGCCTCCTGTATTAAAAGTTAAAGACTACCTTTCGTGGGTTTGGACTTAGTTAAGTTACCAGGCTACATAGAGCGGCGCTCAGGGATCTCCCTGCACCTACTATTATTCGTGGGCGCCGCTCCGTTCGCCTGCTGTGCCCCCGTTACAGTCTCCTGCTCCGTATGCCAATTACTACTATCGGAGCGATCGGGAGGAGACATCAGTTTCTCTCCTGGGTGTTCCTTCTCAGATGTCTCCTGCCCATCGCTCCGATAGTAGTAATTGGCATGCGGAGCAGGAGACAGTAATGGGGCACGGCAGGCGAACAGAGCGGCGCCCAGGAATAATAGTAAGTGCAGGGAGATCCCTGAGCACCACTCTATGTAGCCTGCTAAGTCCGAACCAATAAAAAAGATCATCCTATCATTGGTGGCGAAGTGCGCCCACCCCTCCTCCGCAGGGAGGAGGGAGAGACTGCTTCCTTCTCCCCTGTGCTGCTGAGGGAATATGAGCGCGCTCATGTTCAGATACTAGACTGTGCAGCAGCGCAGGCCAGTATCGAAAAAATGGAAATCCCGGTATCGTATCGATACCGGAGCAAAAGTATCGATTGGGTATCGAAATTTCGATAACCGCAACAACCCTAGTTGTGACATTACGTTATTCACTACAACGTAGTGCTAAAAATGACATGACGTCTTTATTCTGCAGGTGAATACGATTACAGCAGTATCAGATTTGTATCGTTTTTATTTTGTTTTATTACTTAAAAAAATATATCCTTTGGGGGGAAAAAAATTTATACATTCTCTTTGTATCGCCATTTTCCGATAGCGATAACTATTTTAAATTTTCGTCCACAGAGTTGTATGAGGGCTGTTTTCGATTTGCAGAAAGAACTGTAATTTTAATTGGTACTGTGTTTTGGGTACATATGACTTTTTTATCACTGTTATAAAAAAAAATGGGCGGGACAAGCTAACTAAAAAATTTAGATTTTTTTTTTCCCTTTACGAAAATTGGGAAAGTGGGATGATTTAAATTTTTTATATTTGGGGAGTTTTTTTCAACTTTTTTTTTTTTTTACTTTTTAAATAAACTTTTGAACCACTGGATTTTCACTAGTAAGGCTACTTTCACACTAGCGTTCGGGTGTCCGCTTGTGAGCTCCGTTTGAAGGGGCTCACAAGTGGCCCCGAACGCATCCGTACGGCCCCAATGCATTCTGAGTGGATGCGGATCCGCTCAGAATGCATCAGTCTGGCACCGTCTGTCCTCCGCTCCGCTCAGCAGGCGGACACCTGAACGCTGTTTGCAGCGTTCGGGTGTCCGTCTGGCTGTGCGGAGGCAAACGGATCCGTCCAGACGTACAATGTAAGTCAATGGGGACGGATCCGTTTGAAGTTGACACTATATGGCTCAATTTTCAAACGGATCCGCCCCCCATTGACTTTCAATGTAAAGTCTGGACGGATCCGTCTGAAGCTACTTTCACACTTATAATTTTTTCTAAACTATAATGCAGACGGATCCGTTCTGAACGGATACCATTGTTTGCATTATAGGAGCGGATCCGTCTGTGCAGGCACCAGACGGATCCGCTCCGAACGCAAGTGTAAAAGTAGCCTTAGTAGTGCAGGCAGGACAATGCACCTCCGAGCTTTAGAAACAAATATTAGTAAAAACTGCCTCCCCTGTTACACCTCACCACACAGATGCAGCAAGTGTCTGGGAAGAGCTGAAAGGAGCTGGTTGGAGGAAGCCACCAGGGCACTTGCTCCTCTGCCCTTCTATTTATCTGGCCCAGCAGCTCAGCTCAGTGCCTTAGCAGGAATCCCACAATTTTACTATAAGGTCTTCATCAATAAAAAATTCAAATAGATTTTACCTTTTGTGTCACCCCCAATCCCTCATAGATTGTAAGCTCTTGCGAGCAGGGCCCTCACTTCAAGTGTAAGAGTAAGAAAATGACCCGGGTGAGTATTTCATTCAGCATGAGGCTATACTGCAGGAAGCATGGTTACAGCACCAAGCCTTGACAGATGTGTTTTCGGTAACACTTGGACTAGTGGATTTCTTGCAGGTCACGTAAACCCTGGAGTGGAATTGACTAGAGATTGATTCTATGGCTCGGTTCTCATTTCCATCTGGAGGCTTCATCAGAGGATTCTGTCATTTTGGACAGAAAGAATAATGCAGCCCTATTCCTGCAATCAAACTAATGAACACCATGGAGGAACCCTACGGACCCCATTATATATCTTTGGGTGCAGCTGGTGTCTCTTATGACAGATATGACACTCAGATTTTTTTTTTTCTCCATGTTTCTGCTACTCAGACGGAACAGAAAAATGTACAGAGATGTGAATAGAGGCAATCATACAGAACAGGAACGAGAAGAGAACTTTCAGCTCTTCAGTTCATTTCTCAGATGTATGAATGATGAAGATGCTATGAGAGTTATTTCTTTTAGACCATTTCAACTAAAATGATATATCCAGTTTGTAGCATTTGAGTAGTCGAGCAATAGTTAGAGGGGTTGTCCCATGACAAAGACTTTTCCCCTAGCCACAGGATAAAGTACAAGTGTTCCAACCGCTGGGGTCCCTGACTCTCTGTTCATGCATGCACACTGCCGCTCCATTTAACTTCGTGGGGCAAAGGGGACGCCAATCTCCAGCAGCCACATACATGGAGTAGCAGTACAAGTGCATGACCACCATGCCTTTCAAAACGGGGGAACACAGGACCCAAGTTCTCGAGACTGGTGGGGGCCCAGCAGTTGGACTCCTAATGGTCAGACACTTATAAAAAGTTGAAGCATTGAGGGTGCTTAATAAACCTGTATAAGGCTGAGACTCTTGACTGAACATTTTTAATATTAACTGCAGCGAAGCCTGAGAAGATTGAGCCTCCAATGCTAGAGACGGAAAGTGTAATCTTTTTAAAAAGAGACTGATAACGTGGAAGTGATTCTGCTTTATAAGAAATCTGATAGCTGCTGGAATGCAATGCATTAAATTCTTTTAGCCTGACACTCCGTGGTCTAGAAATTCTGATAGTTTAGGATGGAATGAAAATGGGCTAATGCCGCAAGTCATTTAACTCACAGTCCAGGTTCTCAGTGCATTGACATGCTAATAGTAGAATGCTAGTGGACATCAAGGCCAGTGGTTGCACCACTGACTATTAGAGAGGGCCTTGCGGTTCGCCCGGCGGTTGTTTTGCAGCGAACTTTGCTCGTTCGCGGTCCGCCGAACGGGCAAACATATGGCAATTTCCGCTGGCGCTATATTCTTTTACATTGTGAAGAACTTTGACCCATGACACATCCATCAGGTGGTACAGGACAGCCAATTGAGACGTTTCAGCACATGGACACACCCCCTACCTTATAAATAAACCTGATCTGGCCGCCATTTTACATTCAGTTTTTTGCCAGTGTAGGGAGAGGTTGCTGTGTGGAGCAGGGGCAGACTGTTAGGGACACTAATCGCTAGCTAATAGGGCCACAAAAGTCCTTTTAAGGACTGGTATAGGTGTGCTATCGATAGATGTGATATACTGAGGGGTGTAATATACTTATAATATACACTCACCTAAAGAATTATTAGGAACACCTGTTCTATATCTCATTAATGCGATTATCTAGTCAACCAATCACATGGCAGTTGCTTCAATGCATGTAGGGTTGTGGTCCTGGTCAAGACAATCTCCTGAAGTCCAAACTGAATGTCAGAATGGGAAAGAAAGGCGATTTAAGCAATTTTGAGCGTGGCATGGTTGTTCGTGCCAGACGGGCTGGTCTGAGTATTTCACAATCTGCTCAGTTACTGGGATTTTCACGCACAACCATTTCTAGGGTTTACAAAGAATGGTGTGAAAAGGGAAAAACATCCAGTATGCGGCAGTCCTGTGGGCGAAAATGCCTTGTTGATGCTAGAGGTCAGAGGAGAATGGGGCGAATGATTCAAGCTGATAGAAGAGCAACGTTGACTGAAATAACCACTCGTTACAACCGAGGTATGCAGCAAAGCATTTGTGAAGCCACTACACGCACAACCTTGAGGCGGATGGGCTACAAAAGCAGAAGACCCCACCGGGTACCACTCATCTCCACTACAAATAGGAAAAAGAGGCTACAATTTGCACAAGCTCACCAAAATTGGACTGTTGAAGACTGGAAAAATGTTGCCTGGTCTGATGAGTCTCGATTTCTGTTGAGACATTCAGATGGTAGAGTCCGAATTTGGCATAAACAGAATGAGAATATGTATCCATCATGCCTTGTTACCACTGTGCAGGCTGGTGGTGGTGGTGTAATGGTGTGGGGGATGTTTTCTGGGCACACTTTAGGCCCCTTAGTGCCAATTGGCCATCGTTTAAATGCCACGGGCTACCTGAGCATTGTTTCTGACCATGTCCATCCCTTCATGACCACCATGTACCCATCCTCTGATGGCTACTTCCAGCAGGATAATGCACAAAAATGGCTGTACTAAAATGGCCACCACAGTCACCAGATCTCAACCCAATAGAGCATCTTTGGGATGTGGTGGAACGGGAGCTTCGTGCCCTGGATGTGCATCCCTCAAATCTCCATCCACTGCAAGATGCTATCCTATCAATATGGGCCAACATTTCTAAAGAATGCTATCAGCACCTTGTTGAATCAATGCCACGTAGAATTAAGGCAGTTTTGAAGGCAAAAGGGGGCCCAACACCGTATTAGTATGGTGTTCCTAATAATTCTTTAGGTGAGTGTACTTTCTAACATAGAAAGTATAATATAGTGCATTTGTATTGTGCAGCAGTTGGGTGCAGTTCTGAGATACTACAGCTACACAGAGTGACAAATGCTATTGGAACAAATAATTTCTACTGGTGTGATATACCCGTTGCCCCCCCCAAAAAAAACTGATTGAAGCAGGGGTGTTATATACCAATTACAGGTGAAACTAACATATGAGATAGACTCATTACATGCAACGCGAGATATTTCAAGCCTTTGTCTGTAAAGGTTCTCATTTATCCAGGTCATGGTATATCTGTAAAGAATAAATCAAGTATAAGTATAAATCAAAGTATAAGGCTACATTCACACGTCAGTATTTTACTATATCCCGAATTTCGGTCCGTTTTTTTTTTGTGGATCCGTTGTTCCTGAAAATGTTTCCGTATGTCATCCGTTTTTTGCGGATCCGCAAAAAACGGAAACATGTATAAATTTCACAAAGCAAATAAAGTTGTTTGGATTTCTTTGAAAAAAAAAATGAAAAAAAAAAAAAAGGGAATAAGCTGATTTCTGTGGGCAGGATTTAATTTCCAGGAATGGATTCCGCATAAAACGGATGACATACGTAATGACATACGATTGTCTTCTGTTTTTTGCGGCACCATTGACTTTGTATTGTACCAGGATCCGATTTTTGCGGAAAAGAATAGGACAAGTTTTATATTTAATCGGACATACGGAACGGAACAACGGAAACGGACAGCACACATTGTGTTGTCCGATTTTTTCCAGGACCCATTGAAAATGAATGGGTCCAGAACTGGTCCTGATCTGTTCCGCAAAAAACTGAACAGATCAGGAAAGAAAAAACGGATGTGTGAATGGACCCTAAGAACGAGTGAAACGTTTCCAAGAAATCTACAGTAAGTCCAGTTGCCTTGATTTATTCTTTACAGATAGTTCAAGCCTTTATTTGTTATAATTTGGATGATTATGGCTTATAGCTTATGAAAACCCAAAGTCACAATTTTGAGGTCCCCTTTGCTCAGGGAGTATGGATTAATTAGCTGACTAGAGTGTGACACTCTGAGCCTAGAATATTGAACCTCTTCACAAAATTCTCATTTTAAGCTGCATTAATGCAATTCCTTTTCATTTGCATTACTGAAATAAATGGACTTTTGCACGATATTCTAATTTTTCGAGTTTCACCTGTATATACTTTCTATATAGTGCTTTTAGGTAGTGCAGCATTTGTTTGCGGTTTAGCTGCATTACCTCAGCTACAGAGTGACAAACGACATTGGAACAAATAATTTCTACTGGTGTGATATACCAGTTGCCCCCCAAAAAACTGATTGAAGCAGGGGTGTTATATACCAATTATATACTTTCTATACAGTGCAGTTGGGTAGTGCAGCATTGGTTTGTGGTTTAGCTGCATTACCTCAGCTACAGATAGTGACAAACGACATTGGAACAAATAGTTGCTACTGGTGTGAAATACCAGTTGCCCCCCCCCCCCCCCCCCAAAAAAAAGTGAAAAAAAAAAGTGGGCTACAGTAAAATTGTTATTTAGTGACCGCATAATGTACCTCGAGCCACATATCACAATTTCTTTTATGTCAGGTGAATGCCTAATTTTTAGGGCCTGTACTCCCGTGGCCTAAAATAAAAAATTTCTAGGCTCCAACAGGGCACATTTCAGAGAATTTCCCTTTAGGACGCATAAAAATGTCCCCTGATTGAGATACACATTTTTTGTTGGAATTTATGTCATTGATCCCCCTCTAGTATGTCACTGTCCATGTTGTGGGACTTTTTGGACACTTCTACTAAGTATAACATTTGATCTCGTTCGCGAACCGTCCCGGACGATGTTCGGCCATCACTACTGACCATAATCAAAAAAAATTATAAATATATATATATGTATGTATGTATGTATGTATGTATGTATGTATATATGTATATATATATATGTATATATATATATATATATAAAAATATATAAATATGGAAGGCGCAAGGGTCAGTCGTTGACGGAAGGTATGTGTCACCGAGGTTCCTGGCCTCGGTGAAGTAAGAGTTGGCAGTTTCAGGTGTCAGAGGCAGCTAATGCTGATTGACACTTTGCTATCTTAGTTTGGCCGTATAGCTGATCCGGGACGGCTCTTACTTGGAGTAGCCAAAGTGATGGGTGGGTGACTACTCCCCACGTTCCAGGCCGGGTCTTGACTGGCCTATAAGAAAAAACAGCCAGCAGTGTCAGCTGTGAGTGGATTAGGCTACTTTCACACTAGCGTTCGATCGGATCCGTTCTTAACGGACCCGATCATAATAATGCAGACGGAGGCTCCGTTCAGAACGGATCCGTCTGCATTATATTAGCAAAAAAAAGCTCCGATCATAATAATGCAGACGGAGGCTCCGTTCAGAACGGATCCGTCTGCATTATATTAGCAAAAAAAAAGCTAAGTGTGAAATTAGCCTGAGCGGATCCGTCCAGACTTTTACATTGAAAGTCAATGGTGGACGGATCCGCTTGAAGATTGAGCCATATTGTGGCATCTTCAAACGGATCCGTCCCCATTGACTTACATTGTAAGTCTGGACGGATCCGCACGGCCAGGCGGACACCCGAACGCTGCAAGCAGCGTTCAGGTGTCCGCCTGCTGAGCGGAGCGGAGGCTGAACGCCGCCAGACTGATGCAGTCTGAGCGGATCCGCATCCATTCAGACTGCATCAGGGCTGGACGGAAGCGTTCGGGTCCGCTCGTGAGCCCCTTCAAACGGAGCTCACGAGCGGACAGCCGAACGCTAGTGTGAAACTAGCCTTACTCCTCTCTGACAGTGGAGCTCTGTCAGTCTCTGTGTTGGGACCTGGGAGTTTGGGCCTGGATTAAGGCCTGCTACCTTGTTGGTGTGAAAGCAGGTGGATTTGGCTTTGTCCAAGGACTTCTTTGCCGCATGGTGTGAACAAACACCAGAATAACATGGTGACTGTTTTCCTTTAAGCAGACCTTTTGTTTTGTCATTTACTTAATGTGTGAATAAACACTGAACTGTTTAATTCAAAGACTTTGTTGTTGCTTCTGTGCTGCGTTCGAACGTGTCTACCAGTGCGAATCCCCACAATATATACATTGCCTTGCAAAAGTATTCCCCCCCCCCCTTGACTTTTTTCGTTTTTTGTTACATTACAGCTTTAAGTTCAATGTTTTGTTAATCTGAATTTTAGGTGATGGATCAGAAGTTTCAGAACACAATAGTCTAAGTTGGTGAAGTGAAATGAGAAAAATATATAAATAAAACTATTGTTTAGATATAGAAAACAGAAAATTGTCATGTGCGTATGTATTCACCCCCTTTTGTGAGAAAGCCCATAAAAAGCTCTGGTGCAACCAATTACCTTCAGAAGTCACATAATTAGTGAAATGATGTCCGTCTGTGTGCAATCTAAGTATCACATGATCTGACATTAAAAAAAGGTGTGTACACTCACCTAAAGAATTATTAGGAACACCATACTAATATGGTGTTGGACCCCCTTTTGCCTTCAGAACTGCCTTAATTCTACGTGGCATTGATTCAACAAGGTGCTGATAGCATTCTTTAGAAATGTTGGCCCATATTGATAGGATAGCATCTTGCAGTTGATGGAGAGTTGAGGGATGCACATCCAGGGCACGAAGCTCCCGTTCCACCACATCCCTAAGATGCTCTATTGGGTTGAGATCTGGTGACTGTGGGGGCCATTTTAGTACAGTGAACTCATTGTCCTGTTCAAGAAACCAATTTGAAATGATTCGAGCTTTGTGACATGGTGCATTATCCTGCTGGAAGTAGCCATCAGAGGATGGGTACATGGTGGTCATGAAGGGATGGACATGGTCAGAAACAATGCTCAGGTAGCCCGTGGCATTTAAACGATGGCCAATTGGCACTAGGGGGCCTAAAGTGTGCCCAGAAAACATCCCCCACACCATTACACCACCACCACCAGCCTGCACAGTGGTAACAAGGAATGATGGATACATGTTCTCATTCTGTTTACGCCAAATTCGGACTCTACCATTTGAATGTCTCAACAGAAATCGAGACTCATCAGACCAGGCAACATTTTTCCAGTCTTCAACAGTCCAATTTTGGTGAGCTTGTGCAAATTGTAGCATCTTTTTCCTATTTGTAGTGGAGATGAGTGGTACCCGGTGGGGTCTTCTGCTGTTGTAGCCCATCCGCCTCAAGGTTGTGCGTGTTGTGGCTTCACAAATGCTTTGCTGCATACCTCGGTTGTAACGAGTGGTTATTTCAGTCAACGTTGCTCTTCTATCAGCTTGAATCAATCGGCCCATTCTCCTCTGACCTCTAGCATCAACAAGGCATTTTCGCCCACAGGACTGCCGCATACTGGATGTTTTTCCCTTTTCACACCATTCTTTGTAAACCCTAGAAATGGTTGTGCGTGAAAATCCCAGTAACTGAGCAGATTGTGAAATACTCAGACCGGCCCGTCTGGCACCAACAACCATGCCACGCTCAAAATTGCTTAAATCACCTTTCTTTCCCATTCTGACATTCAGTTTGGAGTTCAGGAGATTGTCTTGACCAGGACCACAACCCTACATGCATTGAAGCAACTGCCATGTGATTGGTTGACTAGATAATCACATTAATGAGAAATTGAACAGGTGTTCCTAATAATTCTTTAGGTGAGTGTACAGGGAGTGCAGAATTATTAGGCAAGTTGTATTTTTGAGGATTAATTTTATTATTGAACAACAACCATGTTCTCAATGAACCCAAAAAACTCATTAATATCAAAGCTGAATATTTTTGGAAGTAGTTTTTAGTTGTTTTTAGTTTTAGCTATTTTAGGGGGATATCTGTGTGTGCAGATGTGTGACTATTACTGTACATAATTATTAGGCAACTTAACAAAAAACAAATATATACCCATTTCAATTATTTATTTTTACCAGTGAAACCAATATAACGTCTCAACATTCACAAATATACATTTCTGACATTCAAAAACAAAACAAAAACAAATCCGTGACCAATATAGCCACCTTTCTTTGCAAGGACACTCAAAAGCCTGCATCCATGGATTCTGTCAGTGTTTTGATCTGTTCACCATCAACATTGCGTGCAGCAGCAACCACAGCCTCCCAGACACTGTTCAGAGAGGTGTACTGTTTTCCCTCCTTGTAAATCTCACATGTGATGATGGACCACAGGTTCTCAATGGGGTTCAGATCAGGTGAACAAGGAGGCCATGTCATTAGATTTTCTTCTTTTATACCCTTTCTTGCCAGCCACGCTGTGGAGTACTTGGAGTACTTGGACGCGTGTGATGGAGCATTGTCCTGCATGAAAATCATGTTTTTCTTACCTTGCAGACTTCTTCCTGTACCACTGCTTGAAGAAGGTGTCTTCCAGAAACTGGCAGTAGGACTGGGAGTTGAGCTTGACTCCATCCTCAACCCGAAAAGGCCCCACAAGCTCATCTTTGATGATACCAGCCCAAACCAGTACTCCACCTCCACCTTGCTGGCGTCTGAGTCGGACTGGAGCTCTCTGCCCTTTACCAATCCAGCCATCTGGCCCATCAAGACTCACTCTCATTTCATCAGTCCATAAAACCTTAGAAAAATCTGTCTTGAGATATTTCTTGGCCCAGTCTTGACGTTTCAGCTTGTGTGTCTTGTTCAGTGGTGGTCGTCTTTCAGCCTTTCTTACCTTGGCCATGTCTCTGAGTATTGCACACCTTGTGCTTTTGGGCACTCCAGTGATGTTGCAGCTCTGAAATATGGCCAAACTGGTGGCAAGTGGCATCTTGGCAGCTGCACGCTTGACTTTTCTCAGTTCATGGGCAGTTATTTTGCGCCTTGGTTTTTCCACACGCTTCTTGCGACCCTGTTGACTATTTTGAATGAAACGCTTGATTGTTCGATGATCATGCTTCAGAAGCTTTGCAATTTTAAGAGTGCTGCATCCCTCTGCAAGATATCTCACTATTTTTGACTTTTCTGAGTGTCATGGTCTTACCTTCTTGCCGTCCTCCTTCGTTTGACATGTGCTGGCGGCCATCTTGGTTTCTGGGTTTCTTGTAGCCTCCCACCCTGCAGCTTCTCCTTCCCACTGGGAGGAGCTGGATGCCTAGCTCATATATATAGGAGGTCTGTGGCTTCAGTTCCTTGCTTGGTCCTCCTGTGTTCACATGCTTCTAAGACTGCTGCTGCTTCTGGTTCCTGATCCTGGCCTCGTCTGACTACCCCGCTGGTTCCTGATCCTGGCTTCGTCTGACTACCCTGCTGGTTCCTGATCCAGGCTTCGTCTGACTGCCCTTCTGGTTCCTGACCTCTGGCTACGCAAGACTCTGCTTCGGTTTAGCCATCCGTTTGGACTTTTGCTTACAGCTTGATTTCAATAAAGCCTTCTTATTTCCACTTATCTCTTGTTGTACGTCTGGTTCATGGTTCCATGACATTAGGACCAAGCCATGAATTCTGACGGTACAGGGCCATCCTCGCTACCTACGCTGGTTGCCAGACTTGATCAGCAGGATCACCTGTTGGGTCGGTTCGCTGTGGCGTTGCAAACCCTGCTTGAACGCACGGCTCATTTCGCTTCCGTTGCCGATGGGTCGGTTGTCGCTCCTGGGCCCGCTCCTACTGCCGCTCCGGTTGTTGCGCCAGAGTCTACCCTGACACCTGTTGCTGCGCCTGCGGTGTCTCGGGGTATGACCGGTTCTGCCCCCCTTCCACAGCGCTTTGGGGGAGAGCCAACTCAGTGCCGAGGTTTCCTTAACCAGGTGGGCATTTATTTCGAGTTGCTGCCACATGCCTTTCCTACTGAGAGATCAAAGGTGGGCTTCTTGATCTCGCTGCTCTCGGACAAGGCCTTGGCCTGGGCCAGCCCTTTATGGGAGAACAACAATCCGGTGGTTGCCGAGTTTTCCGGTTTTGTTGCTTCTCTTCGGAAGGTATTCGATGTGCCGGCTCGTGCTGCCTCTGCTGCGAAGCTCCTTATGTCCATCAGACAGGGTTCACGATCCGTAGCTGAATACGCCATTGAGTTTCGTACCCTGGCAGCAGAGGTGGGCTGGAATAATGAGGCTCTGGTCGCTGCTTTCTCTCATGGTCTCTCGGATGCCTTGAAGGATGAGGTTGCAGCTAAGGACCTACCAGTGGAGCTCGAGTCTCTTATTTCTTTCCTGATTTTGATTGACACCAGACTCAGGGAGAGACCTTCCTTTAAGGAGAGCCTGCGGAGGTCTTCTAACAGATTGGCGCCTACGTTTGCTGTCCTACCCGTGCCTCCCTCTCCTCCCACGCCTCCTGGGGATGACTTGTCTGGGGGTGAACCCATGCAGCTGGGGTTTGCTCGCCTGTCCGAGGGGGAGAGGGTACTCCGGAGACGCGAGGGCCGATGCATGTACTGTGGTCTCGGTGGGCATTTTCGGTTGGCATGTCCGAACCGTCCGGGAAACGCTCGCACCTGAGATCCTGTCGGGGGCAGATCTTGGGTGGAGTCTCCTCGTCCCCGGTTTCCCGTGTTGACAAACCACTGATCACTGTTGTCCTCTCCTGGGTCGGGGGCTCGGTGACGACCCAGGCGTTGGTGGACTCTGGTGCTGGTGGTTTGTTCATTGATAGTGTGTTCGCTGCCGCCAATTCCATTCCTCTGCAGCCTCGAGGTTCCCCACTGGCTCTTGAGGCGATAGACGGCAGACCCCTTCTGCCGCCACACGTGACTCATGAGACCCTTCCAGTGGGGATAGCCATTGGTGCCGTTCAAAAAGAGTCGGTCTGTCTCCAGGTTATTTCGTCTCCACACTACTCGGTGGTCTTGGGGTACCCCTGGCTCCAGAGGCATAATCCGACTTTCGATTGGAGATCGGCCGAGATCCTCTCGTGGTCACCGCAGTGTGGGGCTAGTTGCATCCATGGGCCTGTCAAGTTGCTGTGTACTTCCTCGGACTCTCTGTTGCCTCCTGAATACGAAGAGTACCGGGATGTATTCGATAAGGTGCGCGCGGTTGCCCTACCTCCGCACCGCCCATACGATTGTGCCATAGAGTTACAATCTGGTGCCGTTCCTCCTCGTGGCAAAGTCTATCCACTGTCGGTAGCGGAGAATGAGGCCATGGAGGAGTACGTGAGGGAGGCGCTTTCACGCGGACACATTCGCAAATCCTCGTCCCCGGCAGGGGCTGGATTTTTCTTTGTGAAAAAGAAGGGCGGTGAGTTGAGGCCTTGCATCGATTACAGGGGTCTCAATCGCATCACGATCAAGAACACTTACCCGATACCCTTGATTTCCGAGCTGTTCGATCGCCTCAAAGGGGCCACGGTCTTTACCAAACTCGACCTGAGGGCGGCATATAACCTGGTAAGGATCAAGGCGGGCGATGAGTGGAAGACCGCGTTTAACACCAGGACCGGTCATTATGAATCCTTGGTTATGCCCTTTGGGTTGTGCAATGCGCCCGCAGTCTTCCAGGAATTCATCAACGATGTTTTCCGTGACCTGTTGCAGCAGTGTGTGGTGGTCTATTTGGATGACATCTTGGTATATTCTGAATCCATGGAGGCCCACATTATGGATGTCAGACGAGTGTTGCAACGGTTACGAGAGAACAGGCTGTTCGGTAAGCTTGAGAAATGCGAATTTCACCGATCCCAGGTAACCTTCTTAGGTTACATCATTTCCGCTGAGGGGTTCTCCATGGATCCTGAGAAGGTTTCGGCTGTCTTACAGTGGCCCCAGCCCAGTGGTCTCCGTGCCCTGCAGCGCTTTTTGGGCTTCGCCAATTATTATCGGAAGTTCATCAGGGACTTTTCTATGCTAGCCAAGCCTCTCACGGATCTGACCAGGAAGGGCAGTAATTTCCAGGTCTGGCCGCTCGAGGCCATCCGAGCTTTTGAGGCTCCAAAGTCCGCCTTTGTGTCGGCTCCGATTCTGTCGCATCCCAACCCTGGGTTGCCCTTTGTCCTCGAGGTGGACGCGTCTGAGACGGGAGTAGGCGCCCTTCTGTCTCAGCGTAGAACACCAGAGGGTCCTCTGCTTCCTTGTGGGTTTTACTCCCGGAAACTGTCTTCCGCGGAGTGCAACTATCAGATTGGTGACAGGGAGTTATTGGCCATCGTGCAGGCCCTTAAAGAATGGAGGCACTTGCTCGAGGGTTCGGTGGTTCCGGTTCTCATCCTGACGGACCACAAGAATCTGACCTACCTTTCTGAGGCCAAGAGATTGACACCACGTCAGGCCAGATGGGCCCTGTTCTTGTCACGTTTTAATTACGTGGTCTCCTACCTACCCGGTTCCAAGAACATCAGAGCGGATGCCTTATCACGGCAGTACTCCGAGCTGTCCGGGGAGGAGTCGATTCCGACTTCGGTCATACCTCCGAATCAGATCCTGGCCGCCATTCGCACCAGCCTGACCTTTCCCCTGGGTGAGCAGATTTTGGCAGCTCAATCTGGTGCTCCCTCTGGGAGACCCAACGGCAGATGTTTTGTGCCTGAGGAGTTGCGCACTCTGTTGTTGCGAACCTACCATAACTCCAAGGCCGCGGGGCATCCTGGAAAGAATCAGCTGTCCTGGGCTGTTTCACGTCTGTTCTGGTGGCCTTCTCTACGTTCCGACATCGCCGCATATGTAGCGGCATGCTCCGTTTGTGCCCAGAGTAAGTCCCCTCGGCACCTTCCGTTGGGCCTTTTGCAACCCATAGCCACCGGGGAGCGCCCATGGTCACACCTGGGGATGGATTTCATTGTGGACCTCCCTGCATCCCGAGGCCATACGGTCATTCTCATGATTGTGGATCGGTTTTCCAAAATGTGCCACTGTGTTCCTCTCAAGAAGTTACCCTCTGCACAAGAGTTGGCCACGATTTTCGCCAGGGAGGTCTTCCGGTTGCACGGTTTGCCCAAGGAGATTGTGTCGGATCGGGGGAGTCAGTTTGTGTCCAGGTTCTGGCGCGCCTTTTGTTCCCAGTTGGGGATTCATCTCTCTTTCTCCTCGGCCTACCACCCTCAGTCCAATGGGGCCGCAGAACGATCCAATCAGGCCTTGGAGCAATTCCTTCGTTGCTATGTCTCTGATCACCAAGACAATTGGGTTGACCTCCTGCCTTGGGCTGAGTTTGCCAGGAACACGGCGGTGAACTCTTCCTCTGGGACGTCTCCCTTCATGGCCAATTATGGGTTCCAACCTGCCGTGTTACCGGAGGTATTCTCTCCCCAGGATATTCCGGCTGTGGAGGATCACCTTTCCGTCCTACGTGCTTCTTGGGTACAGATCCAGAGGTCCCTTGAGGTCTCTGCGCAGCGCCAGAGACTCCAGGCTGATCGCAGACGAGCGCCCGCTCCTTCCTACCAGGTCGGAGACCGTGTATGATTGTCCACCCGCAACCTCAACCTTCGTGTGCCCACTCCCAAGTTGGCACCTCGCTTTGTTGGTCCCTTCCGAGTGCTTCGCAGGGTAAACCCGGTAGCCTATGCCCTTGCGCTTCCTCCTGGCATGCGGATCTCCAACGTGTTTCATGTCTCCCTGTTGAAGCCATTGGTGTGTAATCGTTTCACTTCCTCGGTTCCTCGGCCTCGTCCGGTCCAAGTGGGCAATCGTGAGGAGTATGAGGTGAGCAATATCCTGGACTCACGCCTGGTCCGCGGTCGGTTGCAGTTTTTGGTCCATTGGCGTGGTTATGGTCCAGAGGAGCGTTCCTGGGTTCCCTCCGCAGATGTCCATGCTCCTGCTTTGCTCCGAGCCTTCCACGCACGCTTCCCTCAGAAACCGTTCCTTACTCCGCGGAGGAGGGGCCCTTGAGGGGGAGGTACTGTCATGGTCTTACCTTCTTGCCGTCCTCCTTCGTTTGACATGTGCTGGCGGCCATCTTGGTTTCTGGGTTTCTTGTAGCCTCCCACCCTGCGGCTTCTCCTTCCCACTGGGAGGAGCTGGATGCCTAGCTCATATATATAGGAGGTCTGTGGCTTCAGTTCCTTGCTTGGTCCTCCTGTGTTCACATGCTTCTAAGAGTGCTGCTGCTTCTGGTTCCTGATCCTGGCCTCGTCTGACTACCCCGCTGGTTCCTGATCCTGGCTTCGTCTGACTACCCTGCTGGTTCCTGATCCAGGCTTCGTCTGACTACCCTTCTGGTTCCTGACCTCTGGCTACGCAAGACTCTGCTTCGGTTTAGCCATCCGTTTGGACTTTTGCTTACAGCTTGATTTCAATAAAGCCTTCTTATTTCCACTTATCTCTTGTTGTACGTCTGGTTCATGGTTCCATGACACTGAGCCTGTCAAGTCCTTCTTTTGACCCATTTTGCCAAAGGAAAGGAAGTTGCCTAATAATTATGCACACCTGATATAGGGTGTTGATGTCATTAGACCACACCCCTTCTCATTACAGAGATGCACATCACCTAATATGCTTAATTGGTAGTAGGCTTTCGAGCCTATACAGCTTGGAGTAAGACAACTTGCATAAAGAGGATATTTGCCTAATAATTCTGCACGTAGTGTATATGTAAAGGCCCCAGAGGCTGCAACACCTAAGCGAGAGGCATCACTAACAAAACACTGCCATGAAGACCAAGGAACTCTCCAAACAAGTAAGGGACAGCGTTGTTGAAAAGTACAAGTCATGTTTAGGTTATAAAAAAAAAAAATCTAAATCTTTGATGATCCCTAAGAGCACCATCAAATCTATCATAACCAAATGGAAAGAACATGGCACAACAGCAAACCTGCCAAGAGACGGCCGCCAACCAAAACTCACGGACCGGGTAAGGAGGGCATTAATCAGAGAGGCAGTACAGAGACCTGAGGTAACCCTGGAGGAGCTGCAGAGTTCCACAGCAGAGACTGGAGTATCTGTACATAGGACGACAATAAGCAGTACGCTCCATAGAGTTGGGCTTTATGGCAGTGGCCAGAAGAAAGCCATTACTTTCAGCTAAAAACAAAAAGACACGTTGTGAGTTTGTGAAAAGGCATGTGGGAGACTCCCAAAATGTATGGAGGAAGGTGCTCTGGTCCGATGAGGCTAAAATTGAACTTCTCGGCCATCAAAGAAAACGCGATGTCTGGGGCAAACCCAACACATCACATCACCCAAAGAACACCATCCCCACAGTGAGACATGGTGGTGGCAGCATCATGCTGGGGGGATTGGGACTGGGAAACTGGTCAGAGTTGAGGCAAATATGGATGGTGCTAAATACAGGGATATTCTTGAGCAAAACCTGTACCACTCTGTGCATGATTTGAGCCTAGGACGGAGGTTCACCTTCCAGCAGGACAACGACCCCAAACACACTGCTAAAGCAACACGAGTGGTTTAAGAGGAAACCTGTAAAATGTTGGAATGGCCTAGTCAAAGCCCAGATCTCAATCCAATAGAAAATCTGTGGTCACAAGTGCAAACCATCCAACTTGAAGGAGCTGGAGCAGTTTTGAAAGGAGGAATGGGCAAAAATCCTAGTGGTAAGATGTGGCAAGCTCATAGAGACTTATCCAAAGCGACTTGGAGCTGTGATTGCCACGAAAGGTGGCTCTACAAAGTATTGACCTTAGGTGGATGAATAGTTATGCACATTGACTTTTTCTGTTATTTTGTCCTATTGGTTGTTTGCTTCACAATATATAAAAAAAAAATCTTCAAAGTTGTGGACATGTTCTGTACATTAAATTATGCAAATCCTCAATCCATGTTAATTCCAGGATGTGACTCTCCAACATAAAAAAAAAAAAAAGTCAAGGGGGGGTGAATACTTTTGCAAGGCACTGTATATGTATGTATGTATATACACACACACAGCGGCAGAATCATATAGCAGGCACACGGCCTTTAGGAGAGAGCGCTGCGATCTATGGCAGTTAACCCCTCAGGTGCGGCACCTGAGGGGTTAAATGCCGCGGATTGCAGCACCCTGTCATAGAGGTTGGGTGGCGGCTATGTGTCTCTGCCGCTGGCACCCTCCTCCTGTATTTGTATTAAAAGGTTACTCATCTTCATTGGTGGCGCAGTGCGCCCCCCCAATATTGTAATCCTTGGTGTTAGTGGCCACAGGGCCCCCTCCTCCTCATTGGTGATGCAGTGGCAGTCGTGATCGGAGCCCAAGCAGTGTAATCCTGGGGCTACGATCGGTTACCATGGCAGCCAGGACACCACTAAAGCCCTGGCTGCCATGGGAATCTCCCTGCTGCTGTGTGTACTATGCACAGGGTTGCAGGGAGAGTGTGAGATCTTATTCACCCTAATAGAGCTTCAGGTTCTAGCCCCTAAGGAAGCTAATAGTTATTAAGTAAAAAAATAAAATAAAAAAAAACACCAAAATATTAAGTTTAAATCACCCCGTTTCCCAATTTTACATATAAAATATATAAGCAATAAATAGACATATTACATATCGCCACACCCGAAAAAGTGCAAACTATTAAAATATAAAAAAAATATCTCCTATGTGGTGAGCGCCGTAACAGGAAAAAAAAAAAGTTTAAAAAAAAAAAATAGCGATTTGCCATTTTTAGTCACCTTGTCCCCCCAAAAAATAGGATTGGACTGTTCGATTATGGGCCGGACGTTCTATAAAATGCGGTATGCACACGGCTTTTTGGGCGTTTTATTTTTTTCATGTGGTATTGAACGGTATTGAGTATCGCAATACTTTATGGTATCGAAATCAAATCAAAATTTTTGTATCGTGACAACCCTAATATACTGTATGTATGTATATATATATATATATATATATATTATAATATATATAGATGAAGAAACGGACAGCACTCCAAGTAAAAATCAGTGATCTTTTTATTCACCCATGTGGGTAGCAGCAACGTTTCGGCTCATGCAAGAGCCTTTTTCAAGGTGTGTGTGTATATATATATATACACACACACACATATACATACATACACACACACACACATACATACACACACACACACTGTATATATATTTATTTAAAGGAGAACTCCTGGCAAAATGTTTATCCTCTGACCTGCTAGAAAGTGACCAACTCTCTGATCTCCAACTGACACAGGACGGGAAGTCAGTTACTTCTCTATTCATTCCTATGAGGCTGAGGCTCCCATAGGAATACATAGAGAAACTGACTTCCTGTCCACACATAAGATGCTGTGTCAGTTAGAAAGTTTGATTGCTGGTCACATGACACAGCTGAGGATCAGAAGGGAGGGGATAGCTCACAAATACAGACACTGGCAAGATTACATCATGTACCTTACTAGCAGGTTAGAGCATAACATTGTCTTTAACATACAAATGCAAATGAAGCAACAGGTCATTTTCTGATGACACCTTCCCTTTAAGGAATAAGAAAAAAAAAAACTTTAATTGGAGTGTCCTTATTCCGCAGACACAATCAGAACCGTGCTCTTCACAGGGACAATTCACCCTCATGTCTCCATCTAGAACTGCTGTGGAAGCTGCTCTGTAAACAAATGCTAGCAGCCTGCCAAACTGATGATGAAAAGCCCCCTGGGCATAATGTTGCCCTCATAAAATTCGACTGTGTCCAGCAGCGTGCCAGCAGAGACCTTTACTACATTATTTATTGGTCCAAACATTGAGAACACTGCTGTCACTCATGGTGCACGGCGTACTGTACATCGCCCGGTGAGAAACAATTCCTAGCAGACGAGGGGAAAAAGGTCCTGCCATCCAGTTATAGGGGGAAAGTGACGTAGCTGTACGGCATGTGTAGACTTCTTCTAAAGAGGACCTGTCCCCTCTCCTAACATGTCTTTGAATACCCACTTGCATTCCCCATGTAATAGCAATCGTGGAACATCTATTTATACGATTCTATGTTGTGCCGTTCCTCTATTATATCTAATAAAAGTTTATGAATGAATTGTGACCAGTTTGTAATGAAGGTCCAGATGTGTGTTACTGGTTGGAGGCGTGTCCCTGCAGTGGCAGCACTGATTGGGTAATGACAGACTGTGCAGGACACACCCCCAACTAGCAACACCCATCTGGACCTTCATTGCAAACTGCTGGAAATTAAATCATCATTTCCAGTAGGAATAATAAAGAAATGTTACATCACAGCGTCATAAGATAGGGAATGCAAGTTGTTACTAAAACATATCAGGAGAGGCGAGAGGTCATCTTTAAAACAAGCCTATCCATGCCGGATAGTCATGCGGGCGCAGGAGCTGTGCATGTATGATCACCGCAGGATTCCAGCACTGGCGCACAGCTGCGCTCCCTTTAGGTGCCATGGTCAATAGTAACATCTAGGCAGTTAGACAGAGGGATGGAGATTCTTTATGTCCCTATCAGCAGGGTGTTGATGCATTGCCATAGCAACTAGCTATTTATCATTAAAGGGGCTGTCTCACTTCAGTAAGTTGCATTTATCATGTAGAGAAAGTTATTACAAGGCACTTACTAATGTATTGTGATTGTTCATATTGCCTCCTTTGCTGTCTGGATCCATTTTTCCATCACATTATACACTGCTAGTTTCCATGGTTATGACCACCTGCAATCCATCAGTGGTGGTCGTGCTTGCACACTACATGAAAAAGCACTGACCTCTCGGGTGTCCGGGACCGTAGGAGCTCACATAGGCTGGTGTTTTTTCCTATATTGTGCAAGCATGACCACCACTGATGGATTGCAGGGTGGTCTGTAACCATGGAAACGAGCAGTGTATAATGTGACAGAAAAATGAATTCAGCCAGCAAAGGGGGAAACATGGACAATAACAACACCTTAGTAAGTGCCCTGTATTAACTTTCTCTACATGATAAATGCCACTTACTGAAGTGAGACAACCCCTTTAGACAGCCCGTTGGTCCTACAGTTATGGGCTATAATGCATATAACATATACCAATATAAAGGTGATGTCCCCTAGTGGGACTGGAACAAATTATAGTTAAAAGGTTTATTTAATAAGGTTTATTGAAGAAAACAATTAACAAAAATATATAGTTTTCCATAAAAACAGTTTTTATTTTGTAAAAGAAAAAACACTAGCACAAATATATGGCTTCACTGTGTGCGACTAGTATAATGATTAGCAGATGTTAAAATACCCAATGAGCAACATGAAAAAACGCAAAATAACAATGGATTTTATTCCCCCCACCCCTGAAAAAATAATAAGCCTTAATAAGTCCCATGTACCCCTAAATGGTATGAAAATGACCCCTTACTCCACATACACCTACATCAATGGAAAAAGGACTCCTGGAATGCGGAAAAAACAAATTTTTTCCCATTATTGTGCCGTAATTGTACTGACCAATAGAGTAAAAGTAACACGAGAATTGTGCCACATGGTAAACATTGTAATAAAAAAAAAAAAAAAAATGGCTGAACTTTTTGTTTTTTATTTCTGCCCCGCCCCCCCCCAAAAAAAGCTAACAATTAACCAATAATGGAGTCACTAAAAACACAATTCTGCCGCAGATTTGCAGTTTGTCATGTCATGCAGGATCTGTGGTTTCGCATCATAAAGGGATGTCACTTCTAGGTGTCAAATACTTGGGAAAAAATCTGGACGGCAACATGGATTCACGCTGAACACAATGGGAAGCAGGTCTGATACAAGACACGTACATACAGCATATCTAGGCCAAGTGACCATACTCTTCAAGGGGCAGGGGACAACTATTAGACTGGTGGGGGTCTACCACTTGGACTTCTACTGATAACAAGAACAAGGGCCCCATACCCTGTGGAGAGGCAGGTCATGCATGCGCTATGCTGCTCCATTAATTCTCTATGGGACTGGCAGAGAGTTCATTTTTGGGAGACTGTCGAGCACATGGCCCCAGGTTCGGTTATTGGTAGGGGTCTGAGTGGTGAATCTAATAGTTATCCCCTATACTATGGACAGGGGATATCTTGAAATCATTGGAATACCCTTTAAGCTGTTTTATGCAGAGAAGTCTGTGCCGAGCCCTCCTGTTCAGCACAGTATCACACCCTAATCTTCAATGTGAATTCTATTGTCTAAATGTGACGGAAGCCACGGCTTCCATGTGACGGTGAGTCAGCAACCTGATAACAGGTGGGTGTGGGGGGAGCGGAGGCCACCATTACTGTGTGACTGTCAGCGACAGAGGATGTCACAAATCTCTGCAGAAAGCAGAATACATAAGGCATGGACGTACAAAGGCTACATGGAGCAGTTTTTCCTCAGCTAAATTTTTGCTGTGGATTTGCTCCAAAATTCTGCTTCTCCATTGCTCGGGGTGAATTCCACAATGGAAAGCATAAACTGACATGCTGAAGATTTGGGATAACAATTGATAGGCCAATTGACCCTGCAGATTTTTTGAAGGTGGCACCTTCATTACACATCCCTGTCTCTGACTGGACCGTTTTCAGGTGATTAGCAGAAAGAAATCTGTTGTCATAGCCCCTGTTACGTGTCCTGTCATTGACAGCTGGCCACCATCACCTTTGTTTGCAGTAGTGTCATGAACGAGAAACCTGGACTGCTACAGACGGCAATCGAATCGTCTTTAGCGACCAATCCAGGTTTTCTTTGGGTTTTCAGTAAGGAGGCCTCATGGTGAGCGCTTTAATCCTGCCTTTGCCGTGGAGTGATATACTGCCAAAACTGCTGCTGTGATGATCTGGGGAGCCATCGCATACGACAGTCCCCCCTAGTAACGATACGAGGGACACTAACAACAGATCAGCGATCTGTGCAGGACATCCTGCCACCACATGGGTTAACTCTCATGGCAGGTCTTCCAACTGGCATTTTCAGCACGCCCACACACAGGAAGGGTTTTCCAGGAATGTCTACCAGATTACAACACTTCTGTGGCCTGCCCGATCATCAGATTTTTTGCCAATCAAGCATTTATGGAACTAGCTGGGACATCAGCTTCAGCAACCCATGAGTGTGCAAGATATACAGGTCAATCTGTAGGCAAATATGCTGCAGGACACCATATGGAACCTGTAGGCCTCCATGTCCAGCCATATCTCATCTTGTATCCAGGCTAGAGGCGGCCCAACAGGGTCCTAAAGCCGCCTTTCAATTGTACAGTTTTCCCTAATAAACCTAACCTTACATCTATCACCATTACATTCACACAGAGAAAAATTCATTCGATCCCAACAACTCCTTCCTGGTGCTTTTTTATTTAATCAATGAGTGTACAGACATAAAAGAATATTTCTCATTATTCAGTTGCAGATCAGCTAAGGACAATATAAAGGCAATAAACGATGGCCACTTCTGTACTCTTATAATACCCTTAATATCACCAGGACTATTAAACGCCATCTAAGAGATGTCTACGTCTCATGACAGGTTCACACTTATGGGTTAAGCAGTTGGTTACTAAGAAGATTAGGAATTTGTCCTACCTAAAAGCAATTATCATCCTTAGCAAACAAAGCCGGTGTATAGCCCAGACGTCAGCTACAAGTAATATGAACCTTTAAAGGATAACTGTCATATTTTTTTTTTATTTGCTAGTTCATTACAGCTAGGCATGTATACCTGAGTTAGTCTGTCAATGATTGCCAAAAGATCTGTAATTACCTTATAATAACAGATTTTATTAATGTCCTCTGTCCCTTTCCACTGCTCCCTTAAAAGACAGTTGCTATGGCTCATCTGTCTCCGGCTAAGAAGAAAGGAAGACAGAGGGGCGGTCCTTCACACTGCATGCCTGCATTAGGCTTCAGAGCTAGGAGGTGTGTCTCTCAGTAATTCAATCTGATTGGCTGGCAGGGAGCTGCTGGCTACAGCAAGCGTGTATGGGAAGTGAGGGAAAGCAGTTTTGGCCTCAGAGAACTGGCAGAGGAGCCATCTTGAGAAGATCCTTATATTGTAAATGTTTAAACAGACGTAACTAAGGGCTCTTTCAGACTCGCGTTCTTTTCTTCCGGCATAGAGTTCTGTCGTCGGGGCTCTATGCCGGAAGAATCCTGATCAGTTTTATCCTAATGCATTCTGAATGGAGAGAAATCCGTTCAGGATGCATCAGGATGTCTTCAGTTCAGGACCGGAACGTTTTTTGGCCGGAGAAAATACCGCAGCATGCTGCGCTTTTTGCTCCGGCCAAAAATCCTGAACACTTGCCGCAAAGCCGGATCCGGAATTAATGCCCATTGAAAGGCATTGATCCGGACTTAAGCTAAACGTCGTTTCGGCGCTTTGCCGGATACAACGTTTAACTTTTTCTGAATGGTTACCATGGCTGCCGGGACGCTAAAGTCCTGGCAGCCATGGTAAAGTGTAGTGGGGAGCGGGGGAGCAGTATACTTACAGTCCGTGTGGCTCCCGGGGCGCTCCAGAGTGACGTCAGGGCGCCCCACGCGCATGGATGACGTGATCGCGTGGCACGTCATCCATGCGCATGGGGCGCTCTGGCGTCATTCTGGAGCGCCCCGGGAGCCGCACGGACTGTAAGTATACCGCTCCCCCGCTCCCCACTACTACTATGGCAACCAGGACTTTAACAGCGTCCTGGCTGCCATAGTAACACTGAACGCATTTTGAAGACGGATCCGTCTTCAAATGCTTTCAGTTCACTTGCGTTTTTCCGGATCCGGCGTGTAATTCCGGCAAGTGGAGTACACGCCGGATCCGGACAACGCAAGTGTGAAAGAGCCCTAAGAAAAAAACTCAAGGAAAACAATGGTATGTGAAGAAACTAAAGCCTGCTTTATGTATAATGCTGCTGCAGCAGTAAAATATGCTAAAATAGATTTTTTTTTTTTTAATTAAAACATGACAGTTACCCTTTAAAATTTCATCTGCATTGTGTCCACGAGAGAACCAGAACAGCCTGCAATTATCTTCCAAATTCTTGGAAGAATACTTTCCATTTTGCAGAGAGCGGTCAGGCATGTGACTGTATTAGAAGGAGCTGGATGACACAATCTGCAGCTCTTCCTGACAAATGCTGATAGCGAGGAATCGGCTGCTGGGATCTACAAAACAATCACTTGTTTTTGCACCACTGGAATTTCAATGTGGAGTCCTGCTCGCCCTCCAGCAGCAACTCTTTCACCCAGTTTATTTTCTATTCATTGGAAAACATACAAATAATGGCAATGTGTTCAATCTGTTCTTTTCTATGGCCAAAAGGATCATGCTCCACAACTCAAGTAGGGCTGCGGGAGTCAGTCCAAAATATTGCAGCTAAAATGTGTTGGTTTTCCAGATGCATGAAACCAGACCAACCGAAGTTGCAGTCAAACCCAAACATTTGTGAGGTCATTTATCAAACTGGCGTAAAGTAGAACTGGCTTAGTTTCCCATAGCAACCAATCAGATTCCACCTTTCATTTTCCAAAGGAGCTGTGAACAATGAAAGGAGGAATCTGATTGGTTGCTATGGGCAACTAAGCCAGTTCCACTTTACACCAGTTTGAGAAATGACCCCATTGGTTCGGTTTAACCAATTTGCAATATCTTTGTAAGCTAGCACTATTTACTATAGGTGACCACGCAAGCGCATTTTAATGCGTAATATGAAAATGCAAAATGAAACATATAAATTGTGAAATCATCCCCACTTTTCTTTTTAGGGTGCCTGGAACCGTAGCACCTTTTACCATGAATAGCAGTAGCTTTTGCAATGTGGTTTTTGGTTACATCGCAAGTGAAGCCCCTAGAAAACACGCGCATCACCTGTGAGTGCTGTGTAGCTGAAAACCGCATGGTAAAACTACATGTGATTTGTAGCACAAAGCACAAAACCACTATGTATATGGGTAATACTATGTATCTGGATAGGTCATCAATATCAGTTGTGGGGTTGGGGTCAGACTTCTAGCACCCCCACCAATCATCTGTTTAAAAGGGTAGCAGCACTTGTGCAACCGCTGCTTCCTCTTCAAAATTACCTTCACGTCCTCTAACAGCTGATCAGCGGGGGTGCCAGGAGTCGGACCCCCGCCCAGCTGATACTGATGACTTATCCACATAAATATTAAAGAGCACCTGTCAGCATGATCAACCCTTAATCATACTGATTAAAACAATACCTTTCTTTTGCTTTTTGCTTGTACTGCTGCAGAGATATTATCACTTTTATATTTATGCAAATTACTCAGTTGGGGCCCCCGAGGGCTTTAGTGCTAGGAGCACCACTACATCTACACCTTGGTGCTCCATACAATCCCCCTCCCACTTGACTTATCTTCTGACGCTTGCACTCTAGATCTGCTGCTGCTTGCAGAGCGGGGCAAATTCACAGTGCTCAGCACCGACAATGTTATACCACCGGAGGAACACTTCTGGGTGCAATCATGTTGTTGGTGTCTGCAAGCAGAAGCAGATCTAGTCTGCAGGTGCCAGAGCAAGACAAGATGTCTTGACCTGTCAATCAAATGAGAGAGGAGAGTGTATTGAGCAGCGGGGTGTAGCTGTAGCGGTGCTCCAAGCACTACAGCCAGCCCCTCGGAGCTCCAACTAACTATTTTGCATAAATAGAAAAGTAATGATAACTCTGCAGCGGTACAAGCTAAAAATAAAAGAAAGATATCATTTTAATCAGCATGAGCAACTCTACCAGGCAGTATGCCCGGTTTCATAGTGTCAATCACGCTGATAGGTGCTCTTTAAGCCACTGCACAACCCCTTGAACACAGGAAGCCTGGACATGTAGCGGTTGTGCGTTTCAAAAAGAATCTCCAGCCAAGAACGCCATATTATTATTTTAGTTATGAATAGATAGGAGCTACGTTTTACTGATCCATCCAGTGATAAAATTCTATCTGCCAACAGCCGCCATAACAGGGAGTTTAGGAGCTTAGTGCATACCATTTATACATTAAACTTGATATAGTAAGAGCAATAAGAGCAAATACTAAACATAATTTATCTATTGTCTATGGCCTCATGCACACAACCGTTGTGTGTTTTGCAGTCTGCAAATTGCGGATCCGCAAAACATAGATAGTGTGCGTTCTGCAATTTGCGGAACGGCGTGGCAGCCATTAATATAACTGACTATTCTTGTCCGCAAAACGGAGTGCTGTCCGCATCTTTTGCGGCCCCCAACTACTGCGGCTCGGATGCGGACCAAAACAACGGTCGTGTGCATGAGGCCTTAGGGCTCGTTCACCCAACCTTTTTTTGCGTTCCGTATATGGGCCGTTTTTAGTGTTCCGTATACGCAACCATTCATTTCAATGGTTCCACAAAAAAACTGTTGTACTCCGTATGCATTCCGTATTTCCGTTCCGTTGAAAGATAGAACATGTCCTATTATTGCCCGCAAATCAGATTCCGTGGCTCCATTTAAGTCAATGGGTCTGCAAATAGAACGGAACACATATGGAATGTCTTCCGTATGTCTTCCGTATCAGTTCCGTTTTTGTGGAACCATCTATTGAAAATGTTATGCCCAGCCCAATTTTTTATGTAATTAATGTATACTGCATATGCCATATGGAACAACGGAACAGAAAAACGGAATGGAAACAGAAACAAAAAAAACCAAAACAACGGATCTGTGAAAAACAGACCGCAAAACACTGAAAAAGCCATATGGTTGTGTGCATGAGCCCTTATACAGGATATACCTAGGTTGCAATATCTCATATATAAGCTAGGTGGCGACATAGAGGACCTTCCCATTCTAGATTACATACTTCCAGATGGATACTATGAGAATATACGCATCACTCTTTGTTAAAACAGGTATCATAATCCTATTGGCTGATTCGTAAAGGGGTAACTCCTAGGACTTTTCTAAAATAAAGGAAACTTCTGCCAGTGGGTCAGAAGAAGATGATTCAAAGCTACCATAAGTCATGTCTTCTATTTTAAGCAATATTCCTTTACCCCTAGGGGGAATTTTTAGATTAGAAAATCACAGACAAAAGAGTTAGATCTCTTGTTCAGGGATCATACCTAAATTCTACCATGAAAAACTCAAATAAAAGTATATGTAGAACGCTCACTGAGGAGGTATGGGCTGGTAGAAGAAGTAGGAGGGTTCACGTAACCGCTCAGTTGGATATGGAGTAAAAGTATGGTACTTTTTCTCCAGAATGAAGCAACAGATCTCTAATAAGGCCTCTTGCACACAAACTTTTTTTTTTCCCATTTACGTTCCGTTTTTTTCATTACGTATACGGAACCATTCATTTCAATGGATCTTCAAAAAAAATGGAAGGTACTCAGTATGCCTTCCGTTTCCGTTTTTCCGTTCCATTCAAAGATAGAACATGTCTTATTATTGTCCGCATAACGGACAAGGATTGTTCTATCAGGGGCCAGCTGTTCCGTTCCGCAAAAAACGGAATGCACACGGACGTCATCCGTATTTTTTGCGGATCCGTTTTTTGCGGTCACGTGGCCTAGGTGCTGCTCAGCCTCATAGAAGTGAGTGGGGCTGACGCGATACCAAGCACAGCAGCTATACAATGTACGGAGCTATGCTTGGTAAGGCCACAGCACTCACAGGAGCCCAGGGGCCTTTTCAAACAGCTGATCGTCGGGGGTCCCGGGTGTCTTGTAAAACCCTTTTAACGTTCAAAGACATAACGTACCATTCTCGGATCATACTCAGCCTGCCCTGACCTTGGACTGTGTTCAGACTACGCCTTGCTTCATCCCTACCTGCATTATCTCCCACCTGTATTCCTGCGAGTTCTCCAGTGCTACCTGCTCCCCCCGTGTGCTCCAGTTACTCTAGTTTTCAGTGTGACGTTCCAGTTAACCAGTTCATATGTATTGTCTGTGGCCCTACCCAGTATCCTGCCCGTTTCTCTTGCCCGAGTCTGCTCTCCTCACTGCTTGAAAGCTTCTCTCTGTGTCTTCGTGTTTCTCTACAGCCAAGACTGCAAGTTACCAAAAACCTAAGTGCCTGTTCACACATACCTGCAGTTTTGCTGCTTTTTCTGCATCCTGAGCACTCGGTGCTTGCACCAGAATCCATGACCCCCAGTGGGTCAGCTGCCAATCACACCAGGACCATCCCAGGAGGTAGCAGCCTGGTTTTTCCCCTACTGCGGTCCAAATCCCTGTATAGGGGTTAAAGGGTGAATACGGTGGAAGAGCCAGGATAACACCCTTAGGGCTCTTTCACACGAGCGGATGCCGTGCGTGGCATTCGCTGCGTGAAAGACAGCCAAGCCGCTCTCCGGACAGCAGAGACACAGAGCAGTAACATGGCTGATAATGCTCTGTGCCTCTCTGTGATATTTTTATTACAAAATCAGTGAGATAAAGTTGTCACCGTGATTTCGTAGTAAAGAGATCACAGAGAGGCACGGAGCATTAACAGTCATGTTACTGCTCCGTGTCTCTGCTGTCCGGAGAGCGGCTTGGCTGTCTTTCACGCAGCGGATTCCACACACGGGATCCACTCGTGTGAAAGAGCGCTTAGGGTTAACCCTAAGTCAAACCAGTTTGTAGGAGCAGTGGGTCCACACTCGCTGATCAACAATCCCTTGTTTAAGTCACACTGTAAACACTGGCTGCTATACTGAGACCTCTATTAAGGCCTCATGCACACGACCGCTGTGTGCATCCGCGTCCGTTCCGTCATTTTTCACAGTTTAGCGGAGGTCCAATTAATTTCTATGGAGCTGTGAAAAAAAACTGATAGTCCTCCGTTTTCTCTCCGCGTCCGTGATTCCAGTCAGTCAAAAAAATATAACCTGTCCTATTCTTGTCAGTGGAAAACAGAGGACGGAACCATTCAAGTCAATGGGTCCGTCAAAAAAAAAAGGGTGCACAACTGGTATTTCATCCGTGTCCGTTTTTTTCTACAAGACCTTTGTGCAATAAAATTACACTTTTCATTAACCTTCCTTTTTTTCCCCCTGTCAGCCATAAAAAAGGAAGGCACAAGGAAACACAACTGAAGCAAAATCGGACACGGACCAAATCACTGACAGTGAAAAAGCATGTCGTGTGCATAAGGCCTAAAGGGGTTATCCCAAGATTAATGCAAAAAATAAAAAAGCAGACATCATATAGGACACGACCAACCTCCTAACAAAGCTACAACAAACCCTGTACCTTACATGGATCCAGGGATCTCCACATTCATTGGTCCAGTTCCTCTGCTAGATTTATTTCAAGCTGTCATATCAGAGAGTGTGTCCTTTCTATTGCTTTCTATATACTCAGGGGGTGTCATTTCTGCTGTAGCTCTCTCCCTGTAACGGTCATCGCTTCTAACAGTAGATAGGGCTAATGACAGTTGAAGATTGGAACTGAACATATCCCACCACCTCAGCAAGGTGGGCAGAGAAATAAGGAAAAGGAAAAATAGACGGCGCTAAACAAATACTGCATAATTTATTGAGTAAGATCCAAGTGCTGAATTGAAAAATGCTGAATATTTTTTGGGGGACAACCCTTATATAGTATTTGCCATTAATGTGTCTCTGGTTCCTTAAAGGGGTTATCCATCCCCAAAAATGTCCTCCCAAATGCCCGGGCCCCCCACACGGCCACCTCTGCATCTCCCCGTCGCACTGATTAAAGCATCCGGTGAAGGAAAGGGGGAGCCAATATCAGGCCGCGACGGGAACAAGCCTCCCTAGCGTCACCCGTAATGCTAGAAAGGCTCTTCCCCGTCGCGGCCTGCTATTGGCTGCCAGCCCCCGCCAGATGTAGCGGCAGCCATCAGGAGTGACGAGGGTGCCGGGGAGCGAGGTAAGTACCATCTGTGAGGGGCCCGGGCATTTTTGGGGTTGGTTAACCCCTTTAATAACATAAACCTAACGACAGTCAATCAACTTTTTAGGCATATATAATTTTTATTAGCCTGTAGGCCATACTGTCAGATTCCAGGGTTACATACACTCTGCCTATGCAACATTTAACACCTCATTTGCAGCATATTTTAAAGAGTCACTGTACTTTCACACAATTCATTTAAATAAATGTCTGCATCCACGTGAAAAAAAGCTGTCATGGCCACTAGGGGTCTCACCTCCTACTAAGGCCTCATGCACATAACCGCGCAGTGTTTTGGATGCCGGCCATGCACGTTCCTGCAATTTGCAGAACAGAACAGACAACCCATAACAGAAATACCTATTCTTGTACGGAAAACTGACAAAAATAGGACATGTTCTATTTTTTATTTTTTTTGCAGGCCTACGGAACGGAGCAACTGATGCGGACAGCACGCAGAGTGCTGTCCCCATCTTTTGCAGCCCCATTGAAGTGAATGGGTCCGCATCCGAGCTGTAAAAAATGTGGCTCAGATGTGGACCGGTCTTATCAGGTAAGATCAATCCATGGTAACTGAGGACTCAGAAGGTGGCTGAAAGGAAGTGGAGACGTGTCAGCACTAGCTGAGATTGTGAGCCTGATAAAACAACTGCTTCTACACGGCTTGTGAAGATCACATGAACCTCCTGCCTTTCGGTAAGTGTGATTTATCCCTCCTTATTTGTTCTGTGAGCTCCGTAGCTCAACACAAACATAGTAAGGAAAAGCATTACAATGCTGGCAGAAGGGAGACACCCCCTGCTTCTAAATGAAATGCATCTAGTTGTGCAGCTGAAACAAATAATATGGCTGGAAAAACATTAGGGAAGCCCAAACACCAAACATAAATATTCCTTCACAGTTATGATTGTACCTAGAAGCACAGCCGATATGAAAACTTTTTTTTTTACAACTCCGGTACGCTTTAAGGTTTAAGCCATACCCAAGATCCCATCTGGGACAGCCACAAAACCTCACAGGAGATGTTTTTAAGCATGTTTGCAGCACTTCTTAGAGGATATGTCTGAAGTTACAATTCTGTGAAGAATACAGCAGTCATGAGGTATGCATCTGTCACACTGCTGTTACCTACTGTAATGATGCTGCCCCTGAGAGATATCAAGATTTACTGTAGTCCCTAGTCTAAATTATACAGGTACTAATAATTATAGATAAAGGGGTTGTCCAGGTTCAGAGCTGAACCCGGACATATCCCCTTCTTCATCCAGGCAGCCCCTCTGGGATGAAATGCTCATCTCAGAGGGGCTACTTGGGTAAAGAAGTGGTTATGTCCCCCTTTTTGCAAATCGCGGATTCCTACAATACGGATCCCGCAATTTTCCCGGGACCCACTGTGAAAAAGCTTATTCTTTAGGCTCCTTTAGTACAGGTTCTATAATTTGTAAGGCTACTTTCACATTTGTGTTGTGCTGTCCAGTTTTGAGATCCGGCACAGGGTCTGAATATCGCAGCACAACGCTTCAGTCTTGTCTCCATTCATTGTCAATGGGGACAAAACTGAACAAACTGGAATGGAGTGTGCCACAATGTATTCCGTTCCTGTTTGTTGTGTTCCCATGCCTGACACAAAATTGCTGCAATCAGCGTTTTTGTGTCCAGCTTGGGAAACTGAACATGCCAGATCCGGCAGCAAAAACCATGTAAGTTAATGGTGCCAGATCCGTGTTTTTCAGACACGAATAAAACTGATCCGGCGCCCATTGGCTTACAATGGCTTTAGTGCCGAATCCAGTTTCTTCATTTTCAATATAATACAACCGGATCCTTTCTGAACGGATTGTAACGGAAGTATTTTTCTGTGGTTTTGAGATCCCCTGCTGGATTTCAAAACCGTACAGAATAAAAGCCTAGCCCAGCCGCACAGATACATCCGTGTGCTATCCATTGGATCGGACACGGACCAAAAATACGGCCGTGTGCACGAGGCTTTTTGTGTCACAGTGCTGGAATAAATTAGGCTATGTTCTTGTGATGTACCTTTGCATGTATGCCGGTGAGGCTCTGGGTTACGTTAACCTGACATCATCTGACAAAGGCACCCTTCTAACGTGTGCATCCGAGCGTCAAATAAAGGCTGTAAACGTAATGAGGGCAGATATGACAGCTGCAGTCCATGGGAATACATATAGTTGCATATTGATGTTGATGAGCTTGTAACTTTGCAACAGGAAAGCATGAAATAAACAAAATAATTGTGTAAATTTCCATTTTGTATCAAGTGACAAAACTGTGTGTAGCCCAGGCTTTAGAGAGGTATTACAATTTAAAGCAGTTGTCTAGGATTTTACTATTGATGTCCTATTGCCATGAGAAAACATAAATATCGGCTCAGCCGGGTCCATCACCTTGGAGGTCAGCGGAGTAACTACACAGCTCCGTCCTCTGTGTTATGGATGCAGCTGGTAACTGCAGCGCTGCTCCTATTGAAGCGAGTGGGAGCGTCCACTACACAATGAACGGAGCAGTGTAGTTCTGGCACCGGAGCTACCCCATAACAGTTGATTGGTGAGGGTGCGGGAGGGTCGGAACACCGACAATCAGATATTGATAGGCCATCAGCAGTAAAATCCTGGAAAACCCCATTAAACAAATGAAGGTTATTTAGTGGACACACAGGGGGAGAATTCTATCCACTGGAAGTAAACAACTGAATGACATCAAGCAGAGATCTTGAAAAGCATAAGAATGGGTAATGAAAGCATATTGAAAAATTGTTAAACTTTGTATGACACAAAGTATAACTTTTTTTTTGTTAAAACTGGTAAATCCTTTTATTACCTTGTGCCCTCAGCACAAAACCCAGAAAGTAAAACGAAAGTTCCTATTGAGCGTTATCCAGCTTTTCTTTTATATTTACAGTATATTCTTTTCACCCGGGTTCTCCGTGATTTTGATATTAATGGTCATCAATATCAGATTGGTGGGGGTCTAACTCCCAGCACCCCTACCAATCAGTTGTATAAAGAGGAGGCCTCTTTCTAGGCCATGATGTCCGGTCACATAGCCTCGGCGCAGCTTGGTCCCATCCAAGTGAACAGGCTTGAGCTGCAATACCAACCACAGCCACTATTAAATGCATAGCGCTGTTGGCTTCCTAAAACAGCCGATTGGTGAGGGTGCGGGGTGTCAGACCCTCGCCCATCTCATATTGATGACTAGAGATGAGACAATTTCATATTTTAAAATTCGTTCACGCTTCGTTTGGTGGTAAAAGAATTGCGTTATGGATTCCGTTACCACGTACCATGACTCAATTCTATGACGGAATGTCTTTAGAGGTATTCCGTTATTCATTCCGTCATAATAGAAGTCTATGGCCTGCATAACGGATCCGTCTAGTTTCCGTTATTCAGGGGAATCCTCTCCTCCATAACGGAAACGGGACGGATCCGTTATGCAGACCATAGACTTCTATTATGACGTAATGAATAACGGAATGCCTCTAAAGACATTCAGTCATATAATTGCGTTATGGTACGTGGTAACGGAATCCATAACGCAATTCTGCTTTTACCACCAAACGAAGCGTCAACGAATTTCATAACATGAAATTCGCTCATCTCTATTGATGACCTATTTTGAGGATCCTGGAAAACTCCCTTAATCCTAGTTGAGTAAATGATCCTTTATTTTTGCCGCTCTCTCTGTCCTGCTGCGCGGCTAGACCTGCCACAGATATAATGCTGATGAAATATAAAAGATTCAGATGGAAGATGAAATATTTAGAGTATATATATGAAATAAATATGACGTGCAGCAAAAAAAACACAATATATGTGAGTAGATCGTGTGTTGTGTATTTAACGCTCCCCTAAAATAGACCACACGGAGGATCTACCTGCCAAGGAGGACGCAGGTCTGCCTAGCAACACTGTCCACCAATAAAGACCTACAGCCGGCTTTTATAGTCACTTCTGCTGTGCGACTTCTGCTCACAAAGAACACTTTCTGTCACTTATTTTGACAGCCAATTAATGGTCCACAATATTGGATACTAAAAGTAATCGTACAAGGCGTCCTCGCATTACCATAATGCTAGTGCAGCTCTTGAATGTTAAGCAGCTGCACCGCACTGGCTGAGCACAGCATATGGCACGCTGCGGCTCTGCGGGTTATCACGTATGCATGCTGCAATAATATTTACCATTTACACTGGAGAGAAGCAGTCAATCTGCTACTGACTGCGCAGGCTGGGCCCAGCATGCTGGGAGTTGTAGTTTACAAACAAGTTAGGTTGTAGATACGAAAATAACAAAAATGCTGCAGGCTGAATGGCTGTGTCGGAAAAATCTGGGCAACAGAAAATGAAGTGGCGTACCGTTTTCGAAATACCGCTCACACGTCACTCTCACAATTGACACATCTTTGACAACCTTACCTTTTCTCAAATTTGGTGAAGGACTCAATTTCTCATTACCTGCATCAGTCAGGATGAAGAATGTCCGTCACATGCAGCCGCCCGTCTCCTCCGACTGCCCAAACCAGCACTAACCACAGCATTTTGAACAAAGATCAAAGGGTGCTCCGTATAATGTTACCTAGAAAACCCGATGATGTCATCTGCTGGGGTTTCCTCTGTGATTACGCAGTCATGTGTCTCAGCAAGGACCCCAGGATTACCCATTCAGAGAGTGTGCTGTTAAGGCCTGATGCACACGACCTCGCTGTGTTTTGTGGTCCTCAAAAACACGGATGAGGCCCCTGTGGAACAGAAATGCCTATTCTTGTCCACAAAACGGACAAGAATAGGACATGTTCCTTTTTTTTTTTGTGAGACCATGGAACGGAGCAACGGATGTGGACAGCACAAACAACGTTCGTGTACATGAGGCCTAAGGCATAGGTTACATAGCTTAAAAGGGTTTTCCAAAACTTTACAACTGATGACCTATCCTGAGGTATCTGATCGGTGGGGGTCAGACACGGTATTTAAAAGGGGTTATGCCATGACTAATGTAAAAAAAATAAAATCAGACATCATATAGGACATGACAACCTCTTTCTAACAAAGCAAGAACCAGCCCTGTACCTCACATGGATCCAGAGATCTCCCCATTCATTTCTCTGCTAGATTTATATCAAGCTGACAGCTCAAGTGTCTTTTCTGCTGCAGCTCAGGAGGCGTGTCTCAGCTCTCCCTATCACAGCTCAGGAGGCGTGTCTCAGCTCTCCCTATCACTGCTCAGGAGGCGTGCCCATGCTCTCCCTATCACAGCTCAGGAGGCGTGCCCATGCTCTCCCTATCACAGCTCAGGAGGCGTGTCTCAGCTCTCCCTATCACTGCTCAGGAGGCGTGCCCATGCTCTCCCTATCACAGCTCAGGAGGCAGTTGATGGATGATACTGAGCATGTGCGACCATCTCAGTGAGCAGGACAAATAAATAAGAAAAAAACTGTAGGTGGCGCTATACAGATACATTTTATTGAATAACTCAGTGCCTATGCAAAATTTTTAATTATATAAAATGACAAAAGTATTCAGATCTAGGTGCTGGTTTGAAAACTGTAGAATATTTTTCGTGGGACAACCCCTTTAAGTCTTGGAAAACCCCTTTATTATTGGCCTCTACAGAAGGCCATCACAGCTCTAGAGCAGATTTTTCTTTGTCTGATTTTCGGCCCTCTAATTTCCTATGTATAAATGTACCCTCCTCTTCGTACAAAAGACCATTTTTCAGGACAATTAGGGGTGTTCATTTCAGAGGCTTCACTGTATGAAGCATAATATGGCACTTTGCTTATTTCTTTCATTATAAAGTAAATAAAAATATGACATATATAATCACAATGCCTGTCTTTATAAAAAATATACAATGTGCAGCCGTCCTGCTCAAACTTGCAAATATATTTTTGCGTTCTCAACAATTGGCATCGAGGATTTTTTTTGTCGAATTACTCAATTCAATCGAGTAATCATTTCAGTCCTACTTTACAGCATTACCCACCTATTGTGACATCACTGTATTCATTATCCGTGTACTATGATATAACTGTGCATTGTGACATTTTTGTCTCTTATTCCTGTGCCATTAACTCATTGGGGCAGATTTATCAAAACGGGTGTAAAGGCTAAGTTACCTACAACAACCAATCAGATTCCACATTTCATTTTGCAAAGGAACTCTTGTGTGTATGGGATCTGGCAAGCTGTTCAGGTAGAGAACAACCTGCCGGAGTTCCACCATATCTGGCCTAGTCAGATACTGCTGTTCACCGCCGGATACCATAGACCAGGCATGCTCAACCTGCGGCCCTCCAGCTGTTGCAAATCTACAACTCCCAGCATGCCCGAAAAGCCACAATGCCCTGCTGTAGGATGATAGCTGTAGGCTTTTCGGGCATGCTGGGAGTTGTAGTTTTACAACAGCTGGAGGGCTGCAGGTTGATCATGCCTGCCATAGACAATGCACAGTTTTTGACCGTGGGGTCTGGCAGTGAACAGCAATAGCCGACTAGGCCGGATCTGGTAAACTCTGGCAGGCTGTTGTCTGCCGCAATAGCCTGCTGGATCCAATAAACGCAAGTATGAAACTAGCCTTAGAAGATCATTAAAGTGTAAGGGTCCATTCACACGTCCGTATGTGTTTTGCGGTTCCGCATTTTGCGGACCACACATCGTCTGCACTATAGAAAATGCCTTTTCTTGTCCGCAATTGCGGATCCGCAAATGCGGATGCGGTCAGCACATTCCAGCCTCTTTGAAAATGAATGGGTCCGCACCTGTTCCGCAAAATTGTGGAACAGATGCGGACCCATTTTGCGGACATGTGAATGTCCCCTAAGGCTGGGTTCACACGGGCGTGTCCGGATTAGGTCCGGATGCGTCCCGGTGTATTGCGGCAAGCCCGTGCGATTAGGTACGCAATTGCAGTCAGTTTTGACTGCGATTGCCTTCCGATGTTCAGTTTTTATCGTGCGGGTGCAATGTGTTTTGCACGCGTGTGATAAAAAACCGACTGTGGTACCCAGACCCGAACTTCTTCACAGAAGTTCAGGTCTGGGATCGGTTTTGTGTAGATGTTATTATTTTCCCTTATAACATGGTTATAAAGGGAAAATAATAGCATTCTGATTACAGAATGCTTAGTAGGCGATCAATTGAGGGTTAAAAAAAATAAACTCACCTTCTCCTCTTGATCGCGTAGTTCCCGGTCTCTTTACTTCTTTTATGATGAGCTGTCGGCTAAAGGACCCATGGTGACGTCAGATCGCATGCTCCAATCACATGGTCCATCACCACGGTAAAGTAAAGAGACCGGGAACTACGCGATCAAGAGGAGAAGGAGAGTTTATTTTTTTTAACCCTCAATTGATCACCTACTAAGCATTCTGTATTCAGAATGCTATTATTTTCCCTTATAACCATGTTATAAGGGAAAATAATACAGTGAATAGACTGTCACCTAGCAACTATGCGTGAAAATCGCACCGCATCCGCACTTGCTCGCGATTTTCACTCAGCCCCATTCACTTCTATGGGGCCTGCGTTGCAACGTGATAAACGCACAATATAGAGCATGCTGCGATTTTCACGCAACGCATAAGTGATGCGTGAAAATCACAGCTCATGTGCACAGCCCCATAGAAATGAATGGGTCCAGATTCAGTGCGGGTGCAATGCGTTCACCTCTCGCATTGCACCCGTGCGGAAATCTCGCCCGTGTGAACTTAGCCTGACAGTTTTTTTTCCTGTAATGTGTAGGGGCAGTAATACTGACCATTTTTGTAATACACTTAAAGGGAACCTGTCATCCACCTTATGTTGACCTCACAGAAATGCTGATCTCAGCGGTGTGTCACTCATGAGCTACAAGTAAGAGGTTGCTGAGAACCAGCATCATAATCATTGCAGCCCAGGCCTGGAAAAGAGTCACATCTACTTGAGAATAGTCCTGGTTATTCATAATCTCCTGCTCTCGCCCATCTGCTGATGTTTGGCAGTTCTCTCCTAGAGAGAAAAGGAGAAAACGATGTAGAAGGCTGTCAGTCATCAGCAGGGAGAGCAGGAACTCATGGATAACCATGACTCTTCTCAGGTGGCCGTGACTCTTTTCCAGGCCCAGTCTGCAATGATTGTGATGTTGGTTCTTGGCAACCACTTAAGGCCGAATGCACACGGCTGTGTTTCACGGCCGTGAGCGGTCCGTGGAACCATGGGCTGGATTCCTGCTGAGAGCAGGAGCGCACGGCGTCATTGGTTCTTATGACGCCGTGCGCTTTCTGCTGCCGCCGCAGTACATTAATACACTGGTATTGACAATGACGCTGTGCGCTCCTGCTCTCAGCAGGAATCCAGCCCGTGGTTCCACGGACCGCTCACGGCCGTGTGCATTCGGCCTTACTTTTAACTTATAAATGACAGACTACTGATATCAATTCACCCGTCTCTACTTTATGCTTCCATTAGTATGGGCAGCACAAAGTTGATGACAGGTTCCTTTTAAATTACTGAAATCGTACACTGAAATTGCTGAAATAGCTCTAAAGTGATCCATCTTGTGCCTTAGCAGCAGTCCCTGTCTTCTGTGGGATTGTCCCACGAAAAATATTCTACAGTTTTAGGGCTCATGCACACGACAGTATTTTGCGTTCAGTATACTGGCCGTTTTTTTAGTTCAGTATGCGGTACATATACTGAACCATTCATTTCAATGGTTCAGCAAAAAAAAAAAAAAAAAAAAAAAAAGTGTCTCCGTGTGCATTCCGTTTCAGTATTTCCGTACCGTTAAAAGATAGAACATGTCCTATTCTTGTCCGCAAATCACGGTGCTTGGCTCCATTCAAGTCAATGGGTCCGCAAAAAAAATGGAAGACATACGGAAATGCATCCGTATGTCTTCCGTATCTGTTCCGTTTTTGCTGAACCATCTATTGGAAATGTTATGCCCAGCCCAATTTTTTATGTAATTACTGTATACGGCATACGGAAAGGAAACGGAAACACAACGGAAACAAAAAAACGGAATAACGGATCCGTAAAAAAACGGACCGCAAAACACTAAAAAAGCCATACTGTCGTGTGCATGAGCCCTTACACTGAACAGTTGGACATGTGCATTCAAAAGTTTAGAGAAGGTCACATTAAGTTCTCCTGTAAAGCTCAGAGTGCATTTTAGGTTCATCCTAAACCTGCGCTCCCTGGACTTTATGTGGCTGTCATGGCCCATAAAGGGTAGGAACTAGTGTTAGGGACCACTCATGAAGGCGACCTTGACGCGGTGAGTGGCTTATTACGCTTTGGCCAAAATGTATACCAATGCCTTATTCAACATCCAGCATAAAGGCAGGGCAGAGTGCTGGTTGCAGTGTGCGATTGCATTTTGTGTTTTTACATTTATATCTCTATTTCGCCACAGCAATCTGCACCTGCTAAGGGTTGTGCGGGCTGAAATTTTCCATATTTTTCTCCTTGTAGTACGTATTGGAGGCGTGGCGATCTCCAAGCAGTCAAGCACACCTGTCCAGTTAATCTTCCCCCTGGAGGCTGGTTTTAAAGTCAGTATAAAACTGAGTCTGCTTATACAGCACCTACCAGTAGCTATTAGGCTCCAGGAGAAGTATAAAGTGGGCTCAGCATGCATGTGAGTACTTGCATCCCTGGATCCGATGAAAGCTGTAATGGCACCGGACAGGGTTAAAAGCAGAGTGTACTTAGCGTGCATGCTGCACCTGCGCTCCCTGGACTTTATGTGGCTGTCATGGCCCATAAAGGGTAGGAACTAGTGTTAGGGACCACTCATGAAGGCGACCTTGACGCAGTGAGTGGCTTATTACGCTTTGGCCAAAATGTACACCAATGCCTTATTCAACATCAAGCATAAAGGTAGGGCAGAGAGCTGGTTGCAGTGTGCGATTGCATTTTGTGTTTTTACATATATATATATATATATATATATATATATATATATATGTATGTGTGTGTGTGTGTGTGTGGCGAGAGGCAGCGAAGGCAGCAGCATCCAGTATGGAATGAGTCTCCACAGACAGGGGGGGCACAAAATGGGACACTTTAGAGCCATTTTTCTAATAGAAATGTCTGAATTCAGTAATTAAAGTATAACAGAAATGGTCAGTATCACTGCTCCTATACATCACGAAAAAAAAAAAAAAAAAAAGCATGACAGTTACAGGAGAGAGAGACTTGAGACCAAGTCTTCAGATTTGCTGCTGTGTGAGGTTCTACAGCCTGCTAGCAAACACACTGGAATCGACATAGACTTCAGAAGCCACATAGTCCAAAATCTTTAAAAGGGTTCTCCGGGATTTACATGTTGATGACCTATCCTCAAGATAGGTCATCAATATGAGATCAGCGAGGTTCCAACTGCCGGACCCCACTGATCAACTGTACGGGGAAGATGCAGCGCTCACTGCACCATACCAAACCCAGCACCGTCTATTTTGCTTGGTATCACAGCTCAGCTCCTTTAACTTGAACGGAGCCGAGCTGTGCCTAGGCCATCTGACTGATGAACGTGTGACGCAAGGGGAGCGGGTCAGCAGCACAGTCTGCTATTAGCTGCACACCATCACCCCCCCCTCCCCTGTCTACGGATGTCGAGGAGGGGACACAGGCATCAGGGACCAGGTAAGTGTACACTGTATGAGGGGGCTGTGGGTGAGTTTTTAAGGTTTGTATAAACTGTTAATAAAATCTTATTACACATTTCTTTAAGCTAAAATACAGTACTTGCAATTAAGCAAAAAAAATGTTGAACTAAAAGGTGTCCATAATCCTCCTATCTCCAAAACAGGGCTGCATTATTCCCCGCCAGGAATGGAGAGGAGTCTGAGCACGTGCGGCTCTCTCCATTGAGTCAAGCGTGATTTACTTGTCAATTTTCAAAAATGTCCCTTAGCAATGAATGGAGAGAGATGCACATATGTGATCCCCGCTCCATTCCTAGCCACATGTGACGGGACCACATTCTTGAAATAGGAACAGGTCCCAGAGGTAGGATCTGTACCTATTGGATACTTATGGCATACCCTTTGGGGGAGATTTATCATCTCCCTGCGCCAGAAAAGACACGTTTGCAACTTTTTTAAATGTGACTTAAAAAAATGTTGCTAAGGACAGTTTTAAGCTGATTAAAGGGGTTTTATGATATTTTTTTTTATTGATGACCGATTCTCTGGATACTGTAGGTCAGCAGTCCCCAAACGCCGGGCCAAGGCCCAGGACCGGGCTATGGAAGATTGTTTGCCGAGCCGCGGCAATACAAAGGAGCAAAGACGCCAATCACATGCCTGCCCGATGCGCACATCACACACAGCAGGCAGCCGTACAGCGGGAAGGAAGGAGAGCGTTCCTTACTTCTAACTGTGATGTCAGCCAGCCACTGCCACCAATGAGGACAGTGGGCGGAGGAGGGCAGGGACTGTGGCCACTGTGCTACCAATGATAATTAACCAGAGGACCTTTCATGGGTCCAGACTTTATTAAATAAGTAGCAGGGTATGTAGAGCGGCACCCAGGGATCTCCCTGCACTTACTATTATTCCTGGGCTCCGCTCCGTTCGCCTGCTGTGGCCCCCGTTACCATCTCTCGCGCTGTATACTAATGACTACCATCGGAACTGTCACGAGGGTGTCAAGAGCCACGTCTGACTCCGTTATACCCGGGGTCAGGAAGTCGCAGCGGGTGGCTGCACGCTCTATGTCTAAAGATCACGGTGTTTCTTAGTGTTTGTTTTCTGTGTTTGCCTTGCTATCCTTTTTGTCTCACTCAGGGATCCGTAGCTTCTCCTCCTCAGCTGTTTCTTGTCCAGCACTCCCAAACTCCTTATATTCTCCTCTCACACTTCTCTAGTTGCCAGTTATAGAGCTTCCTGCCTGGACTTCTATACTGACCCACTGGAACTGTGAATCCTGGTTGTTGTTCCAGAGTGCTACCCTCCGGATCCCTGTTGGGCTTTTGTTGTCTCCTGTTGTTGCCCACCTGGGATTATATGTTTAGTTTGTATTGTCTGTCCTCCCCTTGGTGTTTTCCTTTAGAGCTAATGGTGCGGACTAGTGTTCCCACCGCCCTGTTCACTATCTAGGGCTCATCCTAGGGAAAGCCAGGGTTTTAGGCACGTGATCGGTGTACGGGTGAGGAACCCGTCTAGGGACGACAGGGCAGCCAGGCGCCAGCCGCAAGGTGAGTCAGGGGTCACCACCTTCCCTCTCACTAGGGCAGGGCCTCCCTCTTTTCCTCCCTCCGTGTCACGTATGTGACAGTTACGCCGATCGTGATAGGAACACCAGGGAGGAGACATCAGCTGCTCTCCCTGGGCGTTCCTTCTCTCTGGCTGTAGCGATGTCGAATCACTGCGCAGAGCGTCACAGCCATGGAGAAAAAAATAAATAAAAATCACCTTCTCCCTGGCTGTGACGCTCTGCGCTGCGATTCGACAGCGCTACAGCCAGGGAGAAGGAACGCCCAAGGAGAAAAGCTGACGTCTCCTCCCTGGTGTTTCCATAGTAGTAATTAGCATACAGCGCGGGAGATGGTAATAGGGGCCACAGCGGGCGAACGGAGCGGCGCCCAGATATAATAGTAAGTGCAGGGAGATCCCTGGGTGCCGCTCTACATATCCTGCTACTTAGTTAATAAAGTATGGATCCATGAAAGGTCCTCTTACAGATACAGGAGGCGGGTGCGGCACCTGAGGGGTTAACTGCCGCTGATCGCAGCTCCCTGTCAGAGGTCTGGTGCCGGCTATGTGATTCTGCCGCACCCACCTCCTGTATCTGTATTAAAGGTTAATTATTATTGGTGGCTCAGTGCAATCCCCCTCCCCCCAAGTATTAAAGGGTTTCCACAATCAGAATTTCTGTTATGTAGCTGACCGACAATAGCGATGTGCTATTCAGCAGTACATAACAGTGTTCTTTTTACATTTGAATCTGCGGCTGTTCTCCTAAAAAATACACTTTTACAATATGCTAATGAGCCCATCTGTGGATCCTGTCTGTGGAGCATACGCCTTCACTCGGTCAGCATTTGCTCAATAATCTATCAGTATTGCTAATGCCAAAAAAAAAAACAGAAGTGGATTTAAAACAGAGATGATACGGGAATGGAATATTTGCCTGTCTTCTGTGTTTTGTAACAACTCTTGCTTTTGACTACCAAATCATAAGCCAATTTTGATGGGACCATACAGGTCTTACAGCCAGGGCCGTCTTTAATATTGATTGGACCCTGGCACAACGACGAAAGGTTGTGAAGGTGGCAGCAGCATGAGGAGGCCAGAGTAGCATGACGACGAGATATTGTGGAATGTCTGCAGCATGAGGAAGCCACATAGTGGCACGACAACAAGAGATTGTGGAATGTCAGCAGCATGGGGAGGTCAGAGTAGCACGACGAGAGATTGTGGAGGTGGCAGCAGTATGAGGAGGCCACCGAGTGGCCCAATAACAGAGTGTGGAGATGGCGACAGCATCAGGATGCCACAGAGTGGCAAGATGACATAGTGTGGATATGGCAGCAGCAGAAGGATACCACAGAGTGGCAAGCAGCAGCTGCATCAGGAGACCACAAAGTGACCCGCTGACAAAAGGTGGGTGAAAGAAGGAGCACTTGGCATCAGATGTGTGGCAGCATCAGAGTAGTAGCTGAGGCAGGTAGCCAGAAGAAACCAGTCTCTTTTGTCAATGTGTTGGTGTGGCACCATGGATGATCTAGTCTGATGCATCAGGAATTGGTGGTTGGAAATCCTGGCTGATCCACGCCTGATTCATCTTGACAAAGGTCAGTTTCTCCACATTTTGGGTGGACAGGCGAGTTCTACTTGGGGTAACTATGGCCCCCACCGCACTAAACACCCGCTCTGATGCCACACTACTGGCCGGGCAGGACAGCCTTTCCAGGGCAAACTCTGCTAGTAGCGGCGACAAATCCAGTTTGGCTGCTCAGTAGTCCAGCGGATCTCAATGTGGGTTGGCAGGGTGCTCTCCAAGTATGCCACCACCTGCTGGTTCAGGTCCTGCTCCGGGTCTACCTGCTGCTGCTGGTGAGTAGTTTCTTCACTATGCGGGTGAAGAAAGCTACTCATCAGACTCAGGCTGCTGCTGATTGAGCTGGTACTGCTCCTGCCACCCCACCCCTCCCCAGCAGCCATGGCAGGGGAATGTGAGCACAGAGGGCCCTCCCCGGTCAGACCTGTGAGAGGATGGACGATGGTGCAGATAGGCAGCGGCCAACAGACTACATAGGATGTCTCTGTAGTAGTTCAGTTTGTCCTCCCTCTCATTGGGGTTAAAAAAAGGCCCCATTCTGGACCGGTAGCGAGGGTCCAACAAGGTGGAGAGCCAGAAGTCATCCCTCTGCCGAATGGTGACAATTCGGCTGTCACTACGCAAGCGAGCATGCATCGGGCAATTTGTGCAAGTGACTCGGAGGGACTCCCTGCCTAAATCTCCACTGCATACTGCCACGGTGTGTCTGGGTCATCTGTCTCGTCTTCCTCGTCGCCCTGTATCTCCTCTGGCTGCTCCTGCTGCTCCTGCTCCTCCGCTCCTGTCACCTAAGCGCCAATGTCCTCCCCCCCCTTCTCTTCCAGTTCAGCCCCCACAGGGCTCATGTGGCCGTGAGACCTAGGCGCCACGTCTCCAGTCCCCTGACCAGCCATTGTTACCACCATCTGTTCTAGGACATGAAACAGTGGAATGACATTGTTCATCCCGTAGTCCTGGAGACTGACAAATAACGTGGCGTCCTCAAAAGGCCAGAGCAAACGGCAGGTGTCACGCATGAGCTGCCATTGGCTAACATCGAAGTTACACAGAGGAGTACTCCTATCCGCTTGCATCATCCAAAAATCGTTTATAGCCTTTCTCTGTTCATATAGCCTTCCAACATATGGAGTGTGGAATTCCAACGGTGGAAACGTTGCATATCAGCCTATGTTGGGGGATGCAGTTCTGCCGCTGCAGCTCAAGGAGGTGAAGGTGTGCTTTGCGGTGTACGAGTGGCTGAAGTGTATGCAAAGTTTCCTGCCCATTTTTAGGAAGTCTTGCAGATGGGTGGAAGACTTCAGGAACCACTTGACAACCAGATTGAACACGTTTGCCATGCAGGGCGCATGGCTCATCCCTCCTTGACACAGCGCCGACACAATTTTCTTCCTGTTGTCGGTCACTATGGTTCCGATTTTGAGTTGTCGGGAAGAAAGCCAGGATTCGATTTCTTGACGAAGGACACGGAGCAGTTCCTCCCCTGTGTGACTCCGTTCGCCCAGGGAACGAGGTGCAGAACAGCGTGACACCGCTGTGCCCTACACATGTGGTATGCTGGAGGAGCACTGTGACTTGTCCCTGCAGTAGAGGCGAGGTCACGGTGGAAGATGAGGAGGCAGAGGCGGTCATTGTCGCAGGACCAACGGCGTGACAATGTGGAGGCGGAAGCGGCATGACCTGGCCAAGTTGCTGGTGTGGTTGTGCAGTAACCACATTCACCCAGTGGGCCGTAAAGGACATGTACTGTCCCTGACCGTAGTTACAGCTCCACACGTCGGCGCTGCCGTGCACTTTGGCAGACACCGACAGGCTCAAGGACTGGCCCACCTTCTGTTCTACAAATTTGTGTAGGGCTGGTACTGCCTTTTTTGCAAAGAAATGATGACTTGATGATCAGTTCTCTGAAAGGTGCAGAGTCCACCACTTGGAAAGGGAGGGACTGCAGCACCAGCAACTTGGACAGGAGCATGTTCAGTTTCTGCACCGTTGGATGCGCGCACGCATACTGCTGTCTCTTGGCAAACGCTTTGGTGATCGATTGCTGACGGAATGACTGATGAGGAGTATGAGGAGTAGGAGCATCTGGACCATCAGAAGATGGGAATGACAGACAGCTCCCTTTGGCTGAGGTGGTGGAGTATTGACTGGCTGAAACCGGGTGTGTGCCACTGGGTGATGTAGCGGTTGCTGCGGCAAACTGGACCACCACATCGGAGCCACGGTTCTCCCAGGCCACTGTATCGCGACGCTGCATATGTTGAAGCAGGGCCATAGTGCCAAAATTGGCACCCTGGCCACGCTTCACCTTCTGCCCACATATTCTACACATGGCCACATTCACCTCCTCCGGCAGCTTAACAAAAACTGCCACACCACCGAGTAGGTGATTTTCCCCCTACTCAGTTCACACTGACTGACTGCTACCACCGCTGCCTCCGTAAACTCCTGCACCACTACTTCCCGGGCAGGCAGAATGCTGCGAAGCAGGTGGTCTACCCCCGGCACGTTTGGCTCCCAACCTTCAATTGCTGCCATCTTGCTGACTCCTGGCCACCCTATCGACTTGCTGGTTCTGCCATTGGCTCACGAGCAAGCTACCACCCTCTTCTCCTGATGATGAATCCTCTTCTGCACCCGGCTCACAAGTGCAATCGGCTTCATCATCATCATAGAGTACTGTCTGCACGTCCCTGATGTCCTCCTCAACGGTCTCTGGGTCAGGAGCCTGACCGCTCGCAACACCAACTCCCACGCCACTCTCCTCATCACTACTTGCTTGCCTAGCAGAAGAAGCGGCGGATGTCTCCTCCAGATTTTGGCTAAGCAGTAGCTGCTGACTAGTAGCTCTTTCTTGTTGTAAAGTGTAGTCGAGCCCACAGCATATAATACCTCTCTGGGTGAGGGAACAGAAAAGGACAGAGGCAGGTTGAGAACAGTTGAGGGCACAGGGCCTGCTCCCGGGCCATGCCAACTAAGGGTTGTGTCTGACGAACCCACCGACTGATGGCTGAGGGTGTCTGATGTCACGGGATGAAGTGGATTAACGAGTTAACCAATCAAGAACAGCCGAGTTGCTGGTCAACACACGACAGCTAAATAACACTGGGAGCTCAGGCCTCTCGCTGCGACTCTTGCGCAGGCAGAGGTCGCAGCAGAGTAAGGGGTCGTGGCAGCAGGAAACATTTATGCCTCTGCCACTCCTCTGTGCATGGCCTGGCACTTCTCTGTCTGACATACTTTTAGCTGAACTAAATAAATTAAAAGCAAATTGGAACACCCCTAAAAGCGACAAAAATATTTTTCTTTCTGTACTGAAATACGCCACTAGACGCTTTTACCACATATAACTGCAGAAGTGAACTGCATATATACAGTACAGACCAAAAGTTTGGACACACCTTCTCATTCAAAGAGTTTTCTTTATTTTCGACTATGAACGACTATGAAAATTGTAGATTCACACTGAAGGCATCAAAACTATGAATTAACACTTGTGGAATTATGTACATAACAAAAAAGTATGAAACAACTGAAAATATGTCATATTCTAGGTTCTTCAAAGTAGCCACCTTTTGCTTTGATTACTGCTTTGCACACTCTTGGCATTCTCTTGATGAGCTTCAAGAGGTAGTCACCTGAAATGGTCTTCCAACAGTCTTGAAGGAGTTCCCAGAGATGCTTAGCACTTGTTGGCCCTTTTGCCTTCACTCTGCGGTCCAGCTCACCCCAAACCATCTCGATTGGGTTCAGGTCCGGTGACTGTGGAGGCCAGGTCATCTGGCGCAGCACCCCATCACTCTCCTTCATGGTCAAATTGCCCTTACACAGCCTGGAGGTGTGTTTGGGGTCATTGTCCTGTTGAAAAATAAATGATGGTCCAACTAAACGCAAACCGGATGGAATAGCATGCCGCTGCAAGATGCTGTGGTAGCCATGCTGGTTCAGTATGCCTTCAATTTTGAATAAATCCCCAACAGTGTCACCAGCAAAGCACCATCACACCTCCTCCTCCATGCTTCACGGTGGGAACCAGGCATGTAGAGTCCATCCGTTCACCTTTTCTGCATCGCACAAAGACACTGTGGTTGGAACCAAAGATCTCAAATTTGGACTCATCAGACCAAAGCACAGATTTCCACTGGTCTAATGTCCATTCCTTGTGTTCTTTAGCCCAAACAAGTCTCTTCTGCTTGTTGTCTGTCCTTAGCAGTGGTTTCCTAGCAGATATTCTACCATGAAGGCCTGGTTCACACAGTCTCCTCTTAACAGTTGTTCTAGAGATGTGTCTGCTGCTAGAACTCTGTGTGGCATTGACCTGGTCTCTAATCTGAGCTGCTGTTAACCTGCGATTTCTGAGGCTGGTGACTCGGATGAACTTATCCTCCGCAGCAGAGGTGACTCTTGGTCTTCCTTTCCTGGGGCGGTCCGCATGTGAGCCAGTTTCTTTGTAGCGCTTGATGGTTTTTGTGACTGCACTTGGGGACACTAATTCTAACAGTCTATTCAGTAGGACTATCAGCTGTGTATCCACCTGACTTCTCCACAACGCAACTGATGGTCCCAACCCCATTTATAAGGCAAGAAATCCCACTTATTAAACCTGACAGGGCACACCTGTGAAGTGAAAACCATTTCAGGTGACTACCTCTTGAAGCTCATCAAGAGAATGCCAAGAGTGTGCAAAGCAGTAATCAAAGCAAAAGGTGGCTACTTTGAAGAACCTAGAATATGGCACATTTTCTGTTGTTTCATACTTTTTTGTTATGTATATAATTCCACATGTGTTAATTCATAGTTTTGATGTCTTCAGTGTGAATCTACAATTTTCATAGTCATAAAAATAAAGAAAACTCTTTGAAGGAGAAGGTGTGTCCAAACTTTTGGTCTGTACTGTATTTTTCTTTTTCCAGATATAAGCCACTAAAGGCTTTTCAACGTAGCACTTGAACCCCAAGAACAAATTGCTGGAATGACAAAGCTGTATAATGGCTATTTGGATCCCAAAATAATCTTTCCCCGCACTTGAAAAATCGCTTTTCTAGCACTGTCCCAACGCCTTCTGACATCTCTACCTGCACTAAGATGCTGTGAAATAATTCCTCCCTATCCTTTCCCTGCACTTATAAATCTTTTTTTCAGTTTATTTGTTTCGCAATTAGGTTTTTCCTATTGCTGTCCCTAGCGCCTTCTCACATCTGTCCCTGCACTCAGAACGCTGGAAAATGGCAGAATCTAAAATGGCTGCCGTATTTATAGGGCTGTGACATCACAGGGCTGGCTGGCTGCTGATTGGCTGCATGTATGTCAATCTGGGAGATCCCGCCTTCCCATAGTTCCTTGCCCCATGTCCTCCGTAGTCACACGTGTGGCCGCCATTTTAGGAAAAATTGCGATTCGTTACCACGAAACGTGCAGAAATTCGCATTCGTTGCAAATTGAATTTTTCCTGAAATTCGGATCGAATTCCACTTCGTCTGATTCGATTCACTCATCTCTAGTCATCAGTAAAAAAAAATCTCGGAAAACCCCTTTAACTGGTGAACTCTGTAACAGATACCCGAAAGACCCCATTATAGTTAGTGGAGTCTGCCTGCCGCCGTTAGTTTCATACGTGCCGGATCCAGGAGTTATTTCTTCTGCTCCCAGAACAATGGAAATCAATAGGGTTTGTGTGAGAGCAGCTTAACTTTTCCTGGAAAACACTATGAAAATATGAAAACATTGCATATCTGCAACGTGCAAAACCACAGTAGTAAATCCACATGCCCTTACTAGGAAAAACAACCATGATGTATTTAGAAATGTGCAAAGTGACTTACAATCATGCCCGTACCACGTCATTTCTCTGAGACTCGCTCGGTGGTGCACAGGCATAAACAAGTTACCTTGTGTGACAATCAAGGCCATTTTCTGATGTTCTGAACAGCGTCCATGAACTAGAAAACATAGAGAAGCAAAAACATACCGCACTGCAAGAAACACATGCGAGAGAATGTTACAACTAAACGTACTGTGAACAAAAGACCTTCAACCAAGATCATGTTATAACTCAGTGTAAAAATCAAATAGTAATATGACAAATATTTTAAAATATATAAAACACTGATGCAGAACTAAGGGGTTGTCTCACCAAGGTTACTATGGTATGGACATCATATATGTGGCACCTTCACTTGTACTTATCCCTTTGACCCAGAGAGGGAAGCCATTTGATAACTGTGGCTCACGCTCTGGTGGAGTCCAGCTGTCCACGTACATGGACTCCCAATTCTCTTGAAACACTACATTTCTTCTATAGTTGCTAACCCCAATATGAAAGGGGATTTTGTGGCGATGAGACAAAACAGGAAAAAAATCCAATTTTCATATATGTTATTAGAGAATTATGAGATAGTACAGGCATGTCCTCTGTGCAGCATCTCATCATCTCATGGCTACAGTGGAGAGTTATAGAGAGCACCTCTTGCTCTGGAGGACCCATCATGATTTGTAATATATAGGCACCCTATTGATTTAAATGGTCACTGTGCAATGCTTCATTTCATCAGTGCTGGTGATGTATGAAATTTAAAGAGTCTCTGTCAGCAAGATCAACTCTATTAAACTAGGCCAATTAACATTTCCTGATAGGGTTGATCATGTTGATTAAAATTATGTCTAATAAAAGAAAGTCAGTCACGTAGTTCTTTTCGATACTATTGAATACTTGCGCTGCAGGTCCTTGCAGTGTTATGGTTCAATTCACACCAGTTTCCAATGCGTTAAATTGTGCCAGGATCGGCTAGCTGAGAAGTACGTGCCTGTACCTACCTGAAGCAGTGGAGTTATGCCGGAACTGCTGTATTTTGAGGGTAGCCTGAAGGGGGCTACCCCAGTGTGGATTATGTGATGAAAGGGGAGGGTTGGGCGGGCAGACGTGCCGATGAAGGAGCAGCAGCAGCAGGTACCTCAGGCTGCCTCCTTTTAACCCTATGTGGCCCCGCCTCCCCTAGCACAAACCCAGCAATGTAAACATTGCTTAACACTTGTGCCAGGATCGGCTAGCTGAGAAGTACGTGCCTGTACCTACCTGAAGCAGTGGAGTTATGCCGGAACTGCTGTATTTTGAGGGTAGCCTGAAGGGGCCAAAAACCACACGGATGCAGGAAAGGTTAGGATCTGTGTATTCTAAGTGAAATTACAACAATAAATTATTGAAAGCAAGGGACATTTCCTGTTGAGGATCAGGCACATAACGAGCGTAGCATGCCGATTTCCACCTGCCCAACTTCTGAATGACGTGTGCCGGTACATTATTTTTGGAAGCTGCGGAGGCGGCACCTATGCGAAATGAATGCCCGGTGATGGCTAACGGGTTGCCCCCTGACGAGGAGATCAATGACCGAACGTATCTGAGAAAAGACTGAATGTTCAAGGGGGACCCATCTAGCTGGAAGAGGGGGGCCTCCGCGGGCATGTCCCCGGTGTACTGCAACCATTCGCGTAGGATCGTTACTGGGCACCACCTGTTGTTGGTGGCGAAGTACATGACCGGCACGGATTCCCCAGGTCGGCCCGTCTTGCTGGAGTCCAAGCTGAGGATGAGATGAATACCGTCCCAAACCAGTTGGTTTCTCCGCAAGAATTTTTTGGATGATTTTAAACACGTGAACTCACCTGGCCTGAGGAACCCGTAGAACGCCAGATACAATGCCGCCCTGACGAGTGAGCTGATGTAGTGTCCGAAGGGGTCATTGGCCAGTGCGTCGGAGACTGTCCTCACCATGTTGCCGGTGAAAGGTTGCCTGGCAGGTCTTCTTTTGATGGCCTGTTTCTGGATGCCCCTCAGCAAGGATTTGACCGGATGGGCCGTGAACAGAGATGGTTGATCCGGGAACTGTACATACCAATGATGCTGTATGCCCGCGAGGTACAGCTTAATGGTGCTATAAGATAGCTTTAGCTGAGAGTGGCAAAAAGCTATAAACGCCAGCAGGTAAGTGATAGGACCCTCCCCGGCCGGAGGGTAAGAGATTTTGAACCTGTTGAACAACCGCCAGGCCGTCCTGTACGCCTTGCGCGTGTTGCTAGATAGAGAATTGGACATGATGTTCCTAGCCAACTGGAGAAAAGGTGCTATTCCAACAACAGCTGGCCATGAGGCGGGGTTGGTGTTTGGGAACGATCTGCCTCTGGAAAGACCTGAAAGAAGAGGGGAAAGTTAAAGCGAGATAGAGCATCGGCTGCGACATTGCGTTGGCCACTTATGTGCGTGCATATGAAGTTGAAATTGTTTTGCAGAGCCAGCCACACCAGCTTTCGCACGAACGCCATGATGTGCCTGGAGGCTGACCTGCCCTACATTAGAATGTTGGCGAGAGCCTCATTGTCGGTTAGGAACAGGACTTGGTTGCTCCACTGAGCCCCACGTGACAGCTGGCTTGCTACTATGGGATAAATCTCAAAGAGTGAGGAACTCCTTGAAAACCCTGCGATGCTGGTGACCTCTGCCGGCCATGATTGGGCGAACCAGTGAGTGCCGTGGATGGCTGCAAATCCAGCAGCGGGCGAGGCGTCTGTGTGGATCACTGGGGAATCACTGGATGCCACCGGGATGAACAGGGAAACCCCATTCCATTGGGAGAGAAAGTTGTCCCACATCACCAAGTCAGCGATGGCATCTTGGTCCAGCTGGACTGGGCTGTCTTGGCAGGGTGCTAGCGGGAGGAGTGCCAGGAGCCTTGAAATGAAGGACCTGCCCTGCGGCATGATGCGCATGGCGAAATTCAACATTCCAAGGAGCGACTGAAGATCCGCCCTGGTGGTTACCCTCACTTGTGCCAGTCTGTGAACAACCGTCTTGATTCTGGCCAGCTTGTCCTGAGGAAGACTGGACTTCATGTCTACTGTGTTCAAGTGGATTCCTAGAAAGGTGATCTCCGTGCTGGGTCCCTCCACTTTGTGCGGGGCCAATGGAATTCTCAGGTCTGAAAATGCCGTGCGCAGGACTTGTAGGTCTTGAGGTACTTGATCCGGGGATTCTATTAGGAGAAAATCATCTAAGTAGTGGATGACGTGGTTTGCCCTGAAGGTGTTGGTCAAGATCCAATGCAGCGCGCTGGCCAGCTGGTCGAACAACCAGGATCTGGACTTTGACCCGAAGGTCAGTTTACTGGCAAAATAATAAGCACCCTGCCATTTCATGCCATGCCACTGCCATAACTCAGGATGGATGGGAAGTAATTTGAAAGCATCGGTGATGTCTGCTTTTGACAGCCAGGTGCCTCTGCCTAACCTGATTATGACCTATATAGCTTCGTCTATAGATGCGTATCTCATGGTGAATTCTTCGGATGGAATCAGAGAGTTCAAGCTTGGTATGTGTAAAGAATGTGGGGCGGACAAATCATAGATTAGGCGTTTTTTATTATTAAATTTGCCGGTCACGATGCCTACTGGATTGACTCTCCAGCATGCGAAGGGAGGTTGGCTAAATGGTCCTATCAAGTATCCCCGGTCTAGCTCAGTGTGGATCAACTGGGTTACCGCCTCGGGGTCCCTGGCTGCGGACTGCAAATTGTCACACTCGAACGTGGTTTGAGGGAGTGCGAGAAGCCCTGTATGAAACCCGTGTGTCAATCCGTGGATGACAAACTGGACCCAGGCCGGGTGTGGATGTTCCGCCAATAATACCGCCAGCAGAGCCACGTTGACCACGCTTAGTCACGCTGGGCCTTGATTCCTTTGAGGGCATGCCGTGCGTGGATGGGCCCTAAAGCAAGTCGCACACAAGTGTAGCAACCTGCACTGGTTGTAGTGACAAATGGCGTAGTTATAGTTGTTACATATCTGGCTCCTGCCAAGGTATTTAATGGGACGACCTAACTTGTCTACCCCGGATGCTGGCTTGGTGTTGGATGGACCTGGGGCTGAGTAAGGTGGTGCCGGATCTGCTACGTGGCTTGTCTGAGAACACCAACCCGTGGTATGAGAGTACGAGTTGCAGACCGTGCAGGTCGGGGCTTTGAGCCCTGCAAAATGGCGGCAGAACAATTCTGTGTCTATATCCGACCAATCCAGCACGTGCTGACACTGGATGAGTGCAGCTGCTGCTTTGGCTGAGAAGGACCGATGATAGTCAAAGAATGCTGTGCCGCCATATTTGTAACCCAATTCCACCACCTTGTACATGTATAGATCCAGTTCAGCCCTCCTATGTGGGTTGACTGTGCAGATCACGTCCCGATATAAGCTGAACGCTAGAACGAATTCTGTGACGTTCAATTTCCTGTTAAGCCTAGCGTCCTTAGACTTCAGGATTACCGAGACCTCCCCACACGCAATGGTTCTATTGTCCGGGGCCTCATGTGTCGCAATAAGCAGGGACGCCAGGTTGACGTCTTTGCCCTCCAATATGTCCTGCCTTATACTGGCCGGAATGAAGTGGGACGGGGCGATTGAGGGAAAGTGGGATGACCCACCCGAAGCACCGGATGGCCCTGCCACAGGTTCCGCAGGTGTTGGTGTCGCTAATGCTGCCGCCGCCGACCTGGCTTCCACCGAATCCATTCTGGCTTGGAGGTCTGACATGGATGACGCCATATTGTTGATCACGGCGTGTAGTTGGGTTAGTGACGTCTGAATGGTACCCATGGAAACCTCGTCTTGACTCACTGGTGGTCCATCTGACATCAGAAGACGATATAACTCGGCTTTCCTTGCTGATGCTGGGAAGGGGATGCCTCTTCGGCGCAGCTCGGCGGACAACTTTGGGATGGTCCAGGAACGTAACGAGGGTCCCACGCTTCGCTCCGACTGGGTGTCCCCATTGTCTCGCGACGCGGAAGAGCCACCAGGAGTGAATTCTTGCGACATCTTCCTATTGGTTATTAATTGAGAGCGATTAGAACCCCCCTTTCCCGAGCTGCGAGTATGACCTTGTGCTCGAGTGCCCCTGCGGGTGGCCGGGGCGGATCAGCGTGCTACCGCCACCTGCGTGATCGCCCCCCGTAGTCTCCCGGGCTGTGAGGCCCGAAGACAGAACCAGCCCTGGCCCGTATTGGGATGTCCAGGTGGCACCTGTGGAGTGACCATGACTGAGAAGACGTCCTGGTACATGTGCCTGTGGACGTGACAGGACTTCGTGCTGATGTGTGGAAGAGCGGTGGTGTGCCTGTAGGCGTGACAGGGCTTTGACCAGCCTGTGGACGTGGAAGTTGTGTATGACAAGACTGCCCGTGGTCGTGACAGGACTTTATTGCGAGTCTGTGGACGTGACAGACGTTGAGATACGAACACCTGTAGTCTTGACATTTTTTTTTTTTTTTTTTTTTTCCTTTATCGAATGCCTGTAGTCGTGACAGGGTTTTTTTTTTTTTTTTTTTTTTTCTTTATCGAATGCCTGTAGTCGTGACAGGGTTTTTTTTTTTTTTTTTTCCTTTTATCGAATGCCTGTAGTCGTGACAGGGTTTTTTTTTTTTTTTTTTCTTTATCGAATGCCTGTAGTCGTGACAGGGTTTTTTTTTTTTTTTTTTTTTTTTTTACTCTTTATCAAATGCCTGTAGTCGTGACAGGGTTTTTTTTTTTCTTTTTCTTTTTCTTTACCGAATGCCTGTAGTCGTGACAGGATTGTATCGCAAGTCTGAAGACGTGACAGACGCGTTATGGATGCCCGTGGTCGTGACAGGACTTAAGTGAGTCTGAGGACGTGACAGACTTTTTTTTTTTTTTTTTTTGGCCAACCCTCCACCGTGGACTTCACGCCGTGGATGACTGCCTGCTTGCGCTATGGCGGAACCTGATACATACCTTGTTTCCGTGTATGCCTATGGTACCACGAACTGTAAAACATGGACATGGGTTTTATTTTTCCCTGGCCTTCTCACCCCCCCCCCCCCCCCTGCCCACAAGGAGTGGCTGGCGACCGGGACTGCGAAGGCCGCCATCCCACCAGACCATCGCCTGATGAGGACACGGCAAGTCGCATGTGACCTGATTGTGCGGTCGCCTGAACCTGGGGCGTGAATACTACGGCGGTATGAAGAGGTTGCTGAGGTACGTGTAGGATGAACAAAATGCATTTTGACAAGCACCAAAGCAGAACCCTCCCTGATGACATGCGTGGCGTGCCGGTGAACGTGACACTGTATTGCATCTGTGCAACCCTCCCCCCCCCCCCCCTTGCATTCATTTGTTTATATATTTATTTATTTCCAGTGTGTGGCTGAACCATGTGGTGCCCTTGCTTGCAGCCAGGGGGGGGCGCTGGACAACAGCCCTGGAGTTCAGCTTGCAGCAGCCTATGCCGAGTGCCAGGTCTCTGGCTGCCGCTGAACCCCCCCCCCCCGACCGCGCCGCATGTGGCCACCAGGTGGCGCTGTGCAGAGCGAGTACCGCCGCCGGCCGTGCGGCCAGGAACGCGGTCTGCACTGCACCCATCAGCCGCCGGCTAGCAGAGCAGAGCGCGCCCGCCGGTGTTTGCCATCCCGCCCCCTCAGTGTCCTGAGACGTGCAGCCGCCCCTGTCTTACTTGGAATCGCGATGATGCGACCTGCACCAGCTGCTTTCCAGACCCGAACCTGACCCTGAACGACCCGGAAGTGCCTCAGACGTGCCGATGAAGGAGCAGCAGGTACCTCAGGCTGCCTCCTTTTAACCCTATGTGGCCCCGCCTCCCCTAGCACAAACCCAGCAATGTAAACATTGCTTAACACTTAAAGAACCGCTGGGCAGCGGAGTATTACTATCAGGATTTTATATACGCTATGAATTTTAGCTCGTTTGTGAGTACAATAAACCACAAGTTGTTTTACCTGTATCCGAAGTGCTTCACTATGGTGTGATTTTTTGATGCCCTGCAGAGGAATCCAGGAGGCGTGTTTGGAATCCAGAGTTGGAAGCACTGTTATCCTGTATCAGTCCGGTGGGCTTACAGCACGGTTGGAAAATATTCCTTGTTTAGGCAGCGCGGTTCTTTACTTTAACACATTAATTAAAATTATACCTTTTTTTTTTTTTTACTTGTAGATATGCAAATGTATGTAAATGAGGCAGTTTGAGCACTTGGGGGCAGGGGTAGCTCTTGGAGCACCACTACAGTTTCACCCATCGGTGCTAATCACATTTCCCCCCTCTCCAGAGATAAACATCCCCGTCTAATTGCGCCTGCAATTGGAGGTGTTGGCCGTCTGTAAAGCCATCCGTGATTTCAGTCCACCCAGAATTGGAGGTTCTAGCGGTTCCAACTCCAATTCTGACCACTATGTGCAGCTCAGAGCACCAGGGACTAAAGCTCAGGAGTGACCAAGTGCTGGGCTCTGGGGTTCTCTGCTGTCCTGTCTGCTGTAATGCCTGATCAGACCGTGCCTGTGTCCTGTGAGGCTTCAGTAAATGGCAGGCCCGGAGGCCTTCGTAAGCTACTGGGCCATAAGATCGCGCTGGGGGTGCCTGATGCGTGTGAGAGGGAGATCCCTCACTCTGTAGACTCCTTAGATGCCACGGCCGACAGGGATTTCAGCATCTAAGGGGTTAAACAATTTAAATCGGTGCCAGCACTGATCTCCGCCATTGCAGCAGGGTGTGAGCTGTATGTTACAGGGTAACAGTGAGAGAGGTGCTTCAGAACCTAAAAAAAAATAATAATTTTGCAGAGCAATTATAGAGCAATGAATGGGGAGATCTCTGCACCTCTGTGAGGTAGAGGGCGGGTTATAGCGTTGTTAGAATAAGATTGTCATGTGCTATATGGGGTCTGATTTTCATTATTTACATTAACCATGAGACATCCTCTTTAAAGCTAAACCCGGACATAACCCGTTCTTCCCCCATTCAGCCCCTCTGAGTTGTGCATCGGAGCATTTCTTGCTCTGATGCTCTCCCTTGGCCTGCTCTACATAGCGCAGGGCCCAGTGATATCACCAGCAGTAATGGGCACTCTCTAGCCTCGGGAAGCACTAAAGACCGCCCATTAGTGCCAGTGACATCACTGGGCTCACTTTTGCCTAGCAGTGTAAAAATTTAAACTAACAGCCCTTGCCCTGCTTGATGCAGTGCAAGGGATGGGAAGCATCGGAGCATGTGTGGGTCCAGATCTGAACCCGGACAACCCCTTTAAGTGTATAATAGTAGTTACTACTCAGCATATAATTGTCAACTTTCTGAGGTCATAAAGATGACATTAATCTACAGGAACAAAAAAAAAAAATTATAAAATAAAAAAAAAAAAAGGTGCTGTTAGGGAAAACTGAATTATAAAAAAAATTTGGTTAGCGACCTTTTTTTCCGCACTGTTTTTGTTTATGAGTATTACCTTAAAGGGGTTCTCTGGGAATTAAAGGGCTTCTGTCAGCCCACTAAACCGTATATTTTTTTTTTTTGGTTAATAATAATCCCTACACTGCGAGCTCCCTATACATAAGCTAAATATTCATTTTGGTTCTGTAGATTTTGTTAAAAAGCTATTTTTATAATATGTAAATTACCTTGCTACCAGCAAGTAGTGCGGTTACTTGCTGGTAGCAGCCGCATCCTCCGCTGCTAATGACGCCCCCTCCGCTGTGTGATTGACAGGGCCAGGGAACGGGATCGTTCTCTGCTGGCCCTGTTTGAATTCAAAATATCGCGCCTGCGCCGTACCTGTCTTTAACCCCTTAAGGACCAGGCTCATTTTCACCTTAAGGACCAGGCCATTTTTTGCAAATCTGACCAGTGTCACTTTAAGTGCTCATAACTTTAAAACGCTTCGACTTACCCAGGCCGTTCTGAGATTGTTTTTTCGTCACATATTGTACTTCATGACACTGCTAAAATTGGGTCAAAAAAGTTAATTTTTTTGCATAAAAAAATACATTTTTTACCAAAAATTTTGAAAAATTAGCAAATTTCAAAGTTTCAGTTTCTCTACTTCTGTAATACATAGTAATACCCCCAAAAATTGTGATGACTTTACATTCCCCATATGTCTACTTCATGTTTGTAGCATTTTGGGAATGATATTTTATTTTTTGGGGATGTTACAAGGCTTAGAAGTTTAGAAGCAAATTTTGAAATTTTTGAGAAATCTTCAAAATCCCACTTTTTATGGACCAGTTCAGGTTTGAAGTCATATTGTGAGGCTTAGATAATAGAAACCTCCCAAAAATGACCCCATTCTAGAAACTACACCCCTCAAGGTATTCAAAACTGTTTTTTCAAACTTTATTAACCCTTTAGGTCTTCCACAAGAGTTGATGGCAGATGGAGAAACAATTTTGAAATTTCTATTTTTTGGAAAATTTTCCAATATAATCAATTTTTTCCAGGAGTAAAACAAGGGTTAACTGCCAAACAACACTCAAAATGGGTTGCCCTGATTCTGTAGTTTACAGAAACACCCCATATGTGGTCGTAAACTACTATTTGGCCGAACGGGAGCACATAGAAGGAGGGGAACACCATATGGGTTTTGGAAGGCAGATTTTGCTGGACTGGTTTTGTTTATACCATGTCCCATTTGAAGCCCCCTGTTGCACCCCTAGAATAGAAATTTCAAAAAAGTGACTCCATCTAAGAAAGTACACCCCTCAAGGTATTCAAAACTGGGTTTACAAACTTTAACCCTTTAGGTGTTCCACAAGAGTTAATGGCAGATGGAGAAACAATTTAGAAATTTCTATTTTTTGGAAAATTTTCCAATATAATCAGTTTTTTCCAGGAGTAAAACAAGGGTTAACTGCCAAACAAAACTCAAAATGGGTTGCCCTGATTCTGTAGTTTGCAAAAACACCCCAAATGTGGTCGTAAACTACTGTTTGGCTAAACGGCAGGACATAGAAGAAGGGGAACGCCATACGGTTTTTGGAAGGCAGATTTTGCTGGACTGGTTTATTTACACCATGTACCCTTTCAAGCCCCCTGATGCACCCCTAGAGTAGAAACTCCATAAAAGTGACCCCATCTAGGAAACTACGGGATAAGGTGGTTGTTGTTTTGGGACAATTTTTGGGGTAAATTAGATTTTTGGTTGCTCTATATTACTCTTTTTTGAGGCAATGTAACAAAAAAATTTAATTCTAAAATTGTTTCTACATTCGCTATTTAGTTTTGTGGAACACCTAAAGGGTTAACATAGTTTGTAAAGTAATTTTTGAATACCTTGAGGGGTGTAGTTTCTTAGATGGGGTCACTTTTTTGGAGTTTCTAGTCTAGGCTACATCAGGGGGGGCTTCTAATGGGACATGGTGTAAAAAAAGAAAACTGTCCATCAAAATCTGCCTTCCAGAAACCGTATGGAGTTCCCTTCGTTCTATGCCCTGCCGTGCGGCTATATAGCCATTTACGACCACATATGGGGTGTTTCTGCAAACTACAGAATTGGGGCAATAAATGTTTAGTTTTGTTTGGCTGTTAACCCTTGCTTTATTACCGGCAAAATGGATTTAAATTTAAATTTTGCCCAAAAATAGGTGTTTTGGCACCGTTTTTATTTTATATTTTTAACACCGTTCATCCGAGGCGTTTGGTAAAAAGTTATTTTTATAGCGACGACTTTTACGCACGCGACGATGCCCAATATGTATGGCTCTCAGACTTTGGAGACACTAAGCAGGCATCCTAAAACTGCGGCCCTCCAGATGTTGTAAAACTACAATTCCCACCATGCCCTGATGATGGCTGTAGGTTGTCTGGGCATGCTGGGAGTTATAGTATAACAACATCTGGAGGGCCGCAGTTTGAGGATGCCTGCACTAAAACTAATATTTTTTGGGGAAAGAAAAATTGTTTTCGTGTCTCCAAAGTCTGAGAGCCATAGTGTTTTATGTTCTCTAGTGAACTGTTGGGGATTATAAAAATTTAGTACTCCATGGAAGTGTGATACTCCCTGAAGCAATCGATAATGCAGAGGCCCGGATGATCGGGGCACGTGTCACATTGAGTTGTGGTGTCCTTCCGTATCCCCCTCTTGTGACACACTCTGCACTTTTTTTGGGTTCGTCCCTTCTTTCCAGTATGGGGGACCACACCTGGAAAGTGTTGGCCAGGGACGATCCGGGCGCCTCCAGTTCCCGAGGTACTCCGGCCTGCTCTTTCCCGGTCCGAAAAGATCAGGTCTTTGAGGACTGCCTCATAGAATTGGAGGAATGTCCCTGTGCTGCCAGCGCTTCGGGATAGTACAAAAGAGTTGTACATGGCAACCTGCACCATGTAGACCGCAACTTTTTTGTACCATGCCTGGGTTTTGCGCATGGCGTTATATGGCGTGAGGACTTGATCAGAGAGATCAACTCCTCCCATATACCGATTGTAGTCGACGATACAATCGGGCTTGAGGACCGTTGCCGCGGTACCTCGCACAGGGACTGGGGTGGTGCTGTTACCGTGGATTGTGGACAGCATAAGGACATCCCTCTTGTCCTTATACCTGACCAGCAACAGGTTTCCACTGGTAAGTGCACGGGTCTCACCCCTGGGGATAGGTACCTGGAGGGGGTAGGCAGGGAGGCCGCGTTGATTTTTCCGCACGGTTCCACAAGCGAACGTGGATCTGGCGGCAAGGGACCTGAACAAGGGAATGCTGGTATAAAAGTTGTCCACGTACAAGTGGTAACCCTTATCCAGCAGTGGGTACATAAGGTCCCACACGAGTTTCCCGGTAACACCCAGAGTGGGGGGACATTCTGGTGGTTGAATCCGGGAATCTCGCCCCTCGTACACACGAAATTTGTAAGTGTACCCTGAGGTACTCTCACAAATTTTGTATAGCTTCACGCCATACCTCGCCCGCTTTGTGGGAATGTATTGGCGGAAACTGAGTCTCCCCTTGAACGCAACGAGAGACTCATCAACCGCGACCTCCCTTCCAGGTACGTAGGCCTGCTGAAATGTGGCCCCAAAGTGATCGATGACCGGCCGTATCTTGTACAGCCGGTCATAGGCAGGATCACCTCGGGGGGGACATGCTGCATTATCGGAATAATGCAGACATTTCCGGATGGCCTCAAACCGGTGACGTGTCATGACCATACTGTACAGTGGGGTCTGGTACAGGACGTCCCCACTCCAGTATTGCCTGACACTGGGTTTTTGGACTAGACCCATATGCAGCACGAGGCCCCAAAATGTCCTCATCTCGGCTGCACTGACCGGCGTCCAGCCACCGGGTCTAGCCAAAACTGAGCCTGGGTTTTGAGCGACGAACTGTTGGGCGTACAGATTCGTCTGCTCCACCATCAAATTCACCAGTGGGTTACTGAAAAAAAAACTAAAAAAGTCTATTTCAGTAAACCCCACTGTGGGAATCTGGATTCCAGGATTGCCAGCGAAATCCGGAATCTCAGGCTCAAAGTCCACTGGGGGACACCAGCTAAGTTCATCGGCAGGGGGCTCCGGTGAACTTATTTGGTGGGCCGGGAAACCAGTACGAACCCCAGGGCGGCTCGTACTAGGGTGGGCCACAGGATCCCTAGCATGTGTGGCCCCTGGCTCCGCCTGGCGGCGTCTCCGCTGCCTTGGTGGCTCATCGTCATCCGATGATAATGAGGAGGATGCGGATGACAAAAGGAACGTGGGGTCATCCTCATCCTCACTGGGGCTCTCAGAGTCGGAGGCAATCTGGGCATATGCCTCCTCGGCTGAGAACACCCGGCGGGCCATGGGTGTGTGTGTGTGCGTGTGTATGTGCGTGCGTGTAAACCTTTATTCTATGTGCGTGTGTGTGGGGGCACGGGTGTTCACGTACTAAAAAGTCCAGGCAAAAAAAAGTGTTAGGAAAAAAAAAAAAAAAAAGTTCAAACTTGCTGATCTGCGGTTCAACGCTGATCAGCGGTCGAGTGGGGTGGTGGGGCGGGCGATGCGCTAACAGTGGACGGACGCTAAAAAGTGCCGGCCAGTCAGCGCACGCAGAAAAAAAAAAAAGTGGTGGTGGGGGAAGGGTCTGGTGGTGGGGGGGTGGGAGGGGGTTGGTGGTGGGGGGGATGCGGGGGGGGCAAGTGGCAGGGGGGGTCTGGGGTCTGAAAGTTGAAAAAAAAAAGTTTGGAATAAATGTGCTTTTTTTTTTTTTTTTTTTTTATAACTTTTCCCTTCTATCCCTGCCTAAAGGTGCCTCTCCCTCACTGACCCTAACCTACCTGGGTGGCGATGGGTGCAGGAGGGTGATGGATGCCGATTTAGGGGGACACAGGAGCTGGTGCTGGACGATGCTGCACGGTCAGGGTGCTGGACAGGAAGAGGAGGGGAGAGAGGAGCGCAGGAAGTTTGAATCTCGCGCCTCTCTCCCCTGCACCAATCAGCACCCTGGACAGCGGCGTTCAGCACCAGGGCCAGCTCCGCCTCTGCAAATCCTCGGACTGCGATTGGTGGTGTAAAATTACGCCACCGATCGCAGACTTTTTCCGGTTCATCGGGTCACAGGACACCCGAATGGACCGGAAACGCAGAAAACCGCAGGTCTGAATTGACCTGCGGTTTTCTGCGATCGCCGATACGGGGGGGTCCAATGACCCCCCCCTGCGTTGTTACGGGATGCCGGCTGAATGATTTCAGCCGAAATCCCGTTTCGATTAACCCCCGCGGCGCCGGAATTCAGATTTTAAGTCAGGACGTACCGGTACGTCCTCGGTCCTTAAGGACTCGGGAAATAGGGCGTACCGGTACGTCCTCGGTCCTTAAGGGGTTAATCGGCGCAGGCGCACCGAGAGGCGGCCGCTCTCTCGGCCGCTCCATCCTCAATGCGCCTGCGCCGGGTGTAGATGTGACGTCATCGGCGCAGGCGCATTGAGGATGGAGCGGCCGAGAGAGCGGCCGTCTCTCAGTGCGCCTGCGCCGATTAAAGACAGGTACGGCGCAGGCGCGATATTTTGAATTCAAACAGGGCCAGCAGAGAACGATCCCGTTCCCTGGCCCTGTCAATCGCACAGCGGAGGGGGGGCGTCATTAGCAGCGGAGGATGCGGCTGCTACCAGCAAGTAACCGCCCTACTTGCTGGTAGCAAGGTAATTTACATATTATAAAAATAGCTTTTTAACAAAATCTACAAAACCAAAATGAATATTTAGCTTATGAATAGGGAGCTCGCAGTGTAGGGATTATTATTAACCAAAAAAAAAGAAGCCCTTTAAGAAAATGAAAATATTTAAGTATTACTTTATTATAAATATAATCTCAAATACTTTTCATTACTTATAATGGCTCGTTTTGTCTGGGGAGCGATCATCAAGGGAAACAAAATGGTCGCTGTCCCATCAGTTCACACAAAACCTGTCCTGATCACACACAAGGACAAGTTACTTTACAACACTGAGGTAAAGAGCTGCCTTATTCTTCTCCTCTCTGCTTGTCAGGGATTATGATCCTGAATACAGATGATAAGAACTTTAGCTGAATCTCTGGGGAATTTAGTTCATGAGACATGAAGTACAGAGAGGACAGACTGTGGTAATGTGTTGCTGTGGTAATGGAGACTGCATACAAGTGCTGCTGCTCATTAGACACACCTCACCCTCCTCTCATGTCTCCTCATCATCCATTCCCACAGAGATTCACCTGTATTTAGGATCATGATTCCTGACGAGCAGAGCAGAGAGGAGGATGAGGCAGCGCTATGGCTCATTGTGGTGAAGTAGCGTCCTGCTGTGTGATTAGGACAGGTTTTGTGTGTATTGATAGCATGGCGGCCATTTTATTTCTCCTAATGATTGCTCCCTAGACAAAACAAGCCATTCTAAGTAATGAAAGGTATGTGAGTATTTATAATAAATATATTCAAAAGTATTTTCATTTTTTTTAATTCCTGGAGACCCCTTTTTAAAGAGCACGGATCAACTCTATTACACCAGGCATACAGCATGGTAAGGTTGATCTTGCTGATTAAAGTGATACTTGTCTTGTGAAAAATCGTTTTTGCTGTTTGAGGGAAAAAATGTATTTATTATTTATGCAAACTATGGTGTGAGTGCACCTAGGGCCACTGGAGCCACCACAGACCCACTGCCCATATATCAGGGCTCCAGATGGCGACTAAAATGGTTGCCAATGCAACTTAAAATTGCAAAATGGCGACAAGACTTTGTAGTCTTGTCGCCATTTGCGCCTAGACCCTCCACTGTTCTGCCTCTTTAAGAAGAAAGGGCTTTCATCCAGCAGACACACGCTGCAGACGTCTGCTGGGTGAAGATCTGTCCCTCACATTACCCGGCATAGAGGGTGGGCATGGCTTGGTTTCCCGCATCTTGAGCTCCTGTCTCCAGCACTCTCGCAACTTTGGGGGTGAAGCTGAGCTGCTGGAGACATTTCAACTAAAGGAGGACGTACAAAGCTCCCGCAGAGTCCACGGACTAGGCAAGTCACCCGTATACAGATTTACTACTAATGTCTTAATGAGATGCCAGGGATTGGTAAACCCTGTAAGAACACGTATAAGCGCTCACTGTGCTGGTCTCACACCACAGTATGTCCATGGAATTCCCTGTCCTAGTCTGCGTAGCACTGACTGGGTCGCATAGCATTATATTTATTTATAATGCTATGTAACCCTTAGAGGTCTGGAGTGTACTAATGTTGTCAGTGTTATCCAATACATTCCATAACTGTAAGGGTTACATAGCATCATAAATCAATATAATGCTATGTGACCCCGGCAGTGCTGGAAGTTCAGTACAGAGCTCCTGCACGATCTAGAAAAGGAGAACTATGTTAGTGCAAGGCTCCTTACTGACATGTGAGCTGATGGGCAGAGAGCGGTTAGCTGCTCCAAAGACATGTGAAGTTAAAAAGAGGGATAATTTCACTAAAGCAGCCTATAAGGGGTTAAGCACAGGCTAGTTCAGCTGCCAGAGGAGCCTACCTCCTACCTTTCCCACACCTCTGCTCGCTGGCAGCAAATGGAAACCTTCAAGGTTGACATTCACAGACTGAATGTCCATGTCCAGCCACATTTACACAGTGAGCAGCACTAGAATATGGGCGATCTTTCATCCCTCTGAGAGCAAAGGTTTTCATTCACTGACAGGCAAGCAGAGGTGTTGAGAACGAAGAGTAAAGCTCCTGAAGTTATATATATATATATATACACACACATCCCCATTGTCTTATACGCACCTATAAGACAATAGGCCGGACTCCTCCGGTCCGGCCACCACTAAGCCGGTTCCCCATAGAAGTGAATGGGAGTGCACCACGCCTGACCGGCCACTGCTCCCATTCAGTTCTATGGGCTCGACGGAAATAGCTGAGCTAGCGCTCGGCTATTTTCGCCGGCCCCATAGAAAATGAATGAATGGAGGGCGGTTGCGCATGCGCAGTGCACCCTCCTTCACTTTCAGGGCTCGGTTAATGATATAGGTGCGAAGCCGCACCTATAAGACAATGGGGGCACAGCCTAGCGATATGCCCCCATTGTCAGTAACGAGACAACCCCTTTAAGCGATTGGTCTTTTAAGGATTGCAGTGGGGATAGTTTATTTTAACCCATTCTGTGTCACATATAGAAGAATACTGGTATGAAACCCCTTTAAAAATGAACTCCTTAAGGGTTTGTATACACTAATTTCTGAGACTGCCAGGACCTTTGTTGGTTTTCATACTTACTTGATCCCCAGTGCTGGGCCCTGGCTCGTTTGCTCCACAGCCCCCGTTGCTCGTTTTGAGTCCCTTCATGAAAACGTCCTGATTGACGCCGTTACAGCTAATAACCCATCACTGCTTCCCTTGCATTATGTTAAATGGTCTTGTGATGCAAGGGGAGCAGATCTCCACTGTGGCCAGTGTTTGGCTGCAGCGGCATTAAGATAAAAGTTTTCATGGAGAAACCCAAGACAAGCAGCGGAGGCCTGGAAGCAAATGAGCCAAGGCCCAGCACCTAGAGATTCAAGGAAGCATGACCAGCAACGCGAAACTGGCTAGTCTAAGGGTTCATAACTCTGTGGGCTCTACCCTAGGAAACCTCATGCTCCTAAGCATCCCATTTTTTTTAAAAATTTTTATTCTTTTATTCAAACACTACAGTAGCCATGTCGGTGAGAGTTGGTGGGGGTTTTAATGGAGGAACAGTGAGGTGGTGTAATAAAGTACGGTGAGCCTCAAGATTGATGGGGTTAGAAGAACGAATCAAAAGGAGAGACAAATGGGCAACTACACAAGGTAAGACATGTCTTTTTTTTATTATTATTATACCTTAATTATATGTATTTTAAATTGGCTCCTAATTTTTCAGGTTAGGAGCCAATGGCTCCTTGATATTTTTTTTTGTCTGGAGCCCTGTATATACTACACAGCGCCAGTCGAAAGCGATTACACTGTACTTGGCTGATAGCTATGAGAATAAATAGACAGAAGTGCAGGGACGTGAAGTAACCGGCTGAGTAATCACTCTCGATATGATATCTCCTGTGTCTCATGGTCTTTTCAGAAGCATCTATGAAGTTACACCAAGTACCAGAAGATTTGCTTGTTGCTCATTTTATCTCTAGAAGAGAATCTCTGCATTTCAATGTGAAGTGACAATACAACAGAGGGAGGCAGGGGAACAGGCAAAGGTCGTGTGTTTATGTGCCGCCATTTCACTGAATTCATGCTGTTCTACGTCACACAGTGGATCTACTTTAACGTTCACCCTTCCCATTGAAGGGGTTGCCCCACTGAGACAACGTATAATCTGAGGGAATTCAACCTCTGGGGTCCCAACTGATCACAAAAATGGTGGCCCATCCACTGTTCGAATGGAGCGGCAGACATGCACGCATTTCCGCCGCTACATTCAACAAGCGCTGGCTATCTCCGAAAGCCCCATAGAGCTAAATGTCTGCATGTGTGATCGCTAAAGATGGAGCTCAGGACCCTGTTTCTGTGATTAACGGGGGCACCAGTTATCGAAACCTCACCAATCAGACACTTATCCCCCATAGATGAAAAGACGAAATGGCCATATACCTTACAGCAGTGGTGGCAAACCTATGGCACGGGTGCCAGAGCCCTCTCTGTGGGCACCCACACCCTGGAAAAGTTCAAAGGCGAACCAATATGCCATAGACTTTTCCTGCCATTCATGAATGGCACAAGCAGCATGCTAAATGTAGGCATGTTATTATAGGTAAATGATAAAGTACATGGAGGATATACTATATTGGACTGTAGTATTCAGGTTAAATTGCCGTGTTGGCACTTTGGGATAAATATGTGGGTTTTAGGTTACAGTTTGGGTACTTAGTCTGTAAAAGGTTTGCCAGCACTGCCCTACAGGGAAGTTTCCTGGTCTGCCTATGCCATGTAGGCCGCCCGAGCCCTCCTCAGAGCCACCAGCTGAGTACATTACGATTGGGTGCTCCAATTTTAATTAATGCTAGGAGCATCAGATACTTATCCACCTGGCCAACGGCCACAGGTGCCCTTCCATTCTCAGGATGGTGAGCCAGTAGAACACTGTTGTGAATGCAGCATTATTTTGTCCTGCGCTGTGGTATTTGGTTCTGCTGGGGCGGTATTTTGTGCTGCACTAAAGTAATGCAGGCTCCGCCTACTTGTGTTGTCTCTGGCTACTTATTTTGGCTCTGCTGTCAGTCAATTTGGACCCACCTACAACATGGGGCCACTTCTAAGTTTGATTTCCCGTGTCGTTTTAAGTTTTCGGTCCGCCCCTGTCTTAATGGGACAACCCTGGCTGGAATGGCTGTGGCCTAATATGTGATATTTTACTCCAGAATTGCACCACAAATTTCTGCCAAATTATCTACCATAAAATTCTGCCTCCCAATAGTTGGCATACAGCTAGATAAAAGTGTCCATCTCTGCACCACAATAAAGGGTTTGTCTCATCATAGACAATGGGGGCATATCGCTAGGATATGCCCCCATTGCCCGATAGGTGCTGGGACCTGCACCTATATAGAGAACGGAGCCCTGAAAGTAAAGGAGGGCTCACTGCTCATGCGCAACTGCCCTCCATTCATTTTCTATGGGGCCGGCCAAAATAGCTGAGCGCTATATTTCTACAAAAAGTACTGACGCCCTTGGCCAGACTGGATCATTCGTATTTGAGAGATACAGAACAGTTTTTAAACAAGATCATGCCATTGCAAGTGAATGGGGACTGCCTTCTCGTTACATTCGACGTTTGCAGTCTCTACACATCCATTATACATGAAAAAGGACTCAATGCAGTGAAAGGTCTCCTTGATCGAAGTAGGTATAAGGATGTGGAGCGAGATTTTTTTTCTTTCTCTCTTGACCATTGTATTGGAACAGAATTATTTTATATTCCAAGATACCTTTTATCAGCAGTAGTGTGATGTGTATTGTGATTCCTTTACTGTTTGACAGATATACAGTAGATATGTGGCAATTAAGAGAATATTTGCAAGACTACGAACAGCGAGTGCCGGTCCTTTATTACTATTATTTCTATGGGACGCCAATCCTAGGACACGTGCACCGCCACGCTACACCTGCAGTGCCGACTGATTTGCAGCGCATAAAAAAATAAAAATAAAATAAATATTGTACTTGACCACCCCTTTGCTCATAACTATTAATCAAACCTATTGTTTATTCAGTATGTAAAACCACACTGCAAAATAGCCAAAAGTGATATATTTTTGCTCCTTGAACATCTGACATTGCTATATGATATTCATAATCTGTCCCTCTGGGCTGTGTTGCTGTGGCTCTGGCAGTTAGTGGGTTAAAAATAATTTACAATAAGAGGGAAACTGATAATGTATCTTTTAGTGACTTCTATACAAGGCCAGGGAAATGTATTTGAATATATTTATCAGTTATTTTTCTAAGCAAGTGAGCTGTCATCTCAGGGGTAAGCCAAGGTCACATTCCTGGTGCAGCTCCTGGTCTCTGTCACGTTCCCCTCTTTTCAGACAGTCATAGCAGCACCGGGAAACGGCAGGTGCAAGACATCAGATAGATGCTACTAAAGCCAAGAAACACGCCATGCGTATCACAACATAAGAGCACATCTTCCTTGTTCCCGCCACCTCGCTCTCCGTCCGGGTTGAGGCCTCATGCACACACCCTCGTATGTATTTAGCAGATGTGTTGCATCCGTATGGATGACCCGTGTGCTTTCCGCATCCGTATATTTCTGCAGACCACTCATCCATTAAAGTCAATGGGTTAGCAAAAAATAAAAATAAATAAAGGACCTGGTCTGCATCCGTATTATGTGGTATGTAGACCCCAAACAGACACAATCATGTGCAGAAGACCTAATGGGGAAATGCCCAGTATGTGTTTGCATCCATCCCAATACTTTGTAGGACCAAACGTCTTGGGTAAAATCTGCACATATAACTTGCTGCATATTCACACAAGCTTATTTTCAGTCCACGTCCGATTATTTTTTTTCAGCTCGGACATGAACCTATTTGTTTCTAAGGGGCTGCAAAAAAATGCGGACTGCACGTGAATGTTATCAGCGTGCTGTCCACATCCGTACGGCTGTGCTGCAACTTACAGAACATGTCCTATTCTTGTCAGCAGTCTGGGTCTTCGAGTTGTATCCCAGTCGGACACTATCCTATTAGTGCTGCCAGAGGAAGACTAGCCCTCTTCAAATGGGTTGTCTCCCCTTGATAGCATATCACCAGGATATGCTACCAATGTCAGATAGGTGCAGGTCCCAGAGGTACGACCCTCTGCTATCTCTAGAACGAAGCTCCCACAGAGAGCGAGAGCGCACCACGCTTGAGTAACTGCCCTCCATTCATTTCCAAAAATTGCAGAGAGCGAAGCTCAATTATTTTTGCCACTCCCATGGCTATGAATGGACCAGGCATGCAAGGTGTGCGCTCCTGAAGTTTGGGTGCTATTTCCAGAGAGAGGTGGGGGTCCCAGAGGTGGGACCTGCACCTATCTGTCCCAGATGAGACAACCATGTTAAGTCATGCCATGGATTCTTTCATTACATATTTGTTGCAGAAATGCTGCAGGTGTTCACTGTGAATTTATTTCATGTGTGAATCTGTCATGAAATCAACATGTAACACAAGTTAATTTCATTGTGGATTTTGGTGCGGATTTTCGTGCAGATTTACCTGCCGAAAAACTACTCAATGTGTGAAGTCACCCTTACTGGTTTGCCATCATTGTGTTGCCTGAATATAGAGGGGATGGAGTACGGCTGAAACGGTTACTTGATTGAATCGAGTAATTCAACACAAAAAAAAAAAAAGTAATTCAACCGAAAAAAAAACCTGAATGCAAATTTTTTGCATCGAGGATTCATTTATGTCATGTGACCACGGAGCGGGAGTGAAGTGCTTGCTATTACTCACCGCTCTATGGTCGTCGCAGGCCCGCACCGCACGGAGAAGAAGATCGATGAGCTGTGGAGCGGTGCCCCTACAGAAGAGGCAAGTATTTTATTTCACTGGCACTGTGGACATGGCTAGGAGGGGGGAGATGGTGGCAATGGGGGGCAGGGGAAGCTGACGGCACTGGGAAGGGGGAGCTGACGGCACTGGGAAGGGGGAGCTGACGGCACTGGGAAGGGGGAGCTGACGGCACTGGGAAGGGGGAGCTGACGGCACTGGGAAGGGGGAGCTGACGGCACTGGGGGCTGATGAGTTTTTATAAAGAAAAACATTATTTTAATTAGTTTTTTGTTTTTAGAGTACTCGATTAAGCGTTGGATTCATCTATAGAATACTCGATTGCTGCAGCCCTAGGAAGGAGCTCTACGAAGGTTCATGCTGTCATGGATAAAATGTTATTTTCATGTTAACGTTATCAACAGGGGACAATCTGAAGTTCCGTTTTAATCATTTCCATCTGAGATCCATTCCCTTAGATGGAAAAAAAGTTCTGCATTTTTTTTTCCATTCTCCATGCCCCTGGGATCTTCTAGGAGAAATATGTATTCATCACACAGCTAACTATTTGTCTCCCCCTGCTTAAGAAACACAGAAAGAGTCATAAACTGCAGCTGCATCCCCCTCCTCCCAGACTTAGAAGATGCCTGAACATTTACAGAGAGGGGAAATACAGGATGCCGAAGGCGGAGATAGATGCTACCTACCCCTCCTAATATATATTACAATTCCATGTACGCACATATGCAACAAAATATAGTACAAAACAAACAAAAATAGATATGCTTAAACATTTACAGATGACAACTAAGAGATACATCACATTTGGTGAACATATGCCAGATGTATCTATAAACATCTACAAAACAGACATTACCATAAAGTGTCCTTATGTCATATGCAAAAACCTACAGTGGCATGCAAAAGTTTAGGAACCCCTGGTCAAAATTACAGTTAAAGGGGTTATCCCATCTTAGACAATGCGGGCATATCGCTAGGATATGCCCACATTGTCTGATCGGTGCGGGTCCCACCTCTGGGACCCGCACCTACAAGCAGAACGGAGCAGAGAAACTTGAGGAGGGCGCACTGCGCATGCGCAGCCAGCCTCCATTCATTTCTATAGAGCCGCCGAAAATTTCCATCGGCCCCATAGAAATGAATAGGAGCGGTGGCCGTGCATGCGTGGTGCGCTCCCATTCACTTCAATGGGATAGGCGGGGTCCTCCAGCCACAACTCTCCCCGGCTCCATTCTGTTTGTAGGTGCGGGTCCCAGCGGTGGGACCCGCACCTATCAGACAATGGGGGCATATCCTAGCAATATGCCCCCATTGTCTAAAATGGGATAACCCCTTTAAGCAAGTTGAAGATGCAATGATCACCAAATGGCATAAAGTTAAAGATGAAACACACATTTCAACATTTTAAGCAATATCACTTTATTATTTTGGTTTTGTACAATTTTAGAGTAAAAGAAAAAAGAAAAGGAGTACCTTGCAAAAGTATAGGACCCAAGGAGATTTGAGCCCTCAGATAACTTTGACCGAGGTCTCAGATCTTGAATAGCCTGTTAGGGTTAAGGCTTGCTCACAATCATTAGGAAAGGCCAGGTGATGCAAATTTCAAAGCTTTATAAACACCCAGACTCCTCTCACCTTGTCCCAAAAAACAGCAGCCATAGGTTCTTCTAGACAGCTGCCTAACACTCTGAAAATGAAAAATGGTTGAGGCCCACAAAGCAGGAGAAGGCTATAAGAAGATTGCAAAGTGCTTTCAGGTTGCTATTTCCTCAGTTCGAAATGTAATTAAGAAATGGCAGTTAACAGGAACAGTGGAGACCAAAAGAAGGTCTGGAAGACTAAGAAAATTTCCACAGACAGCTGCTCATAGGATTGCTAGAAAAGCAAATCAGAGCCCCGCTTGACTGCAAAAGACCTTCAGGAAGAAGGAGTTGTGGTACATTGTTCTACTGTTCACCAACACCAGCAAAAATATGGTGTTTATGGAAGAATCATCAGAAGAAAACCTCTCCTATGTCCTCACCACAAAATTCAAAGTCAGAAGTTTACAAAAGAAGATCTAAACAAGTCTGATGCATTTTTAAAAACAAGTACCGTGGACCGAAGGGGTTAAAATAGAACTCTTTGGCCACAATGAGCAAAGGCATGTTTGGAGAAAAAAGGGGCACAGAATTTCATGAAAAGAACACCTCTCCAACCATTAAAGGGAGTCTGTCAGCAGATTTACCCCTTTTTAACAGTTGCCATTATGCTGTAGCCGCAAAACAGACGATTAACACGGTACCTTTAAACGCTTTGGTGGACTTTTAAATCTGCCAAAAACGAACTTTGATGAGGGCTCGCAAGTGCCCCGACCAAGGAAGTCATCGCGTCGGCGCGGGATCTCGCTGAGGGGGAGAGACAACAGATAGGCGAGCAGAGGAGGAGGCTGGGCGGGGATAAGAGCCGAAGAGGCAGAGCTGCCTGGGCTCCAACACGGTGGACTCCGCCCTGGGCACTTGCGAGCCCTCATCAAAGTTCGTTTTTGGCAGATTTAAAAGTCCACCAAAGCGTTTAAAGGTACCATGTTAATCGTCTGTTTTGCGGCTACAGCATAATGGCAACTGTTAAAAAGGGGTAAATCTGCTGACAGACTCCCTTTAAGCATGGGGGAGGACCAATCATGCTTTGGGGTTGTGTTGCAGCCAATGACACAGGAAACATTTCATGGATAGAGGGAAGAATGGATTCAATGAAATTCCAGCAAATTCTGGAAGCAAACGTAACACCAACTGTAAAAAACCTGAAGTTGAAAAGAGGATGGCTTCTACAAATGGATAATGATCCTAAACACACCTCAAAAGCACATAAAGTGCAAGCTGAAGGTTTTACCATGGCCTTCACAGTCTCCTGATCTGAACAACATTGAAAATCTGTAAATAGACCTCAAAACATGCAAGACGACCCAGCAATCTCACAGAACTGGAAGACTTTTGCAAGCATGAATGGATGAAAATCCCTTTTACAAGCTGTGATACTAGCCAAAGGGGGTGCTACTAGGTACTAACCATGCAGGGTGCCCAAGGTTTTGCTTTGGGTCCCATTCTTTTTTATCCTGAAAAGATAAAAGATAAAAAAAATGTTTTTGCTTAGAATCCAAAGGGAATGTGTAGTTTTTAACTTGCCTTTTGGAGATCATTTCATCTTCAACTTGTTTAACTGTTCACAGTAACAGTAATTTTGACCAGGGGTGCCCAATCTTTTGCATGCCACTGTAGCTCAGAGGGGCAGTATTCTTTATTTTTTTCCCATCTATACAGTTGCTCAAGACCTACATATGCATCGGGTATGCTTACCGAATGTAGTGTGAGAATAGCCTTACACAGACTGGCTCACATATAATCCAACATCCCCGATCCCTTTAATCATGGGAGATGAGCTTCCGCTAATAGAGTCAGGCAGCGACTTGTTCCCCTCTCCATATTGCATGTATATGTTGGGGGCAGAAGGTATGGCTATCTTCATTTAGCCAACAGGTATCTATTGGTGACCTTACATATTCAATACCCATTGGCCAAATGATGCTCTCTCACTGGACTCCCTCTCGGCTCCCCCAAACACATACATGCATGTGTATTCAATAGGGAGAGGGGAGAGAGCTGCAACTAGACACTTCTAGCAGTGGTCTATCTCCTGAGAGAAGAAAAGGATCAGGCACAAATATTCACTTTGCCCCCATCCTTCTCCAGGGGCGGACTAGCCATAGACGCTACAGGTAAAGTCCCTGGTAGGCTGATGCCCAGGTGCCGCATGAGCCCTCCTCACGGCCACCAGGTACATAAAGATCTGATCCTTTAAGCACTAATTTATGCAGAGGACATCAGGTAATTACCGTATGCACCTGACCCACGGCTGCAGGCGCCCTTCTAAACTCAACTGTATTACTGTTCTCAGGATGGTGATATAGTTAAACATTGTGGTAAAGGTGACAGCATTTTGTGATACACTGAGCCATTTGGTTCTGCTGAGGCTGTATTTTCGGCTGCACTCAGGGGCGTAGCTATAGGGGATGCAGAGGTAGCAGTCGCTACTGGGCCCAGGAGCCTGAGAGGGCCCAAAGACCCTTGTGCCACATAAGACACTGGCATATAGAAAGTGCATACTGGTCAATTTACACCTCTGGCTGGAGGGAAGGGGTTAGGTTAAGAATTTGGCATGAGGGGGTGCCCTTTCAATGTTTGCCTCAGGCAGCAGGAAGGCTATGTGCTCCCCTGCCCCTTGCCAACCAGCACTGAGGGACGGGGGCCCAAGCTGAACTCTTGCACCAGAGCCCATGAGTTTTTAGCTACGCCCCTGGCTGCACTTAGCTATGTGGTTCTGCTGAGGCGGTATTGTGTGCTGCACTACAGTACTGCAGGCCCAGCCTACTCCTGTTATCCCACATTCTGTCAATTTGGACAGACCTACAGTCCCAACACAATTTAGACCATTGGCCGAACCCACCATTCATGGCACAGGTTGTGATCTTCTCAAGAAGATGGCCAGTATGCATAACATAGGTTGGAACTGAAAATCTCTCACGGGACATCTGGTCTGTATAATAAGGGAGTGGTCTTCTGAAAGAGGTGGTCTTTTGGATAGCTTCACTGCATGCCGCTTCTGTCAGTCGCCTCAGCCATTCACCAGAGCTAAGGTCAAGTGACTGTGCTGGTATCAGCTGCAGAAAATGATTGCCTTTTGAATGGAGACAATCACGGCCCGCACCGCAAACCATTCACCATACACCCCCCACTTTAGGGTTTCTATTTAGTGCAGAAAGTTATGCTTTGTTGTAGAGCATAAAATGGAGGACTATAGTCCCAATATCCCAACTACAATCTAAGAAGCATTTATTCACCATGGCAGGAGCTATAAAACGTTATAGCCATATGACAATCGGAAATATTTACGCATGCAGTATCTGCGTCCGTCTCTTGACGTAACAGATCCCATAAGGGATCATAAACTCACGTGTGGTGTCATCACTGCTCGCTGGATGAACTTGGAAATGTTAGGTGTCACATAGAAGTACAATTGCTATTGTAACTAGGACCAAAGCAAAACATGTAATAGTCCTGAAGTGGCCAAAACACAGCACAAAGCCCTAAGACGTAGCTGCCGAGATCCTGGAGGAAGCCCTGCCTGCTTTACATATGTGCCACCATGATCTGAGTATCCAGCAGCCGGGGACAATAACACCAGACATGTGGTACACCATCATCGCGGACGCTTGGCCATCTAGGCTTAGCCATGCAAAATGCGGTCATCTGGACTTCAAATACAGAATGCCAGGGGGGCTTCATCATCACCCCTCCTGCAGACACAAGGAGGCATCTCCTCCAGCATGTTCCCCTATGGCACAGAGCTCTCCAATGACCTCCACACAAGGTGACATTACCACAAATGCTGGCCATGTACAGAAGAACATGCCACTGGCTCATCAGTGGACCTGCAAAGTGTATGGCATGTTCTCCAACACCATGACCACCGGGGAACCAGGCTTTTCTCTACCCATGGCTGCTCTAGATCACGGGCACTGGCAGGAATGGGCATCTGTGGGGTGGCATCCCCCTGGGTCTGCACTGCAGTAACTTACTGAGCCCCTTCTTTGTCACACATTTCTGCAGGAGGCACATGCCCAGTATCAGTCCCCGGGTCCACCCCTACAGACAGCGGGCACTGGTTACCTGGTAGCTGAGGGCGCTCTCGGGCTCGCTGCTCCCCGCGGGCATGGCTGACGCCTTGTTATTGCCGGAGCCGCTCTCGGTAATTTGCTAATTCGCCTTCTGCTGGAGAATGCACAGAGAAGATGTCCTCCAGACTCCCATGGAACAGGGAGGCTCTGCACCGAGACGACGCTGCTGCTGCTGCTGTGTCACTGCTCGGGGTACAGTCCGGCTAGAGCCATGCCATCGGCGGGCGGCGCCCGGTCACAACATGCCAGGGACCCGGCGAGGATGGAGCTCTGCAGGTGCCGCGGACACCAACATACAGAATCCCAGCGCGTCCGGAGGGGGAGGGGCTCCGCACAAGAGGCCACGCCCATCGCCGACCGCATTGGTTTACATGGAGCGCGGCTGAAGCCTGTCATGGAGGGGAATGTTACCTGTCACCTCAGGTTATAGCGTCGGACGAGAGCCAGTCCTGGCGCTGGCTACAAGATGGCTTTTCATCTGCGACATCATTCATGTCCGGCTACGAATTGGGAAACGTCGCGTGCAGCACTTTTGGCTGACTAGACAAAGAGTTAACTGTCAGTGTTGCTAGGTTACAGGACTGCACCCTTACATTTAGCAGTGTACCCCTCTGCAGGTGACCAGCTGCTATCATACAGATTGCAGTGTAACTGCAGTACATGCAACCTCCATCTGGTGGCGCACTGGCCATAGTCCCTACAGGAAATTTTTCCACTGGGCAGATGCCCATAGGGCCACCGGGGCTCCTCCTCACTGCCGCCAGCTGTGTACATACTGCTGGGGTCATTATTAGAGGATGTCCAGGCAACATGCTGAAGGTCGGGCTGGCCTGGAGTCAGGGGTGCACCACCAATGAGGCCAGATGAGGCGATTGCCTCAGGCGGCAAGACCTAGAGACAAGTGGGAGCAGTGGCAGGGCTGTGGGAATATCTCTCTAGATTCAACTGTATCACAGTATGCCTTAAACAGTAGGGCCGAAGGGCTTGGGCTCTGTTTCAATTTTTTCACCTCAGGCAGCAGAAAGGCTAGGTGCACCCCTGCTTGGAGTTGCAGCCCACGTGTCGCCCCCTGCTCCGTATCCATATTACAGACACTTGGAGGAGGACGGACCGTGCATAGCTGCCAACTGTCTCGAGTTTGCCAGGACTATCCCTGAGTTTCAGAGACAGTCCTGGAGAATTTGCACAGTCAAAAATAGGTGGGGCTAACAAAAACTCTGTCCGTAAGTGGGCGATTAGGGCGGGTCTGGGGAGTTCCTGGAGGTGGGGCTTATTTGTCCCGATTGTACCAACTGAGATGTAGGTAAGTATGAACATGGCAGCTATTGATGGCCACCACAGAGGGACGGCTTCTGTGCTGCACGGTGGTATTACTGACCCTGCCTACTTGTATTGGCGCAGTCTACAAGTCTTGCCCCACCTTCTATCAGTTTGAACCCACCTACAAAATTGGGGCCATTTTTAGTTTTTTTTCAGGGCCACTTCCCGACGGCCCATTGACTATAAACGTCCTAGTTGTCGGGATTAATCTCTGAATGGAAGTTTTAGAACTTCCCTTCAGAGATTGCAGCTGCTGAGCAGGGACTTCTTCTGTGTTCCTGCCTTCTAGATTGCTGACTCCACAGCGCTGAAGGAGATGGTAGGAGATGCTCTGAAAATTAATTGTACATGGACCGCAGAGGTCAAAAAATGGACACACGGCTCCTTCACTGACATCTTCACAGATAAACCACTGACCATCTTGTCATGGATGTCATCACGGACGTGGGAAAGATGCCTGGGTATTTTTAGTAGGTACTGCAGTTTTTCATATTTTTTTTTTAGCCAAAGCCAAAATTGGATTCAAATGGAATGAGAAATATAAAGGAAGGAGCTACACTATGAAAGGGGTTGGCCAAAGACTGAAATTCTGATGCGTCCGATTACTAGGGGTTCCCTCCCTGGGACCCCCACCAATCTTGAGAATGTTTTTTTTGTCCCATGCTTGGATGGAGTGACAGTTGAGGATGTACGCTGTCCCTCCATTTAAGGTCTACAGAACCGCATAAGACACACTACACAACCTCAGTCCAAACAGTTGATGTATGGCAGATTGATCCATGCATTCATGCGGTCTATGCCTATGTTTGGCCATAGCTTACCAGAAATCAAGTGTTTCCAGTCTTCCTCTGTCCAGTTTTGGGAAGCTTGTCCCCCTCCATAGCCTCAGACCTCTGATGTCTGACAGAAACATCTTTGCCAATTAACTTCTTCGTGCCGCTCCTGTACCACTAGGTTATTGCTGTCTTCTTGCCTGGCCATTCTCCTCTGACCTCTCTGTTGGATGTTTTTCTTTAGCAGAATTTGGTTTTACCTTTAGACACAGCTGTAAGAGGTTTCTGAAGTACTCAAAGAAGGTCGTCTGGCACAGAGAATCATTTCATGGTCAAAGTCACTCAGACCACATTTTGTCCCTATCCTGTTTGGAACAATAACTGAGCGTCCCGATCATCTCTGCATGTTTTGAGCGGTGGCCACATGATTGGCTGGTTAGGTATCTGGATTAGTGAATAGACGCATCGGATAAGTGGGTCTGTGAGTCAGGGGACGCGTCACTGCTCCGGTCAATGATAGGTTGCAGCAAACCGTTAAATACCTGGAGACCAGAGAGTGGCAGGGGAGCAAAGGAACCCAATGGCAGGGAGCAGGTAAGTATGCTTCCCTCCACAGGTCCGGCACAGTGGTGGGGTTCAGCTGAAAGGCCCTCAAAATCGGAATACAATTTTTCCAGCTTTTTTCCTTTTTTTGCAAAAATGCTGTGGCCAGATATTTACTGAAAGTCAATATTGAAATGTAAAACTCTCTACAAATAATGATTTTTTTGTTCGTTTTTCGTGCACTATTGCCATTTACAGGGAAGACGGTCCAGCTATTGTGGTAGTGTAAGGGTCAGCCCCTAGAATACTGTTCTTTGCACAGCTATCTTACAATCAGGGCCGTCTTTAATATTGATTGGACCCTGGGCAAAAATTTACTTGGACCCCCTGGATCCCGCCTTCCCACACCCTTAGCATGCAATCACGCCCTCCACCACAACACACACACAAAAAATCCACACATCTGGTAGAGTCCAGTGAATGACTGTAAATACTTCCAGTTCTGAAGACTCCAGCGGCTCAGGATCAGTGCTCTGGGCAGCTGGAAGTGGGCACCGCTCTGCAGGAAGGAGACCAGGGCTCGGCTCACCCTAGTGTTACAGTGCACCCCAGCACCCCACAGTATGCAGTATAGCACCCTATAGTATACAGCACCACACAGTATGCAGTATAGCACCCCACACTATACAGTACCCCACAGTATATTGTAGAGCAGTATAGCAGCCCACAGTATACAGCACCTCACGGTATACAACACCTCACTGTATACAGCACCCCAAACTATACACGATACAGCCCCCACACTATACAGTACAGCAGTATAGCACCCCCCACTATACAGCCCCCCCACACTATACAGCCTACCACACAGTATACAGGCCCCCCCCACCTCCCCCCCACAGTATACAGCCCACCACACAATATACAGCCCATTACACAATATATAGCCCACCACACAATATACAGCCCACCACACAATATACAGCCCACCACACAGTATACAGCACCCCACTATACAGTAGTTTACAGTATATTAACATAACAGCCCCTGTCACCTTTTTCTGATGTAATCTTTACACAAAAAAGCTCCACAGTGAACTTCTGCAACACTCCACAGGACCTGTGATGACCTCATAGCCATGTGACCAGTAATTGCTAGGTTACTGGTCACATGGTAATGATGTCATTAAGGTCCTAGAGCAAAACTCATTAAGGTCCTAGAATTAAGATCATTAACACAGTACGATCATGAAGCCTGTGTAGCCGACAGCCTGACACCCGGGGCAGTAGCTAGCAGGGCTCAAGAGGCAGCTGCCTTGGGCCCCCCAGGAGCAACTGGGCCCAAGGCAGCTGCCCCTTTTGCCCCTTGGTAAAGACGGCCCTGCTTACAATATGGTGTTACATAGACTGTGATGACTTATTTCAGCCACTAGAGGTCCCTGTGGCTCTGAGTAAGAGGAAGCTGAACTGTTTCTGAGACGCACAAGAGGTAGGAGGAGCCAGAAGTTCCCAGGGTTTTTTCCTGGCTAGAAGTGGGAGTGCCCTGAGAGCTGTGAGAGGATGGCTGCCATGTTAGGAGCCAAGTAAAGGCTAGTGATGGGACATGGAGCCTGACTGATGGAGTCCTGAGAAGCTGGCTGTGCTGGAGACAGGCCAGGATAGACTCTGAACAGAAGTTGCTGGGGCCTGGCTGAGATAACAGGGAGAGATGGACTGCTGAGAGATAACAGTAAAAGACTGGAGCAGCAGGAGGCTATAGTAGCTGAGATTTTCCTGACGGCTGTGGAGGTGCACACAGAGGACTTCACTGTGTGTTCCAGAGAAGTGGGACCGTGTGTAGAGACCAGCTGGATCCTTCCTGCCAGAGGTGGAGAGCTGCATCTGTTGTGACCAGAGAGAGAAAGACAGACAAGCAAGCGACCGGACCTGGAGCCAGACTGCATCTTATTGGATCCAAGAGTATCTGCAGAACTGTGAGTGGCACCAGTGCTTATCTGGGATAGGTTATAGAGTCAGGGACTTAGTGCGCTGTAGAAGCGTCCCCTGGGTAGCAGGGCTAGATAGGGAATTGGTAGTGAGAGTAGCCTGCAAGCTGACTGTTTGCTGTTTAGCTTATTCTGTGTCTATGCAAAATCTCATTACCACTGTTGTTGTGTTATGTTCGCCTGTTCATACCATTCCTGTCATTGACCCATTGTGCCGCTGGTGCGGTGGTACTGTATTGTTACTCAGGTTTTCCGGCAGTTTCATTTTGCTCCTTAATAAAGCCGGCTTTTGCTTCAGTCTCCTTGTCCGCTGTACTGTACTTGAATCCTGCTTTGCGGTCTCTCCCTCTGACCGCTACAGTAGCTAGAACCAAATCCAGGCCTGTGATCTCATGCCTTTCTGTAAGGCGCAGTTCATGGCTGAAGCCGCCCTGTGTATTCCAGCCCAGCAACATTCATTGTGTTTGCAGGAGTTGTCAGGCTATGCTAATTACAAGATACAGTTGTTAGGGATTATGTGCTCGATGCACGTTTAACCTACATTAGGGTGTTTCATTTTGTAATAGAAAAAAATAACATGTAACATTTTTGTAGACGTTGCTTACGCCCCGAGTCTCAGTGATGTAAAAGATATACTGTATAAATTTCAAGAACATTGGATAATATTTAGCGGTTGCACACTTTGATTCGTTTTGTAAAAGTAGGTAAAAAATAAAAATTTTCAATGTTAGGCTACTTTCACACTTGCGTTCGGAGCGGATCCGTCTGGTTTCTGCACAGACGGATCCGCTCCTATAATGCAAACGCTTAGGCTCCTTTCACACTAGCGTTCGCTGGTCCGCTCGTGAGCTCCGTTTGAAGGAGCTCACGAGCGGACCCGAACGCAGCCGTCCAGCCCTGATGCAGTCTGAATGGATGCGGATCCGCTCAGACTGCATCAGTCTGGCGGCGTTCAGCCTCCGCTCCGCTCGCCTCCGCACGGACAGGCGGACAGCTGAACGCTGCTTGCAGCGTTCGGGTGTCCGCCTGGCCGTGCGGAGGCGTGCGGATCCGTCCAGACTTACAATGTAAGTCAATGGGGACGGATCCGTTTGAAGATGCCACAATGTGGCTCAATCTTCAAGCGGATCCGTCCCCCATTGACTTTACATTGAAAGTCTGGACGGATCCGTACGAGGCTATTTTCACACTTAGCTGTTATATGCTAAAAATAATGCAGACGGATCCGTTCTGAACGGAGCCTCCGTCTGCATTATTATGAACGGATCCGCCCAAACGCTAGTGTGATAGTAGCCTTAGATCCGTTCAGAACGGATCCGTTTGCATTACCATGAACAACAAAAAATTTTTTTATTTTTTTTATTTATATTTTTTGTTTATGATAGTGCGGATCCGTTCTGACTTTACATTGAGAGTCAATGGGGGACGGATCCGTTTGAAAATTGAGCCATACTGTGTCAACTTCAAACTGATCCGTCCCCATTGACTTACATTGTAAGTCTGGACGGATCCGTTTGCCTCCGCACGGCCAGGCGGACACCCGAACGTTCAGGTGTCCGCCTGCTGAGCGGAGCGGAGGACAAACGGTGCCAGACTGATGCATTCTGAGCGGATCCGCTTCCACTCAGAATGCATTAGGGCTGGACGGATCCGTTCGGGGCCGCTTGTGAGAGCCTTCAAACGGAACTCACAAGCGGAGCCCCGAACGCAAGTGTGAAAGTAGCCTTAATTACTTTTATTGGGAAAACTAGAAATCACAATCTTAAAATTAATATTAAAACTAGACACTAAGATTAATAGGTAGTATGATAGGCAAAACATGTTATATCATTCACCTTCGAACGATGCAATCTCTTCTTTTGTTAGCTTGGTGACGACTTTTCCGTGATGCTCGACTACCCTCAACAAGAATTGTTCTTGTTGTTCGTCCCTGACCGATTCGTTAAACTTTTTTATCAGAGGAATTCCTTCTTAGCAAAATGGCTTCTTAGAGAATCACTGCAGTATTGTCACGGCCTATGGTGTGCGCTGTGACACTGTTGCTACACTTGCGGTTGCCCGCGGTGACAGTGTCTCGGCCTTCTGGGTGATTGCCGTGACATGATTGCCACATACGTTGTTGCCTGCGGCAACGTGTAGCTTTCTTTGCTTGTGTGTGCACTTCCCCTTTAAGTGGCTTCCTTTCCTTGTCTGGTGTTGGAAGGGTTAACTCCCTTCCTAGTGTTTTGTTAACACTGGGTTTATGTGTGTGGGGCTGTGGCTGCTTGGGCTATTTAGCCTCTGCTGGATGCCTGAAACTGGGGGGTACTCCAGCCATGGTGTATGCTGGAGCTATCCTCCTGGTCTTCATATTCTATCTGTCCAGTGAGAGCCACCCTTGTGGTCATAGATGTTAGATGTTTTTATGGTGTCTTATATTTATTGCAGCTATGGGTGTCCTGGGTCCCTGTGTGGTTGTGGTGTGTGCTGTGTCCTTTTAATGTTGGTGTGGACAAGAGCACTTTTGGACGGGTTCCAGTCAGTGTGTCTGTGGCAGGTAAGTGTTACTAGTCTCGCTTACCTGCCATCTCTATATAGCTGTATGTGTTCCCCTCTCCTTACAGCTTGGCCGGTGGAGACTCCTGTTCGTCCGTGTTGTGGAGGAACAGGTCGTCTTACCCTGCTCCTAGTCCAGGGATTTCCTGAGGGTTAGTAGGGCCCAGAGGTTCCGGAGTATGAGCCCTCCTACCATCTGGGTTGGCTCATACGGTTAGGAGTCAGGGTCAGAATTAGGGACGCATTAGGAGGTGACCTGCTCCCTGATCCTAGCGTCCTGGACAGGCTGATCCCCTTTACCCTTTGACACCACATGGTGGGGGGTTTCCCCCATTCCCTTTCGTGACAAGTATTCTGTCACGTCGTGGATTCTAAACAATTAGAACGTCTATGTTTTATTAGTAACGAAATGGCTCAGGTCTTTTCCTTCAAAAACTTGGTTTTTACCCTCTAATCGTTTCATTTCCTTTTTTTTTTTTTTTTTTTGCAGGTTTGGTTTTTACATTTTTAGTCATATTTTCCTTAACAGCCTGAGTAATAAGTTTGTCCAAAAAAGCCAATCCTACGTTTTGTTTCTGACAGATACCAAAGGTGTCTCTTAGCAACTGTGAGAGCACCTTTTTACGTTTGCATCTGGGTAAGTGCTCAGAAGCTGTAGCATATCCAAATCATTCTTTGGAGCCCATCGACTTACAATTGCCCCTTGCAAAACGCGAACATATATGAGGCTGACAAAATGTGCAACCCGTTTCATTCCTTTCAATTCTTGTTGAGAAATATTCAACTGTTTAGTGAAGACGACAATTTTAAGAGCATATATTGCCTTTGCCATCCACCTTGCTTGATGCAGAGGGGATCCTGAAACTGAAGTTGTTTTTAGACCAACCTCCTAGGTACAGAAGTGAATGTAGTAATACAAGTGATCAATGTGTGCAACCCCTAAATATTATCCAATCTTCTTGAAATTTGGCATTTATATCTTTTACATCACTAAGACTCGGGGCGTAAGCAAAGTCATATGAAAATCACATCTTTTGAAAAATGAAACACCCTACCCTACATACAAGCCATATTAGTTACTAGAAAGACTCATATCTGTAATGAAGAAATCAAGGCAACTGGACGTACTGTAGATTTCTTCCAACGAGCTTTCTCAATTCTGAGTGACTGTACAAGAATTCTCTGGGAATAGATATGTAACTGAATCAACATCTGTTTTTTATATTATACCCAGCATTGGGTCAGAGGTCATTATACCTAGCATGGGGTCAAAGGTGTTGATTCCATTATCCTAATTGGAGTCAGTAGATGATAAAGACTTCCCAGAAAAAGGTGTCAAGGCAGCATTGTATGTGGCAGACAATAGATGTCTAACCCCCCACCTCTATTCATGCTTGGCTTCTCCATTTTTACGTAGATTGCTTCCTTCACACCTCGTTTGTACCAATCGGCCTCCTTATCCAAAACATATACTTGACGGTCTTCAAAGGTGTGATCTGTTCCTTTTAGATGTAAGTACACGGCTGTATTTTGACCAGAGAAAAAATATATTGCCACATGAGCAACATATACTGTAGCTTTCAATGGATTTCCTGTGCTGCCATACAACCTGCTGCATGCAGCTCTGCTGTAGACCTTAAAGGGGTATTCCCATCTTAGACAATGGGGGCATATAGCTAAAATATGCCCCCATTGTCTGATAGGTGTGGGTCCCACCTCTGGGACTCACACCTACATCGAGAATGGACCCCTGAAGATTGTGGAGGGCGCACTGCAGATGCGCAGCCGCCCTCCATTCATTTTTATGGGGTCACCAAAAATAGCCAAGCACTGGCTCAGCAATTTCCGTCAGCCCCATAGAAATTAATGGGAACAGTGTCCACGCAAACGCAGTGCGCTCCCATTTAATCCTATGGTGAGAGCTCTTCGCGGTGGCCAGACCCGGGATCTTCCGGCCACCACCCTGACCACCTTCTCCGGTCTGTTCTCAGTGTATCAGTGTAATTGAGACCCGCACCTACGGATGTAGCAGGGTTAACACACGTGCTTTATGAGACATGTTATATAAACTAAATGCGTTAAGCAATTGCTTTTCAATGGCTTTGGTTTCAAGATAAGGTCATGAGTTAAGAAATTTGAGTTAAGAGTTTGTGTGTTACTTCTGCTACATCTGTATCAGACAATAGGGGCCGTTTCTAGCAATATTCCCCCATTGTCTCAGATGGGAATACCCCTATAAGGGGTTTTCTGAGACTTCAGTGCTGATGACTTATCCTCAGGATGGATCATTAGTATCCAATTGGTGGGAGTCCGTCACCAGGGACCCCCAGCGGTCAGCTGTTTGAGAAGGCAGCAGTGCTTCTGAGAGCGCCACGGCCTTCTCTCTGCTTTTCCTAGGCTGAGTAACGACACGTTTATCTGTCACGTGGCCTAGGTGCAGCTCAGCCCAATAGAAGTAAATGGGGCTGAGCACGATACCAAGCACAGCGGCTATACAATGTACTGAGCTGTACTTAGTGAACTGCAAGAAGGCAGTGTCGCTCAAAGGAGTGTCAGTGCCTTCTCAAAACAGCTGATCGGCAGGAGTGTCAAACCCTCACCGATCAGATACTGATGACCTATCCAGAGAATAGTTCATCAAATAAAAAATTCTGGAAAACCCTTTTGAAGGGTCACTGAGTTTTGGTAAAAGTTTTGATAAGTCATACAGACATATCCAAAGTTTTGATCGGTGGGGTCTGGGCGCTGAGACCCCCACATATTATGCGAATGAGAGAGAAAAGCACCTGCCTATCTCACTCTCTCTTATTACTACAGAGGATGGAATCAAGATGAGCCCATAGACTTTTACTGAGCCCAACTCCTGCAGCAAAGAGAGAACGCGATATGTAAGCTCTTCCCGTTCTAGGTATTGGTGGGGGTCTTAGCATTCAGACCTCCACCAATGAAAACTTTTGAGATGTCTCTATAACTTTTACCAAAACTCAGTGACCCTTTAGTCTGTTCATCTATGTCAGAGATGGCTAACCTTGGCACTCCAGCTGTGGTGAAACTACGACTCCCAACATGCTCCGTTTATTTCTATAGAGTTCTGAGAGCAGACAAGCAAGGGGGGTATCTTGGGATTTGTAGTTTTACCACAGCTGGACTGCCAAGATTAGCCATCACTGATCTATGTCCTTCTTTGTATGTCTGAAGTCAGAAATTAGTTTATGAGACAGATTTAGGAGCAGAGCCTGAACAATAAAAGGAATTTATTACACACAATAACACGTCTACAGTCCACTATTACTCTATATCTACCGTATTTTATGGCCTATAAGATGCACCTAGGTTTTTGAGGAGGAAAAAAATATTTTAAACCAAAAGGTGTGCTTTTGGTGGGTTTTGAACTAATGGTGGTCTGTGCATGACACTATTATGGGGGATCTGTGGATGACGCACAGTCATGTGGGGGATCTGTGGATGACGCACAGTCATGTGGGGGATCTGTGGATGGCACTGTCGTGGGGGATCTGTGGATGGCACTGTCGTGGGGGATCTGTGGATGGCACTGTCATGGGGGATCTGTGGATGGCACTGTCATGGGGGATCTGTGGATGGCACTGTCATGGGGGATCTGTGGATGGCACTGTCATGGGGGATCTGTGGATGGCACTGTCATGGGGGATCTGTGGATGGCACTGTCATGGGGGATCTGTGGATGGCACTGTCATGGGGGATCTGTGGATGGCACTGTCATGGGGGATCTGTGGATGGCACTGTCATGGGGGATCTGTGGATGGCACTGTCATGGGGGATCTGTGGATGGCACTGTCATGGGGGATCTGTGGATGGCACTGTCATGGGGGATCTGTGGATGGCACTGTCATGGGGGATCTGTGGATGGCACTGTCATGGGGGATCTGTGGATGGCACTGTCATGGGGGATCTGTGGATGGCACTGTCATGGGGGATCTGTGGATGGCACTGTCATGGGGGATCTGTGGATGGCACTGTCATGGGGGATCTGTGGATGGCACTGTCATGGGGGATCTGTGGATGGCACTGTCATGGGGGATCTGTGGATGGCACTGTCATGGGGGATCTGTGGATGGCACTGTCATGGGGGATCTGTGGATGGCACTGTCATGGGGGATCTGTGGATGGCACTGTCATGGGGGGATCTGTGGATGGCACTGTCATGGGGTGGGGGATCTGTGGATGGCACTGTCATGGGGTGGGGGATCTGTGGATGGCACTGTTATGGGGTGGGGGATCTGTGGATGGCACTGTTATGGGGTGGGGGATCTGTGGATGGCATTGTTATGGGGTGGGGGATCTGTGGATGGCATTGTTATGGGGTGGGGGATCTGTGGATGGCATTGTTATGGGGTGGGGGATCTGTGGATGGCATTGTTATGGGGTGGGGGATCTGTGGATGGCACTGCTATATATGTAACAGTGTATAGACCAGTGTCCCCCAATACATTGGCCCTCCGCTCAGCACAGTATTTCTAGAAATTAATCCTTAACCCGTTAATACTGTAAGTCTAACTAAAGCTGCGCTCTCCCCTGTATCCGTACAGCACTTACTAACATTCTTCCATAGCAGGCAGAGCGGACGGCAGCAGTAACGTCACTCACTGACGTCGAGTGCCTGCTCCTCCCACTTTATGAATGAAGCAGGCGGAGCAGGCGCGCAACGTCAGTGAGTGACGTTACTGCTGCCGTCCGCTCTGCCCGCTATGGAAGCTTGTTAGTAAGTGCTGTACTGATACAGGGGAACAGGGAAGAGCGCAGTTTTAGTTAAACGTATTAACAGGTTAAGGATTAATGTCTAGAAATACTGCGGTGAGCGGCGGGGCCCGGTGTAAGAGTACAGTGACTGCACCGGGCCCCGCCCCTATTTCCTCCCGACTCCAGCCCTTCCTCTCTCCCCGCTCATACATCGCAGGTTGCTATGTAAAATGGAAGCATTCGCCCCATAAGACGCAGGAGCTTTTTTGGGGGGGGGGGAGTGCGTCTTACGGGGCGAAAAATATGGTATATATATTTATATATATGAATGGTTATAAATATATATACATATAGACGCACACACCACAGTACAGCAATACAACACGGCAATATAATATTACACCTAACTACACTACACAGTACAATATCTACACAATTCCTCCCCAAATCTACCTAAAATACACTTACACACACACCTAATAGCAGCAACCCACCCACCTAACTACACACTGTCAATATGGGGAAACAAAGTGACACTGCAAGGGTTAATATACATGCATGCCAGGGAACACAATGCAGATCAGGGGTATGATGGCACTGCAAGGATTAACACAGCAGGGACTGCTGGGAATGCAGGGGTTAAGGAGGTGCAGGACAGTGCAATAGGGGTTAATGGTGGTACACAGGGGTAGGGAATCAGGGCAATGCAGGAATACTCAGCCAGATGCTTGTCCTGGGGCTGGTCTTCCTTCCTTCCCTTCTCCCTCTAGCCGGGGAATCTTCTCTTTTGGGGCAAGTCGAGTCCCTCCTGGCTTTGAGGGCTGCCTGCGCTCTCCTTCATCTGGGGCAGGTCGGGGGTCACCGCATACTGAGCGCTGGCTGCGCTCTCCTTCCTCCTGAGCACAGTGCAGTCTGCGCTCTCTACTGGGGATAGTCGGGTTCCTCCTCTGAGTGCTTCCTGCGCTCTTCCTCTTATGGGGGGTGTCCGGGATCCTCTCCCTCGAGCGCCGCATGGCCGGGGTATTTAAACCCGGCCTTTCTCGCTCCTGTCTTCCCGCGCTGCAGGCGTATGCACGCATGCATGCAGCCACGTCCACGTGGGCTGGTGCCGTGATATGACGTCATCGCACCAGCCCGAGGGATCTATAAGTCCCTCCTATAGAGCCCCCAGTAGTAATAAGAACGCCTAATGTATCCTAGATTTAAAATGCCCCCACAGTGCACCCCAGTATTTATAATGCCCCTACTGTTATAATGCTCATCCTGAAGCGCCCCCAGTATTTATAATGCCCCCTGCAGTTATATTCCTCAGTTTACTGTCCTGAGAAATTATAATTCCTCAGCACCTCCACCATGTAAATAACATAATTTCCCTCCTCCGCCATAAAGTCCCATGTAAATACCATCACACCATCTCTCCAGACCCCTCCAATATACAGTTCCATGTAAATAACATCACCCCATTCCCAGCCACTTTCAACATACAGTCCCATGTAAATAACATCACCCCCTCAATATTCAGTCCCATGTAAATAATATCCTTCCCCAGACACCTTAAACATACAGTCCCATGTGCAACAAAGAAGCAGTCTGCAAGGGGTCCCTTTAAGATGAGTTACTGTAAGTGTTTGTTTTCGTGACGCCAGTTGCAGTGAAGCAATACGGACACAGGGCCTCTTTTTAGTATGTAGTAGGATGGTACCCAGGTGTAGGAATGCCAGAGTGGTGTAGTGTGGCCTAAATGTCTCTGTATGTTGTGCACGTGTCACAGTGCTCCTACCTGGATACGCTGGAACCCCAGCTTTGGCTCTGAAGGAGACAAAGGGGGTAGTTAATAAAGGGGATGATGAAATAAATTTAGTCCAGACCTTGTGATGAAGTTGATAATGGCTTTACTTTGATTAACGTTCATCAGAAACAATCTTCCAACTTTGTCTTGGTTACCAGCAGGCTTTGGCATTAACTGTGGCAGGCAAACTTCTCTCTGCTATGTCGGTTGCTCTCTGGCTCTGCTGTGCTGACAGGCTGGCTATAGAACTCAGCTTCTTTTTTATGCTGTACTTCACTCTGTAATCTGGTCTGTCTCTAGCTTTATCCAGGGAACACTTTCTCCTGGTTTCTAAGGCTTCCAGCTGTGGCCTCCATGTCCAGCAGAGCTGAAGGTGATCTAGCTGGTCTGTACAGGGCTCGTCCAACAGAGACTTGGACGTGCTCCTGCTTCCTTCCCCTAGAAGGGGGTAAGCTAAACCTTCCCCTAGAAGGGGGTTAGCTAAACTAAAACTAAACTAGAACTCCACCCTCCCTGCAGCAAGTGGGACTCGCCCACCACATAACAGAGTAGGGTGTTAAAATGGAATAGAAGTTCCACTCTCTGTAAGATAGCTCTGCCAGATATGCACATTATCCACGACATGGAAATGAACACACAGAACGACATTAGGTTAACCATAGGAGACAGTAGCAGGGTGCAGAAGTGGTAATTCACCTCTGGGGCGTTAGACATGTAAATAAAATCACCCCCTCCCCAGCCACCTCCAACATGAAGTAGCATTACCCCTCAACATTCAATCCCATGTAAATAACATCAACGCCTCCCCAGCCACCTTCAACATATCTTCCAATGTAAAGAACATAACCCCCTCAATATTCCATCTCATGTAAATAACATAACTCCCTCCCCTAGACACCTTCAACATACAGTCCCATGTAAATAATATCACTCCCTCCCACAGCCGCCTTCAACACATAGTCCCATGTACCGTAAATAACATCACCCTGCCCCAGCCACCTCCAACATGCATTTGCATGTAAATAACATCACCCCCTCAACTTTCAGTCCCATGTAAATGACATCACTCCACCCCACTGTCTCATGTAAATAACTTCATTCCCTTCAGCCCCAACATACAGTCCCAGTTAGGCAACTTTCACACTAGCGTTTTTACTGGATCCGGCAGGTTTCAGCAAAAACGCTTCCATTACTGATAATAAAACCATCTCTATCCATTATGAACGGATCCGGTTGTATTACCTTTAACATAATTCCACAAATAGAAATGAATGAGCGGCACTCACCATTTGATGCTAATTTTTCTTTAATGATGGTTGCAGAGAGGGGGAGAACAAACACAATCACAGGAACATGGCGACAGCCGTTTCGCGTATCACCACTTCATCTGGCCATAGCTGAAACCCCCTTGATGCAAATTACGTCATCTTTTATGCGCCACAGGCGCTAACTTTTGGGTGCATAATGCTGGCGTGGACTGTTGCACATCATTGCGAATACAGACCACGTCAGCAGCTGGCAGGTGTGTCAGTGTTCGAGTGAAGTGTTAGTGAAACATTAAAAGCAATACAAAAAAAACACTCATATCAAGTTTTTCATTCAGTCCCAGAGGGCCGGTGGCATTTGAGCGCAGAATCCATCTGCCTTCTTTTCTTTATAATTCCCGTCCTCTATCGCCACCTCTTGGTGGATTCTGGACAACTTCTAAGCCTGCAAATCTGAGGACTGAACTATCCACGTTGTGTGCGGACTGTATGTGTTCTATAAGGCACGGAACACCTTCGTCAGTGATAATTGAATGTATATGTTCGCGAATGCGTTCAAAAAGGCAGCGGACCATTACTCCTTGCTCTGGATAGCTTAATTTGGTTTTGGAAGGTTTTGGAAGAGCTGGAGTGTGGTTCTTGTTGAAGTCCTGTTCATCCATCATCCTCAGAAGTTAAGTGTTCCGCTTGTTGTGTTTTGGATTCCCCCCTCCCTCCCCCTGGTTGTTTACTAGGCCTCAGAGAGACACTGGTTCTTTCACCAGGGAAGGAACGGGTTGTCTTTGCCCTGTCATTACCTTTAGGGCATTTGAGGGTCAACAGGGTTTTCTAGGTTCCTGTGTATGGACATCTCTACCATCGAGAGGTGCCCATACATATAGGAGTTAGGGCCAGGAGCAGGGTTTTATAGGTGATGACCCTTTTCCTTCCCTAACGGTGAGGCCTAGTGTCTTTCCTCTTCCTTCTTGTTGTCTTTTGGCGTTCTCCCCTTCTACATCCGTGACATTATCCAAAGCCAATACCGTAATTTTTGTTCTGATCTGTGCAGCTATGGATACTATGCACTGGTCGAACAGCTGCAGAATCTGACTTTAGAGGTAGCAAACCTCCACGCAACAGTCTTGCAGATTCAGAGTTCACAGGCTGCTGGTTCCGGTTGGTGAGTCCCAGGCCTGCCCTGAACCGAAAGTGGCTCTCCCGGACAGGTTTTCCGGGGGTAGTGACAATTTTATCCGGTTCAGGAAGTCATGTAAATTATAATTTAGGCTGCGTCCATACTTTTCTGGGGATGATTATTTTGTTGCTTAAAGAGGACGCCTAATCTTAGGCTTTTTCTCTACTGAGCGGATCACCGTCCCTCCGGTCGATAGATTAATTCTTATAGAGCCTTGGGTCTTATCTACGAGACCAAGTTACAGGGTTTGCGGCAGGGAGAACGTTCCGCGGGGACCTATTGCTCTAAATTTAGTAGATGGGCTACCGACAGGCTCGGACTGGCCCACAAGGGTACAGGGGAATCCCCCGGTGGGCCCTTGAGCAAGGTGGGCCCCTAGTCTCCCACCCCCAGCACAAGTGGCACATAACACATTAGATTTAGTACACTACATACATATATTCAATCTACAGCACCTCAACCAGCTTATATTCATATAAAAAACTTGTTAGATTATTTATTATATTTGAATGTATCAGTACGGTGGGCCCCCCAAAATACATTTTACTGGTGGTCCCTAGGTACCCCAGTCCGACACTGGCTACCGATACAGGGTTGAACGATCCTGCTCTCGATAGCCAATTTTGTCAGGGTCTCTCTGAGAGACTGCAGGACGCTTTGGCTTTTCATGAAAATCCTAAGTCATTGGAAGCAGCTTTTTTCCTTGCTGTACATCTTGATAGACACCTGAGGGAGAAATCTAGGGCTCCTCACCTTCAGAACGTACTGTCCAACAAGGATACTGCTTCTTTTAACATTTATGGTGGAATGACACTGGTGGTTGAGCCTATGCAGTTAGGAGGAGCTACTCCTGGAACTACTGGCAAAAGCTTGGGTCATGTGAAAGGAGTCTGCTTTTGTTGTGGCAAGAAGGGACATTTTGTGAATATTTGTTCGTACTTGCAGCAGCAAGGGTAATCAAGAGTTGCCTCCGCTCCGGGAGTATGACTGTTCCGTCAATCTTATTCCCGGAGCTAAATTGCCCAAATCTTGGTTGTATAGTCTTTTGGAACCCGAAAGAAAAGCCATGCAAGAGTATATCACCGAGAGTTTGGCAAAGGGGCATATTAGACCATCCAAGTCCCCAGTGGCTGCTTTTTTCTTGAGGCCATGTCTGGACTTCCATGAGCTCAATCGTATTACCGTTCGTGATCCTTACCCCCTTCCTTTGATTCCGATTTGTTAAGTCAGATTGTCGGTGCCAAGGTGTTCTCTAAATTGGATCTGCGGGGTGTATATAATCTGGTAAGGATCAAGGAGGGGGATAAGTGGAAGACCGCATTTAATACCCCTGAGGGTCATTTTAAAAACCAGGTCCTGCCCTTTGGGTTAACCAATTCTCCTGCGATTTTTCAACACTTTGTCAATGACATCTTTCATCATCTTGTGGGGAGGTTTGTCGTTCTATACCTTGATGACATACTAATTTATTCGCCTAATATGGACACTCATCAGGATCATGTGAGACAGGTGTTACAGATCCTAAGAGAGAATAAGTTGTATGCTAAGATGGAAAAGTGTGTATTTGCTGTACAGGAAGTGCAATTTCTGGATTACCTGCTCTCATCCTCAGGTTTTCGTATGGATCCCGAGAAGGTCTGTGCCGTGGTGGACTGGGATCGACCGGAAAACCTGAAAGCGCTTATGCGGTTTTTGGGGTTTGCCAACTACTACCGTAAATTTATCTTGAACTATTCATCAGTGGTTAAACCTTTAAAATACATGACTAGGAAGGATTCTGATGTGGCATTACAGGCCTTTTTTTGCTGTCAAAGAATGTTTTGCTTCGGCCCCTATTCTGGTGCAACCGGACGTGTCTCAGCCACTTACTGTTTAGGTTGATGCGTCCGAGGTAGGGGTAAGAGCAATCTTGTTGCAGGGTCCTTCACCCAGTAAATGGCGCCCATGTGCATTTTTCTCTAAAAAAAACTCTCAACTGCTGAAAGGAATTATGATGTGGGGAATAGGGAATTGCTGGCCATTAAGTTGGCGGAGGAATGGCAGCATTGGTTGGAAGGTGCAATTCATCCTATTACGGTAATTACGGATCACAAGATTCCGGCCTACATGGAGTCGGCTAAGTGACTGAACTTAAGGCAGGCCAGAAGGTCATTGTTTTTCCCCAGATTTATCATCGTCACTTACTGCCCTGGGGTTAACAATGTCAAGGCGGATGCTTTGTCGAGTAGCTTTCCTGGGGGGTGAGTCTAATGACCCTAGTCCCATTTTATCTAAAGGGGTAGTCATATCCGCTCTTTATCCCGATCTCGAGGCCAGGGTGTTGGAGGCACAGGAGGATGCTCCAGACTCTGGTCCTCCGGGGAAATTGTTTGTTCCCTCCGAATTACGTCACAGGGTGTTCGAGGAACATCACTGTACGGTGCTTGCTGGGCACCCTGGGAGCAGATCGACTGTCGATCTCATCTCTCGCAGATTCTGGTGGCTGGTGTTGCATAAGTGTGCTGAGGACTATGTGTCAGCCTGTGGTACCTGTGCACGTGCTAAGGTGACACATACTCGGCCTTCTGAACCTCTGCTTCCATTGCCCATTCCATCCAGACTTTGGACCCATTTGTCCATGGATTTTATCACAGATTTACCGAATTCTTCGGGAAAAAACGTGATTCTGGTGGTTGTCGATCATTTTAGTAAAATGGCCCACTTTATTGCATTACCTAGTCTACCCAATGCTAAAACTTTTTCACAGGTGTTTGTCGAAAACATCGTGAAACTACATGGCATTCCCTCTGATGTGGTGTCTGATAGAGAGATTCAGTTTGTTTCCAGATTCTGGAAAGTGTTCTGTACTCGTCTGGGTGTACAATTGTCCTTCTCTTCGGCTTTTCATCCTCAGTCGAACGGACAGACGGAGCGCACTAATCAGAATCTCTGGAGACTTACTTGAGATGTTTTCTTTCAGAGAATCAGGAAGAGCGGTCTTCATTTTTGTCGTTAGCTGAGTTTGCTATAAATAATCATAGACAGAAAGTTTTTTGGGGCATATGGGTTCCATCCACAGTTTGGTACATTTTCTGGTGCTCAAAATTCCGGCCTTCTTGAGGAGGAATGATTTTCCTCTTCTTTTGTCTTCTATTTGGCAGAAAATCCAAAATAACCTGAAAAAGATGGGCAACAGGAATAAGCATGCGGCTGACAGGAGACGTATGAGTGGTCCGGACCTAAGAGTGGGGGATTCTGTGTGGTTGTCAACAAGAAACATTAAACTTAAGGTACTTTCTTGGAAGTTGGGCCCAAGATTTATTGGTTTTTATAAGATCACTTCCATTGTTAACCCTGTAGCCGATCGTCTTGAACTTCCTCAGGCTTTGTAAATCCATAATGTATTTTATAAATCGGCATTAAAGAAATGTTGAACCTGTTTAACCGTCCTCCTTTCCTCCCGCTCCTGTCATGGTGGACTGCAATTTAGAATTTCAGATCAGCAGGATTGTGGACTCTTGAGTTTTCCAGAGATCCCTCCAGTATCTCGTTCATTGGAGAGGGTACGGACCAGAGGAGAGGATGTGGGTTCCAGCGACTGATGTTAATGCTAGTTGTCTGGTGAGAGAATTCCACAGAGCTCATCCTGATAAGGTCGGTCCTGGGTGCCTGGAGGTCACACGTAGAAGGGGGGTACTGTCATACCTGTGACAGATGTTAGAAGGTTTGAAAGACTGACTGCACATGAGTGATCTGACAACCTCTTTTGGTTTCACTTTGTGTTGCTGGTATGTCCACACCTCCTGTTCAGGTGTGGATCATATGACCTTTACCTCTACCTATTTAGTCTGACTTTACCCATCACTCCTTGCTCTGGATAGCTTCAATTGGTTTTGGTTTTGGAAAAGCTGGAGTGTGTTTCTTGTTAAAGTCCTGTTCATCCATCATCCTCAGAATTTAAGTGTTTTGTATCTCCCCCCCCCCCCCCCCTGGTTGTTTACAAGACCTCACCAAGACGCTGGTTCCTTCACCAGGGAAGAAACGGGTTGTCTCTGGTTTTCTAGGTTCCTGTGTATGGACATCTCTACCATCGAGAGGTGCCCATATGGATAGGAGTTAGGGCCAGGAGCAGGGTTTTATAGGTGGTGGCCTTTTTCCTTCCCTAGCGGTGAGGCCTAGTGTCTTTCCCCTTCCTTCTTGTTGTCTTTTGGTGTTCTCCCCTACTACATCCGTGACAACATGAGGCTCACATCTGGTTTGCTGCCATCTTGTGGACAGAAAAGAGTAATACAGTACATATATACAGGTCCTTCTCAAAATATTAGCATATTGTGATAAAGTTCATTATTTTCTGTAATGTACTGATAAACATTAGACTTTCATATATTTAGATTCATTACACACCAACTGAAGTAGTTCAAGCCTTTTATTGTTTTAATATTCATGATTTTGGCATACAGCTCATGAAAACCCAAATTTCCTATCTAAAAAAATTAGCATATCATGAAAAGGTTCTCTAAACGAGCTATTAACCTAATCATCTGAATCAACTAATTAACTCTAAACACCTGCAAAAGATTCCTGAGGCTTTTAAAAACTCCCAGCCTGGTTCATTACTTAAAACCGCAATCATGGGTAAGACTGCCGACCTGACTGCTGTCCAGAAGGCCATCATTGACACCCTCAAGCAAGAGGGTAAGACACAGAAAGAAATTTCTGAACGAATAGGCTGTTCCCAGAGTGCTGTATCAAGGCACCTCAGTGGGAAGGAAAAAGTGTGGCAGAAAACGCTGCACAACGAGAAGAGGTGACTGGACCCTGAGGAAGATTGTGGAGAAGGACCGATTCCAGACCTTGGGGGACCTGCGGAAGCAGTGGACTGAGTCTGGAGTAGAAGCATCCAGAGCCACCGTGTACAGGCGTGTGCAGGAAATGGGCTACAGGTGCCCCATTCCCCAGGTCAAGCCACTTTTGAACCAGAAACAGCGGCAGAAGCGCCTGACCTGGGCTACAGAGAAGCAGAACTGGACTGTTGCATGTCATTCGGAAATCAAGGTGCCAGAGTCTGGAGGAAGACTGGGGAGAGGGAAATGCCAAAATGCCTGAAGTCCAGTGTCAAGTACCCACAGTCAGTGATGGTCTGGGGTGCCATGTCAGCTGCTGGTGTTGGTCCACTGTGTTTTATCAAGGGCAGGGTCAATGCAGCTAGCTATCAGGAGATTTTGGAGCACTTCATGCTTCCATCTGCTGAAAAGCTTTATGGAGATGAAGATTTCATTTTTCAGCACAACCTGGCACCTGCTCACAGTGCCAAAACCACTGGTAAATGGTTTACTGACCATGGTATTACTGGGCTCAATTGGCCTGCCAACTCTCCTGACCTGAACCCCATAGAGAATCTGTGGGATATTGGGAAGAGAAAGTTGAGAGACGCAAGACCCAACACTCTGGATGAGCTCAAGGCCGCTATCGAAGCATCCTGGGCCTCCATAACACCTCAGCAGTGCCACAGGCTGATTGCCTCCATGCCACGCCGCATTGAAGCAGTCATTTCTGCAAAAGGATTCCCGACCAAGTATTGAGTGCATAACTGAACATAATTATTTGAAGGTTGACTTTTTTTGTATTAAAAACACTTTTCTTTTATTGGTTGGATGAAATATGCTAATTTTTTGAGATAGGAAATTTGGGTTTTCATGAGCTGTATGCCAAAATCATCAATATTAAAACAATAAAAGGCTTGAACTACTTCAGTTGGTGTGTAATGAATCTAAAATATATGAAAGTCTAATGTTTATCAGTACATTACAGAAAATAATGAACTTTATCACAATATGCTAATTTTTTGAGAAGGACCTGTATATATAGAGAGAGAGAGAGAAATAAAACCTATCATAGACCAAAGGTGAACAGACAAAGTGAGGTACTCTCCCAGCGCCCTAAACAGCGAAGGGCTGGACTTTCCTTATTGCTTCACCAGGTCCCCTCAACTCCCTTTCGGGTTTGCCGTCACCCCACAACCATCAACAAGGTTTTATTTACTTCAGGATGGAATAATCTTTGTCTTTGACAGGGACACAGCACATATACATAGTGTGGGCATGGATGTATTAAACATTTTTAAAAACAATTTTCCTAAAACGGAAAACGATATAACAGCCTGTTAAAGCCAAATGCTAAAAACATTGTAGTCACTGAACCAGTTCCCAAAACATTGTTCAGGCCATAATGTGATTAATTTCAGAATTTTTCCGTCAGTTCATTTGATAAAGTCCATCAGTTTCTTCAGATCTTTGGTGATCCTTCCATCAGGGGCAGTGTTGTCCGGAATGTAGATGCAGCAGTAACTTCCAACGATCTTGTAGACCTATCATTTTACTGCTGTCAAGGACCAGTCAGTTCTGTAGAGTCATCACCGAAAAAGAGCTCAGTTGTTCGGCAATCCCCTTCGCAGCATCATAATATAATTCACAAATCTCTGTTGATTACAATAGAGATGTTAATCCTATCAAAATTTTTTTTTTTTTTACTACTAATCGTGGGAATTAATGACTCAAATCCTGCAGCTATATGACTTTTATCCTTAACCTTGTCAGAAACTCTTCTACAGACTCCTATGGTATCCATATATACATGTGAGTCAAAGGATGTAGGGAGTGACCTCTTTAGTTGTGACCGTACAGTGTGTTGCTTACTGATTTTATCTCTCAGGGGGTGAGAATAGAACAAATGGCATCAGTACTTGATCAGGGTACATTGGCCACATCTTTCTACCTGCATCCTGGGTTGGAGTTTTAAATCTCCACACAATTACCAGATATCTGCGTTTTGATAATTTTGGTTGATAAACCAAATGTCAGAAACTATCAGTCACTACTTGTCTTATTCAGCTGAATTAAGTAAGAACAATATCCTGGAGGGAAAACACCAAATGGCTTTCCTGTATAAAATTCTGTCTCTAAGGCCAGTTTGTCTTCATATTTTTAAATTGGCCAAATATTTAATGTCAATTATAGGTAAGGATGTAGGAGCCACAGATGCAACTGAACTTTGAGGTTTTTCCCTTACCAACATTCTAAATTCGCCTAGGGGATCTTTGTCACTTACAAATACTTCTAAAGCATATATCCCCGAATCCTGTTGGATAGGATTTCTAATAGACAGGAACTGATGATTACACTCATTATGTTTACATGTTTGGTTGTGTTCTCTTCAGGACAGTCATCCTTTGCGACACACCTTCACCTTTACTGACTCTAGAGGCAGTTTCCACTGGTTTATATTCCCAACACTTCAGACTAGTACTCCATTCTGTTAATCTCCAATACCCACAGGTGGCATGGTCATATCTAAACACAATTGCCATAGACTGGGTCAGTTTCAGTCACACAGATGTATTTATCAGACCAAAACCAAGTGTCCTATCTGTCATCTGTCTTACAGTCCACTATACTGCAAAAGTCAACTTAGTTGTTCCTGATTCATCTTGATAATATAACACTATTGGAACTTAATTTGACTGTGATTTCCCCCTTGTGCAATATGAAACAAACAATATGACATGCCAAAACATTATGGCTCTGATAGTCCTGACACTTGATTGCAATATGACACGTAGAACCAATTAGGCTCTCCTTACAATTTTGACAGCAGTGGCGGTGGTTATCAAGACTTCATGTAGATCTTCAAACCGTAGCTGTAGGACTTTCCACACACGTCTCTCGTTTCACCACTTACCCAATCTCCTGATTGTAAAGAATAAATTGCTTCTATACAGTCTGGGTTCTAGAAAACAACTAAACTTGGAAATACACATTAGACAATGAATTTGTGCAACAGACAACATAATTTGAAAAACTACTATGCTGCATCTGGAGCTGTTGGGGAAATAGAGACCTAATCTAGGGGCATTCCCAAAGAGTACTTCATAAGGTGTCACGGCTAGTGATGTCCCGAACTATTCGCCGGCGAATAGTTCCCGGCGAACATAGCTTGTTCGCGTTCGCCGCTGCGGGCGAACATATGCGATGTTCGGTCCGCCCCCTATACATCATCATTGAGTAAACTTTGACCCTGTACCTCACAGTCAGCAGACACATTCCAGCCAATCAGCAGCAGACCCTCCCTCCCAGACCCTCCCACCTCCAGGACAACATCCATTTTAGATTCATTCAGAATCTGCATTCACAGAGAGAGGAGGGAGAGTGTAGCTGCTGCTGATTCAATAGGGAAAGCGTTAGCTAGGGCATTGTTCTGTGTCCACAGCCTCATCTGCTTTAAGGACAGCATCCAGACAGCACCCCAAAAAGCCCTTTTCAGGGCTGGTACATTAGTCTGCTTTTTCTTTTTTTTTTTTCATATATACAAACCGGATTCCTAAAAAGTTGGGACACTATACAAATCGTGAATAAAAACTTAATGCAATGATGTGGAGGTGCCAACTTCTAATATTTTATTCAGAATAGAACAAAAATCACGGAACAAAAGTTTAAACGGAGAAAATGTACCATTTTAAGGGAAAAATATGTTGAATCAGAATTTCATGGTGTCAACAAATCCCCAAAAAGTTGGGACAAGGCCATTTTCACCACTGTGTGGCATCTCCCCTTCTTCTTACAACACTCAACAGACGTCTGGGGACCGAGGAGACCAGTTTCTCAAGTTTAGAAATAGGAATGCTCTCCCATTCTTGTCTAATACAGGCCTCTAACTGTTCAATCGTCTTGGGCCTTCTTTGTTGCACCTTCCTCTTTATGATGCGCCAAATGTTCTCTATAGGTGAAAGATCTGGACTGCAGACTGGCCATTTCAGTACCCGGATCCTTCTCCTACGCAGCCATGATGTTGTGATTGATGCAGAATGTGGTCTGGCATTATCTTGTTGAAAAATGCAGGGTCTTCGCTGAAAGAGATGACGTCTGGATGGGAGCATATGTTGTTCTAGAACCTGAATATATTTTTCTGTATTGATGGTGCCTTTCCAGACATGCAAGCTGCCCATGCCACACGCACTCATGCAACCCCATACCATCAGAGATGCAGGCTTCTGAACTGAGCGTTGATAACAACTTGGGTTGTCCTTGTCCTCTTTGGTCCGGATGACAAGGCTTCCCAGATTTCCAAAAAAGAACTTTGAATCGTGACTCATCTGACCACAGAAAAGTCTTCCATTTTGCCACACTCCATTTTAAATGATCCCTGGCCCAGTGAAAACGTCTGAGCTTGTGGATCTTGCTTAGAAATGGCTTCTTCTTTGCACTGTAGAGTTTCAGCTTGCAACGGCGGATGGCACGGTGGATTGTGTTCACTGACAATGGTTTCTGGAAGTATTCCTGAGCCCATTCTGTGATTTCCTTTACAGTAGCATTCCTGTTTGTGGTGCAGTGTCGTTTAAGGGCCCGGAGATCACGGGCATCCAGTATGGTTTTATGGCCTTGACCCTTACGCACAGAGATTGTTCCAGATTCTCTGAATCTTCGGATGATGTTATGCACAGTTGATGATGATAGATGCAAAGTCTTTGCAATTTTTCGCTGGGTAACACCTTTCTGATATTGCTCCACTATCTTTCTGCGCAACATTGTGGGAATTGGTGATCCTCTACCCATCTTGGCTTCTGAGAGACACTGCCCCTCTGAGAAGCTCTTTTTATACCCAATCATGTTGCCAATTGATCTAATTAGTGTTAATTGGTCTTCCAGCTCTTCGTAATGCTCAAATTTACTTTTTCCAGCCTCTTATTGCTACTTGTCCCAACTTTTTTGGGATTTGTTGACACCGTGAAAATTTGAATCAACGTATTTTTCCTTCAAAATGATACCTTTACTCGGATTAAACGTTTGATCTGTCATCTACGTTCTATTACAAATAAAATATTGACATTTGCCATCTCCACATCATTGCATTCAGTTTTTATTCACAATTTGTTTAGTGTTTCAACTTTTTTGGAATCCGGTTTGTATATATTGCAGTTGCCTGGCTGCCCGTGTGTGAGAGGCTGCAGGCTCAGTCATAGACAGCACTGTGTGCACAGTACACACCATTCATAGGCCTGCACTCATACCGTCCACTTATATAGAGTGGCACAGTACCTTGCACGCATAGTAACACTTATCTAATAAAAAATGACAGGCAGAGAACGACTCGACCGACAGGGTGGCAGACTACCTCGCCTTAACTGCAGATATCGACACTCTGAGGAGCGATGAACCCCTTGACTACTGGGTGTGCAGGCTTGACCTGTGGCCTGAGCTATCCCAGTTGGCGATAGAACTTCTGGCCTGCCCCTCTTCAAGTGTCCTGTCAGAAAGGACCTTCAGTGCAGCAGGAGGCATTGTCACTGACAAAATAAGTTGCCTCGGTCAAAAAAGTGTTGATTACCTCACCTTCATTAAGATGAATGAGGCATGGATCCCGAAGGGACTGACAATAGGGGATACGTTTAACTAACAAAATGCCTGACATGACTTGGCCTCAAAATGGTCCCCACGCTGCTGTATTTAATGTCTGCATACCAGATGAGTTCCGTGAATTCTCCGCCACCAATTAGGGTTCAAGCCGTAATGTTTTAGTCACCTTTCTGCCTTGAAAACATAAATTTTTCCGGCCGCTGCTACAACAGCGGCTGCAACAATAGCGGCTGCAACAATAACATTATTTTTCAGGTATGTGTACATGCCTAATTTTTCTGGCCTCTGGTGCTGCACTGTGGCTGCAAAAACAAAACAAGTGTCAATTCCCCTTTTGTGATCGTTACCTTGTGTGTTGAAGGGGCTTGCGTATCACAATGAAGCGATCATCACCTCTATGAGTGTGTTGGCAATGTTGCCACACTCCAGATGATAAGGCCGTTGCTTTATAAGACCAAAAGCGATCGCGACTGGCTGGATGTTTTTTCATAGAAAAAACTTTAAAAAAAATATTTATCTTATTTTAAGTTGTATGGGTAGGTTTTTAATACATAAAATAAAAAAAATTATAATAAAGTCTCTTAATAGTTTATTAGAAATAATGCAGACAATTTAAAAAATCCCCAACAATTCCAATACAAATCAAGTACAAAGCTCAGAACTAAATTATTCCAGGATGTCGTAATAGTTCGTTAATTTGACAATGGTTAATCAATTCGACACACGCCCCCGGATAGGGGACGTAACAGGGATTAAACTGATAGGAATAGGACTAGTTAAGACACCACTCATATAGGGTGTCACAGCACATTGCTCCGTGCACGCGCAGTGCCCCAACTTGGGAGTAAGAGGACCGACCAAGCTGCTTTTTCCATCTCCCGTTTCCTAAAATCAATTCAGTTTGGTGTATCAGAGTTTGGTCTGTCACTGTGAAGGCAGTCGAAGATACCCGGCCTAAATTTTTTTTCACAAAATGCAATCCCACCCTGATATGGTACGTAACGGGGATTAAACTGATGAGAATAGTACTACAGAAAATACCACTCATATCGGGTGTGACAGTAAATTGCACGGCGCAGACGCAGTGACCGTGGCGTGGATTCAAACAAAGGGGAGGGAGCCAGCAATTTTTTAACCATCTCCCCGTTCGAAAAATCTATTTAAAAAAATGGACCCCAGATTGGCGACGTAACAGGGATTAAACTGATGAGAAGAGAGAACTACAGGAAATACCACTCATATCGAGTGGGACAGTAAATTGCACAGAATTTGAACCCTTCTATCGCGATAACTCCATTCAACTCTTGAGAATCTATTGGGCAAAAGGCTCAGAGAAGGTATGTAAGAAATAAAGCTTTCTTACCTTGCTGCAGCATTTGACCTCGTTTGATGGTTTTGTGCAAGTCCTCTCGTGGCGTTTGAATTGGAAGCTATGCAAGCTGTCTTCCCACCCAGGGACGCCAAATTGTTATCGCAATTCATGCAATTCTCATCTTCTTTGTGTGGGGCCAAATTAATTTGAAGTATAAGTATGAGTGCACCATACTGCTTTCATAATGAGACCAGACACACAAGTTGGTTTCATAAAAGCATCTTCTCATCCCCCTGAGCAAGAGAGCTTTATTCAAGATACTTTCACTTACATAGCAAACATGACATCACAAAAGGGGTGTTCCTTAAGAAAAAAGAGTTCTTGACAAAATGGGTGTAGTTATCCAACTGTAGCCCTGAGTTTCATTGGCACATTCAAAAATGGCAACCTAACTCCCCCTTCCCCCAGTGATCTTAAGACAAAGAAATTCACATGAGGCTCACACATCTGGTTTGCTGCCATCTTGTGGACAGAAAATAGTAATACAGTGTATATATATATATATATATATATATATATATATATATATATATATATATATATATATATATAACAGATAGTGCAGCAGCACAGTCAGAGTTGGTGGACTGGGTGCAAATCCCCACAGAGGTAGGCTCTTCCTCCACGATATACAAAGATGAAATAACGAGGCAGCACTTCCAGCTTTTAGTGTACGGGTGTAGACCCCAAACTTTAATCCAAGCGACGTTTCGGCCTGCTCAATGAGGCCTTTATCAAGCTACATAACAGTGCAAATAACAGGGTATATATACCCACACTCCAATACAAGTGAATGACAATTAGTGATTACACATGTTTTCAATCCAGTCATGACCCAAGACTACATCGTCACATGGCATTCGTATATAATAGACATTACAATTATACTCATCTTAGAATACATAAATGTGTTCATATTAACATCAAAGAAAAGGCAATGTGCACAACAATTAAAATGTATATATAGTATACATAGGATCCATGCCCTTTATAACCAGTGAACAAGTTATACAGTGCTAAGTGCATATAGGGTTAAAATCAACTGCTGTAATTACAGCTGTACCTTATTAAAAACCGGACGGAGCTCACCTCATATAAACATCCCCACGTTACCAGGGTTGGCGTCCCCTCGTCGGTGGTGCGCATGCGCCGGGCCAGACGCCCCTGGCCACGCCCCTGACGGCGCCGCGCACCCACGCTACGCTCCAATGGACCGCAGTGTCATCCACCGGAACGCACGTAGGAGCCGCAGCAGCGAGGGGAGGGAGGCCAGACCATGTGACTCAGCGCACGTCACACCACAGGCGGGACATATATTGTAACCATGGGGATGTAAATATGTTTGGACAGGCGGACGAACCCAAAGCGGCCAGAGCGCATACATGTGCACAAATCCAAAGAAAAAAGCAAAAACGCACCACAGGTTATTTTGAAAAAGCCAAGGGGGAGGAAAATCAAGCTCTGCCATTAGCCTAAGCGATTATATCGTCCCCCTTGGCTATCACCATCACCCCTCATGATGTGTGGCTATATTGGGACACACCCCTCCCATCAACCTACACATAGTACATAGTATGTGTAGGTTGATGGGAGGGGTGTGTCCCAATATAGCCACACATCATGAGGGGTGATGGTGATAGCCAAGGGGGACGATATAATCGCTTAGGCTAATGGCAGAGCTTGATTTTCCTCCCCCTTGGCTTTTTCAAAATAACCTGTGGTGCGTTTTTGCTTTTTTCTTTGGATTTGTGCACATGTATGCGCTCTGGCCGCTTTGGGTTCGTCCGCCTGTCCAAACATATTTACATCCCCATGGTTACAATATATGTCCCGCCTGTGGTGTGACGTGCGCTGAGTCACATGGTCTGGCCTCCCTCCCCTCGCTGCTGCGGCTCCTACGTGCGTTCCGGTGGATGACACTGCGGTCCATTGGAGCGTAGCGTGGGTGCGCGGCGCCGTCAGGGGCGTGGCCAGGGGCGTCTGGCCCGGCGCATGCGCACCACCGACGAGGGGACGCCAACCCTGGTAACGTGGGGATGTTTATATGAGGTGAGCTCCGTCCGGTTTTTAATAAGGTACAGCTGTAATTACAGCAGTTGATTTTAACCCTATATGCACTTAGCACTGTATAACTTGTTCACTGGTTATAAAGGGCATGGATCCTATGTATACTATATATACATTTTAATTGTTGTGCACATTGCCTTTTCTTTGATGTTAATATGAACACATTTATGTATTCTAAGATGAGTATAATTGTAATGTCTATTATATACGAATGCCATGTGACGATGTAGTCTTGGGTCATGTGACTGGATTGAAAACATGTGTAATCACTAATTGTCATTCACTTGTATTGGAGTGTGGGTATATATACCCTGTTATTTGCACTGTTATGTAGCTTGATAAAGGCCTCATTGAGCAGGCCGAAACGTCGCTTGGATTAAAGTTTGGGGTCTACACCCGTACACTAAAAGCTGGAAGTGCTGCCTCGTTATTTCATCTATATATATATATATATATATATATATGTGTGTGTATATATATGTGTATATATATATAAGAGAGAAATAAAAGAAGAGAGAGAGGAAAAAAAAAAAAGGAAAAAAAAATCTCTCACACCACGGACGATAATGACTGCAGCATCTGAGCAGTTAGAGCGAGGGAGACTCCTTCTGTCTGTCCCTCGTGCCCTAAATGTTACAGCACCTTGTTATTTATCCCATTCAGTGAATGATGTAAAAAAATGCAAAATGGTAGAATTGCTGTTTGTACAATTACAGAGATACCAATTTTATAATCTTTTTTTTTTTTTTTTTTTTTTTTTTTCGCAACCTTTACACAAAGCATTTTTATGGTATTACAATTTTTGTGAGGCAAGGTGACCAAAAAATTGCAGTTTTGGCAGAGTTTTTTTATTTTATTTTTTTAAAGCATTCACCTGACAGGGTAGATCATGTGATATTTTTATAGATCCAGTCGTTACAGACGCAGCGACACCTAATTTGACTCTTTTTTATTTTTGTTAAGTAAAATCATTTTTGAAAAGAAAAATTCTTGTTTTTGTGTTGCCATATTTGTAAAAATTTTTGGATGATTGCAGGGTGAGATGATGGTTTAAGTGGTACCATTTTGGAGTACATGCAACTTTTTGATCGCTTGGTATTACACTTTTTGTGATTCAAGCTGCCACCATTTTTATTTATTTATTTATTTTTAAGGCATTCACTTGACTGGGTGAATCATGTGATATTTTAATAGAGACGGTCGATACTGACATGGCTATACCTAATATGTCTACTCTTCTTTTTTTTCCCTATTTTTTATATGACTAAGGGTCTTTTCAGATGTCTGTAGTGTTTTGCGGTCCACATATTGCAGACTGCAAAACACTGATGCGACACATCGCCGGCACTTAATAGAGGATTCCTATTCTTGTCCGCAGCTGCGGACAAGAATAGGACATGCTCTATTTTCTTGCGGAGCCGCGGACTAGAAGTTCGTGGCCTCGGACCGGAAATGCGGATAGCACACTGTGTGCTGTCCGCATCTTTTCCGGTCCCATTGAATATGAATGGGTCCGGACCCGTTCCCGCAATGTTGCGGAACGGGTCTGGACCATTCAGGTGGACATGTGAATGGAGCCTTAATTATGGGGGAAAAGGCACTTTTTTTTAACTTGAAACATTTATTTATTTTATTGTGAAAAACACTTTTTAAAACTTTTTTTTGTCCCACTGTGGGATCTTTTGAGGATCTGATCCCCAGTACAATGCATTACAATAAATCTGTATTGTAATGCATTGACTGTCAGTGTATTATCAGTGTAATACTTTAATAGCCTGCTTGCCTGTGAGACCCAGGGGCCTGGATCTCACAGGCTTTCTGTAAAAGGCAAGCCCTGATGCCTGTGGAAGGCATTGGGCTGCCTCCCCAGTCATCTGGTCCCTGTCACTGCAGCACAGGGACCCGATGGGGACAGGGAGGGAGCCCCCTTCCTCCACAAATCCTGTCCATGCCGTGGTCAGTGCTGGCTACAACATAGAAGGGATTAATGCACTGGCATCAGTGTGTTCACAGTTGCCAGCGTATACAGCAGGGGCACTGCTGTAAGGAACAGCCGGACCCCTGCCACTGATCAGGGGGTGGCCCGATCAGCCTGCCGTACCTGTACAGCGCTGGGCAGTAAGGCTCGTCCCGCAGCGCTGGTCAGGAAGGGTTAAAAGCCTAAATAGAGTTACTGTTTTCTTCACAGGAATAATATTAAATAAATAGTATTACTATTTAGTAGCAATTCAGGCACTTTTTACTTTCCATCTTTTTTACCGTAAAAGAAAAGCTGGAAAATAAAAGTGCCACTTTTCTGACATAACAAAACATTCCATTAATGTAACTGTAAAAAACTTACCTTTCCGGGCTCCAGTGACGCGATCCTTGGCATGGCCATGTCAGGAGAGATGCGCTGCTGAACAACATCCCCTGGTGATGTGACAGCATCCATAGTAAACGGATGCAATGCTCTGTTTCTCCCTGCAGCGGGCGTGTGCTGGGGGAGATTAGCAGTGGGCTGATTATCTCAGCTGCTCTATTACTGTGTCTAGTGTGTCTGACTAATGAAGCGCCAACTCAATGGACCTATCAGGTTCTGATTCAGGGACTCGGCGCTCTAGTTAAATCCCTTCCTGGCCATACACCAGTGCCAGAGATGTACCACTAGCTGTGTTCCTGGTTCCTGCTACTGTGCTTATTTGGATTGCTCGTGTTTCTGACCCTGGCTTGTTTTCTGACCACTCTCTGTCTCTCAATTGGTACTGCATAGCCCATCTGGTTCTGACCCTTTTCGTATGACTCTGGTATTGTGTTTATCTGTCTTTGTTTGTTAGTCCATCTCTGCACTTTAATACCGTAGGAACCGTTGACCAGTTGGGGTCTAGCTATCTAGGGCTTGTACTGTAAGTAAGTAGGGAAAGTGCGGCTGGGTTCTAGCCTTAGGGCTCACTGTCCTTGTCTGTCCTTAGCTACAGTCGTAACAGTTACTAAGTTAACCTCCCTGACGGTATTCCCGAGCGTGACTCGGGGTTAATTTTCGCTGCCAGAAGCGGTAACCCCGAGTCACGCTCGGGGTACATTGCAGAGTACATTGCAGTCCTTACCTAATCCCGGCGATCCAGCGATGTTCCCCGCTGTGATCGCCGGTGAGAGCCCCGGCGGATGTCTCATCTCTCTTCCTGGTTCCGCCTCTGTGAGCCGCAGCGCCTCACAGAGGCGGAACTGGGCGGGAGATTCAAAAAAAATACATTGTATAAAAGTCAAACACACACATAAAGTTAGGTGATACAGTGGAATCCTGTCAGATTACACTATCACCTCAGATTTGACATTCTGATCATTCTACACTGCCCTGGCTGCCCTTTTAGCTGTTTTTTCTAAGCAAAAAAATATATATAAAAAAAATATATTTTTTACCATGGCATCAAAGCGTCACTTTAGCATCACCAAAGCGGGTTTGGATCAGATAAGTGACAGCAACAGCGACACAGAGCACCTCGCAGAATTGAGCGACAGCGATAGCGATTCGTGGAAAGATTTGTCATCCGACTCTGACACTGACCAGAGAAGTGGCGACAGCGACGAATCTGCACTTGAGCTCAGTGAGGTGCGCTCTTGGTGCCCTATTGATTGCGGTATGGATGCAGTACCACCGCCAAGATTCCCGTTTACAGGATCGCCTGGGATGAAGGTAGACGTTGATCACAATGATCCTTTGGCGTACCTAAAATTATTTCTGACGGATGACGTCATTGAAAAGATTGTCACGGAGACAAACCGCTACAAAGAGCAGCAATCCACTACTCTGCACAGCAAGTTTTCCAGAATCAGAAAATGGGAACCGGTGAGTAAGGAGGACATATGGAAATTTCTGGGGCTAATACTTCTTCAGGGGGTTTTGGGGAAACCCCTGCAGAAATGGTACTGGACTACCAATAAATTGCTGGCAACCCCATTTTTTGGCACCATCATGTCCGAGTACCGATTTTCCCTCATAATGAAGAATTTACACTTCACCAACAATGAGGAATTTGACGAAGCCACACATCCAGCGCCAAAACTGAAGAAGATCTGGGAAGTATTCCAAATGATCATAACCAATTTCCAGCAGGCCTATGTGCCAGACAGAGACATCAGCATTGATGAAAGTCTGATGGCTTACAAAGGACGCCTCAGCTGGATTCAATACATCGCATCCAAGAGAGCGCGGTTTGGAATAAAATCCTATATGCTCTGCGAGTCTACAACTGGCTATATATGGAATTCCATCATATACACCGGCAAAGGAACACAATTCAACCCCAGGTACAGCGGCTATGGGATGGCAACGTCATCAGTCCTTTCACTGCTTGAACCATTGCTCAATCAGGGGTATTGTGTGACAACAGACAACTTTTACACGTCGCCTGAGCTGTACGAGTTTCTACTAAAAAACAAGACTGACGGATATGGAACCGTTAGGGCCAACCGACGTGGCCTGCCATGTATGTTTTCCAAGAAAAAACTGAAAACAGGAGAAATGGTGGCCTGGCAGAAAGGAAAGATGATGGCAATGCGTTGGCGTGACAAAAAAGACGTGTACCTAATGAGTACAGTACATAACACCTCCACTACCACGGTCCACACAAGAGGTGGGAAAGATGTCATAAAGCCACAACTTGTGATCGACTATAATAACACCATGGGAGGAGTCGATAGAGCCGATCAGGCAATGACATTCTATCCAGCTATGCGGAAGCAACAAAAAAAAATACTACAAAAAAATATTCAGGCATTTCCTGGAACAATGTCTGTGGAATGCCTATATACTGCACAAAGGAAAGAGTGACAAGCCTCTTGTTCACTCTGACTTCATCTGGAAGGTGGCGGAGCAGATTTTTGTGAACTACCAAACGCCATCAGTGGCCGTGAACAGATCTGGACGTCGCGCTGTTGACGTTGTAAACCCAGAGAGGCTGACTGGTCGTCACTTTATGGATTACATCCCGCCAAGCGCAAAAAAGGCCGCACCTACAAGGATGTGTGTAGTTTGCTGCTCAAAGCGAGATGGAAATGGAAATAAAATCTGAAAGGAAACCAGGTTCCATTGCCCCATTGGTCTATGTGCAGTCCCATGTTTCAAAATTTACCACACCCAGGATGTTTACTGAATTTTCTTTTGTTTGACAAATTTCATTATTTATTACATTACTGAATAAAATTATATTATTTATTAGATTATAACTCATGATTTTATTTTTTCGAACTTTATCACATCTGAGAGGTCTACTAGAGTCTTCTTTGGTCAGGTTTAAGTAAGTAATTACTAAGAATTGCAGGCCTACAATACATAACACCAAATTTCCATGCAAAAAAATGGTACCGCTTTTGGAACAAAATTCCTGACATAATCATACCGCCAGGGAGGTTAATGTTACTAAAGAATAAAGCATAAATCATTACAATAAATGTGTATTTGTAACATACTATTAAATATCATACAACAGTACTTGGCATTACTGTAATTATAATAACCCATGCAATATAGTGAACTCATTATTTCCGATGAGCTAGTAATTTATGGTAAAGGGTTTCTGTCAGCAGATTTCTACCTATGAAGCTGTTTACCTGTTGCCTCATGGTCCCATGTTTATATGTGCCCCCATTGCTCAGAAAAATAAAGCTTTAATATATTCAAATGAGCCTTTAGGAGCAATGCGGGCGTTGCCATTACACCCAGAGGCTCTGTTCCCTTTGCAACTGCCACAGCCTCCCCACTTTCATTGGCAGGCGTGATATGATTTCACTCCCTGGTCCTGTCAATCAAAGTGCAGAGAGCGCGGCAGTTGCAGAAAGAGCAGAACTTCTAGGTGTAATGGCAACACCCCTATTGCTCCTAGAGGCTTATTTTCACGTAATAAAACTTAATTTTTCTCAGCAATGCGGGCACATATGAACACGGGACCAATTCAGATGCCTTCAGCTGCCAAGCGCACATGTAACAGGTCAGCCAGGTCATAGGTACAAATCTGCTGACAGATGCCTATTAACCCATAATAAAACTTGCTAGAAATGGAAATTTCACTTATGTGTATGGCAAAATGTCCTGACGCTATAACAAGTTGTGGCTATGAATCCGAGAAGGTGGAGGGGAGAAGGGGGCCCCCAAAGGTTTGCCTAAAATTCCTGATGGCAGCCCTGGGTTAAATAGAACAGCAGATTGGAAATGTATCCTAGTTTTCCTTCAAAAATATAATTAATATTTCCAGGAATGTTTCATTACTATATGGCTACTTCAGGATTTATCCAGCAATCCAGCATCTTGTTCTAAATCTCCTTCTTTAATTTGCTTAGCAACGCATATAATAAAAAAACATGTCCCCAAAGACAGTTGTTCTATTGATTCTGTACTGCACTATAATTGCTGTAGAACAGCACTAAACAACTGATGAGATTATTCTTGGTTGCTGCCCACTCAAGATATATTTTGAGGGGCGCTTGGAACATCTAAAGCCTCATGTGGCCATGTAGGAGGACATTGTATGTGCAGAAAACTCTGGATTAACCAAACTCCTCCAGATTTGTCAAAGTGCAAAAAATTAATCAAATAAAATGCATTAACCCACTCATGACCAACAAAACTTTTACAAAAACAGAACAAAAAGCCCTACACATTCTGTGTATTCACATCTAACACTCCTGGATTGGAATGAATGTCGTTACTAGAGTTGAGCGAACACCTGGATGTTCGGGTTCGAGAAGTTCGGCCGAACTTCCCGGAAATGTTCGACCCGAACTTCGCCCCGAACCCCATTGAATTCAATGGGGACCCGAACTTTTCGGCACTAAAAAGGCTGTAAAACAGCCCAGGAAAGGGCTAGAGGGCTGCAAAAGGCAACAAAATGTAGGTAAATCCCCTGTAAACAAATGTGGATAGGGAAATGAATTAAAATAAAATAAATAAAAATTAACCAATATCAATTGGAGAGAGTTCCCATTGCAGAGAATCAGGCTTCATGTCACCCACCACTGGAACAGGCCACTGTCAGATATTTAGGCCCCGGCACCCAGACAGAGGAGAGAGGTCCCATTGCAGAGAATCAGGCTTCATGTCATAGCAGAGAATCAGGCTTCATGTCATAGCAGAGAATCAGGCTTCATGTCATAGCAGAGAATCCGGCTTCACGTCACCCACCACTGGGACAGGCCACTGTCAGATATTTAGGCCCCGGCACCCAGACAGAGGAGAGAGGTCCCATTGCAGAGAATCAGGCTTCATGTCATAGCAGAGAATCAGGCTTCACGTCACCCACCACTGGAACAGGCCACTGTCAGAGGAGAGAGGTCCCATAGCAGAGAATCTGTCACGGCTTAGGATGGGGAAAACCCTCAGCCATGCAATGCCAGAAGATGTTAATGGGTACTCAGCCAGAACAACAGAAATAGGGAGCAGGTCACCTCCTATTGCGTCCCTAATCTGACCCTAACTCCTAACCGTATGAGCCAACCCTGATGGTAGGAGGGCTCATACACCGGAACCGAATAGTCCCTGCTAGCCCTCAGGGTGGCCCTGGACTAGGAGGTGGGTAGACAACCTGTTCCTCCTGGACGCAGAGAAACAGGAGTCTAAAGTGGCCAAGCTACAAAGAAAAGGGAGACAAGAACAACTTATGGCAATGGCAGGTAAATGTCACAAATACAACACCTACCTGCCACAGACACAAAGCCTGCAACCCATGTGCAAGTGCTGCTGTCCACAACTACACAAACTGACACAGCACACACCACACAATCACAGAGGAACCAGGACCATAAGCTGCAAAGAATAAAGACCAGACAAATATGTTCATAACCTCATGTGACATAATCTTATGACCACAAGGTTGGCCCCCACTGGCAGATGGTAAATAACAGGAGGATGTCTCCAGCAACCATGGCTGAAGAACCCCTCAGCTAACTGAAACCAGCGGAGGCTTTATAGCCCAAAGTAGCCACACCCACACTCAGACACACCCAGTGCACACACACTAGGAAGGAATTAACCCTTCTCACACCAGGGAAGGGGAGACAACCACTTAAAGGGGAAAGTGCACACATAACATGTAACACCCCGTGCACACCGATAAAAGGCACACCTATAAAGAGAGGTTGCCAGGTGCAACCGCATGCACATTGCAGCAAGCTGCCTAGCACCAGCTCAGGCTGCTATACTGCCACATACATAATAAGAACATGTTGCCAGCAGCAACCACAAGTGAGGCAACAAATAAGCTGCCCTCACCTGTGGTTGAAACAACCAAGCGAGACCGCAGGCAACAGCCTGCGGTTCAAGAGTCACGACCATGACCATGGTCGTGACAGAATCAGGCTTCATGTCATAGCAGAGAATCAGGCTTCATGTCATAGCAGAGAATCAGGCTTCATGTCACCCACCACTGGAACAGGCCATTGTCAGATATTTAGGCCCCGGCACCCAGACAGAGAAGAGAGGTCCCATTGCAGAGAATCAGGCTTTATGTCATAGCAGAGAGTAAGGCTTCACGTCACCCACCACTGGAACAGGCCACTGTCAGATATTTAGACCCCAGCACCCAGATAGAGGAGAGAGGTCCCATTGCAGAGGATTGAATGAAGTGCCCTGGAGTACAAGAATATATTGTTAAGGGGAGGAAGTTATAAATGTCTAATCTGCACAAGGGATGGACAGGTCCTGTGGGATCCATGCCTGGTTCATTTTTATGAACGTCAGCTTGTCCACATTGGCTGTGGATAGGCGGCTGCGTTTGTCTGTAATGACGCCCCCTGCCGTGCTGAATACACGTTCAAACAAAACGCTGGCCGCCGGGCAGGCCAGCACCTCCAAGGCATAAAAGGCTAGCTCTGGCCACGTGGACAATTTGAAGACCCAGAAGTTGAATGGGGCCGAACCATCAGTCAGTACGTGGAGGGGTACGCGTACTGTTCCACCATGTTAGTGAAATGCTGCCTCCTGCTAACACGTTCCGTATCAGGTGGTGGTGCAGTTAGCTGTGGCGTGGTGACAAAACTTTTCCACATCTCTGCCATGCTAACCCTGCCCTCAGAGGAGCTGGCCGTGACACAGCTGCGTTGGAAACCTCTTGCTCCTCCTCTGCCTTCGTCTTGGGCTTCCACTTGTTCCCCTGTGACATTTGGAAATGCTCTCAGTAGCGCGTCTACCAACGTGCGCTTGTACTCGCGCATCTTCCTATCACGCTCCAGTGCAGGAAGTAAGGTGGGCACATTGTCTTTGTACCGGGGATCCAGCAGGGTGGCAACCCAGTTGGTTCAGAACGTTAATGCCTCGCTTCAGGCTCTGATGGCACAGCGTGCAAACCACTCGGGTCTTGTCGTCAGCACATTGTTTGAAGAACTGCCACGCCAGGGAACTCCTTGAAGCTGCCTTTGGGGTGCTCGGTCCCAGATGGAGGTGGCCAGTAGCAGACGGACTCTCTTGGCGGCGGGTGTTCTGCTTTTGCCCACTGCTCCCTCTTTTGCTACGCTGTTGGCTCGGTCTCACCACTGCCTCTTCCTCTGAACTCTGAAAGTCAGTGGCACGACCTTCATTCCATGTGGGGTCTAGGACCTCATCGTCCCCTGCATCGTCTTCCACCCAGTCTTCCTTCCTGACCTCCTGTTCAGTCTGCACACTGCAGAAAGATGCAGCAGTTGGCACCTGTGTTTTATCATCAGAGACGTGCTGAGGTGGTATTCCCATGTCCTCATCATCAGGAAACATAAGTGGTTGTGCGTCAGTGCATTCTATGTCTTCCACCGCTGGGGAAGGGCTAGGTGGATGCCCTTGAGAAACCCTGCCAGCAGAGTCTTCAAACAGCATAAGAGACTGCTGCATAAGTTGAGGCTCAGACAGTTTCCCTGATATGCATGGGGGTGATGTGACAGACTGATGGGCTTGGTTTTCAGTCGCCATCTGTGCGCTTTCTGCAGAAGACTGGGTGGGAGATAATGTGAACGTGCTGGATCCACTGTCGGCCACCCAATTGACTAATGCCTGTGCCTGCTCAGGCCTTACCATCCTTAGAACGGCATTGGGCCCCACCAAATATCGCTGTAAATTCTGGCGTCTACTGGGACGTGAGTTAGTTGGTACACTAGGACGTGTGGCTGTGGCAGAACGGCCACATTCTCTCCCAGCACCAGAGGGTCCACTAACACCACCACGACCATGTCCGCGTCCCTTACTAGATGTTTTCCTCATTGTTACTGTTCACCACAATAAGAAAATAAATTATTTGGCCCAATTTATTGAATTCAAATTCAGGCCTTTTTTTACAGGCACCTAACACTATCTGGCTATCTATTTAGGTACCGTATTACACTAATACAGGCACAGCAGTAACCACAGAATTAGCTGAATATAAATTGTAGGCCTAGTATTTAGACCCTGGATGACAGGTATCCCTTTTACGGACAGAATTAGACTTGGAAATGCACGGTAGTGTGTGAAGTTATTGAGGATGACCCTATCAGCACCTTTAATGTAATATACCCTTTTATGGATAGATTTAAACTTGGCCTGCTACAGCAGAAACCACTGATTTAGGTCTGTGAAGGTTCTCATTTATCCAGGTCATGGTATATATCTGTAAAGAATAAATCAAGGCAACTGGACGTACTGTAGATTTCTTGAAAACGTTTCACTCGTTCTTCTAACGAGCTTTCTCAATTCTGAGTGATTGTACAAAAAATTCTGGGAATAAATATGTAACTGAATCCACATCTGGTAATTAGACCCAGCATTGGGTCAAAGGTGTTGATTCCATTATCCTAATTGGAGTCAGTAGGTGATAAAGACTTCCCAGAAAAAGGTGTCAAGACAGCATTATACGTGGCAGACAATAGATGTCTAACCCCCCCCCCCCACCTCTATTCAAGCGTGGCTTCTCCATTTTTACGTAGATGGCCTCCTTCACGCCTTGTTTGTACCAATCGGCCTCCTTATCCAAAACACGTACTTGACTGTCTTCAAAGGTGTGACCTGTTCCTTTTAGATGTAAGTACACGGCTGAATCTTGACCAGAGGTTTTGGCTCTTCTTTGCTGGGCCATACGCTGATGTAGTTGTTGTTTTGTTTCGCCGATATACAGTTCTGAGCATTCCTCATTGCACTGGACTGCATACACAATGTTGTCCATCTTGTGTTTAGGCGTTGGGTCTTTGGGGTGAACCAGTTGTTGCCTCAGTGTGTTGCTGGGTTTAAAGCAAACAGGAATGTGATGTTTATTAAAAATCCTTTTGAGTTTCTCAGATACCCCAGCTATATATGGGATAACCATATTCTTGCGTCTGTCTTGCTTCTCGCCCTTACTGGTAGTCTTGGTGATTTTTCTTCTCCTTCCTTGTGTTTTGACAAAGGCCCAAACTGGATACCCTCAAGTTTTAAGTGCCCCTCTGAGGTGTTTGAGTTCTTTTGCCTTGGCCTCTGTGCTAGTGGGGATTTTCTCTGCTGTCTTGACACCTTTTTCTGGGAAGTCTTTATCACCTACTGACTCCAATTAGGATAATGGGATTAACACCTTTGACCCAATGCTGGGTCTAATTACCAGATGTGGATTCAGTTACATATTTATTCCCAGAATTTTTTGTACGATCACTCAGAATTGAGAAAGCTCGTTGGAAGAACGAGTGAAACGTTTTCAAGAAATCTACAGTAAGTCCAGTTGCCTTGATTTATTCTTTACAGATATACACTGATTAAGGGAATTGCTAATTTGGGAATTGTATTTCAACCCAGAAAAAAAATTATAAAAAAAAAAACAGTATTACAATTGGCTAGCCACAGCTGAAACACCAGATTTTGCGTACTGCTATTATGGCAATTGTATTTCACCCCTCAATAAAATAGCCAGCACAGCCAAGCCCCTGATGTTGGATATAGCAAAAAAAAAAAAAAAACACTATTGATGGTTAAATGTACTTGGTGGCAGCTTGTGCCGATCACCCCAGAAAAAAGTGACAGAAAAACGCTCTGGGCAGCCTAAAAACAGTGAGCAATTAAATAGCAGAGGTTGAACATGCTGCACTGGCCAATCACAGCCATGCCAATAGTAGGCATGGCTGTGATGGCCTCTTGGTGCAAGTAGTATGACGCTTGTTGATTGGCTGCTTTGCAGCCTTTCAAAAAGCACCAAGAAAGCGCCAAACACCGAACCCGAACCTGGACTTTTCGCTCATCCCTAGTCGTTACCTATTTTATGGATATTGGATATTATTGATGGATGTCATTTCTGAAAATCTTACAGTAAATTGGCTGCTGATTTAATCCTTTTGGCTTGTCTATAGTGAGATAAGAGATAAGCGAATCAGTTCTAAACTAATTCATTACGAATTTCACAAAAGTTATGCCAAATGAATCCAACGTTTTTGGCTATTCACTTTGGATGAATCACACAACTGCCTTCACCATTTTGCCGTGAAGGTGCAAGAAAAACAGAGCAGAGAGGATGAATACTAATAGTCACATGACCCTGGGAGGGAGGGGCTTTCCCACACCCACTTTGATTGGTTGATAGACCTGCTGTGAGCCAATCAGAAAGCAGGTTATTGGCAGGTCCTTCAGGCTCCGGGCTGTGTGTAAAGCAAAGATGCCATTCTGAGGTCAACCTGCAATATGAGAGGCATGTGTGCAATGTGTTCTAGAAGACATCAACTACAGTCACAAGCCAGCCATATTAGGGTGCTGAAAATATAGTTTAGGGATATACTGCACTTAGTTAGATTGAATTAATAGAATAGTCAGGTTTTATCAGAGGGGAAAAACATAGGGACAGAGTTTTGTAAGTGTGTTTTACATTGAGGGGAGGGCAACTACTGGCAAGTGGAAAGTGTCATGTATTGCACTTCAATCACAAAAATCCTGCAGTGCCTGTACAATAATATATTTTTTATGTGCTTAAGTTGCCAGCCTTTTTAAAAATAAAAAAAACCTCAAGCATCTACAATTAATAAGTGTTTTATAGGCATATTCTCAGCACCTCCAGCAGCACACATTTCGCAGAAAATGCTGCACAATTGCGCCATTTTCTTTCTAAAAGCCAGTTGAAATTTTGTTTCCTTTTTATATTTGCACAGTTTGTTCATAGAAGGTAGAATTTAACTGCACCTCTGTTAATTATCGAATCAGGCCTCATTCACACAACCGTTGTTTTATTCCGTGTCCGTTGTTCCGTTTTTCGTGATTTTCTGCGGACCCATTGACTTTCAATGGGTCCGTTGAAAACTCAGCTAATGCACCGTTTGCCATCTGCGTCCATGATCCGTGGTTCCAGTCCGTCAACAAAATATAACCTGTCCTATTATTTTTGCGGAAAACGATTTGCGGACCCATTTAAGTCAATGGGACCGCTAAAAAACACGGAGGCACACAAGATTGTCGTCCGCGTTCGTTTTTTTCCTATCATTTGCATGGCAAACCTGTCTTAGATTTTTTTTAACTTTCCTTTATGTCTGGTGGTCCTCCAAAAATAAAGGAAGACACAGGGAAACAAAAACGGATCACGGAACAACGGAACCCCATTTTGCGGAACGGAACACAACAACGGTCGTGTGCATGAGGCCTAAAACAGTTGCTGTTTTACCATTTAATAGTCAGTGTACCAAGCCAGTGACTTGTCATTGTTTGAGTCGAAATGAAGGATCTGTGCCTCATCATCTGTGAGTGAGAATGTGGGTGGCTATAGTAGTGCAAACAGCAGTAGCAGGACAGTCAGCACCACACGTCCAGTCAGTACAGTATTAGTAGTAGCAGCAGGCCACAGTTCTCCCTCACTTCCGGTAGGTGCCATTTCATTATTATAATTATTATTAAGGGCAAAGAGGATGACATTGTGGACTGGAGGGCTGACTCCTCTCAATCAACAGAGCGATGATGTCTGTCACCTCTGAGTGTGAAACCATGCCTTTGACCCGGGGGTCAAAGCATTCTTTCTGCTTCCCCTTGTGGTCCCTTCTCTTGCTTCTAGTGGGACGCCTTATTTTTTCCTATGAATAGGCGACAACACCCCATGTGCTCAAGATAGTCTTCCTACTAATGATTTTTGTGAGAAGCATCATTATTTGGACTGCCATGAGGGAAAGTTTCAGGCAGATGAGGAGGACTCCATGCATAGCTGTGGTGGTAGTAGTAATATTGGTGTCACGAGGGTGTCAAGAGCCACATCTGACTCCGTTATACCCGGGGTCAGGAAGTCGCAGCGGGTGGCTGCGCGCTCTATGTCTAAAGATCATGCTGCTTCTTAATGGTAGCTTTCTGTGTTTGCCTTGCAATCCTTTTTGTCTCACTCAGGGATCCGTCGCTTCTTCTCCTCAGCTGTTTCTTGTCTGTCACTCCCAACCTCCTTATATTCTCCTCTCCCACTTCTCTGGTTGCCAGATATAGAGCTTCCTGCCTGGACTTCTATACTGACCCACTGGAGTTGTGTAGCTGTGATTCCTGGTTGTCGTTCCAGAGCGTTACCCTCCGGATCCCTGTTGGGCTTTTGTTGTCCGCTGTTGTCGCCCACCTGGGATTATATGTTTTGTCTGTATTGTCTGTCCTCTCCTTGGTGTTTTCCTTTAGTGTTAGTGGTGCGGACTAGTGTTCCCACCGCCCTATTCACTACGTAGGGCTCATCTCAGGGAAAGCCAGGGTTTAGGCACGTGATCGGCGTACGGGTGAGGAACCCGTCTAGGGACGTCAGGGCAGTCAGGTGTCAGCCTCAAGGTGAGTTAGGGGTCACCACCTTTCCCTCTCCCTTGGACAGGGCCTTCCCATTTTCCTCCCTTTGCGTCACGTATGTGATCGGCACGCTGGTCTTGATAATTGGCACTTGTAGCCACGGTAATGGCGGTTGAGACATTGGCAGCAGTGTTGACAGCAGGGCCGTTGCTAGAGTCAGATAGATCCGGGGCACGAGCTCACGCGAAACACCCCACCCCATGAAGCCACGCCCTCATCACCACCGGGGGGCCTTCACAGTAGTTATTAACTCCTTTCAGCAGTCCCCCCTTCAGTAAATGGGGGACTGCTGAATGGGGTTAATAACTACAGTGAAGGGCCTAGCCTTCTGGGCAACCCCACAGATCATCCATAACAGTGTCATCCACAGATCCCCCATAAATGTCATCCACAGATCCCCCATTAGTGTCATCCACAGATCCCCCATAAGTGTCATCCACAGATCCCCCATAAGTGTCATCCACAGATCCCCCATAAGTGTCATCCACAGATCCCCCATAAGTGTCATCCACAGATCCCCCATAAGTGTCATCCACAGATCCCCCATAAGTGTCATCCACAGATCCCCCATAAGTGTCATCCACAGATCCCCATAAGTGTCATCCACAGATCCCCCATAAGTGTCATCCACAGATCCCCCATAAGTGTCATCCACAGATCCCCCATAAGTGTCATCCACAGATCCCCCATAAGTGTCATCCACAGATCCCCCATAAGTGTCATCCACAGATCCCCCATAAGTGTCATCCACAGATCCCCCATAAGTGTCATCCACAGATCCCCCATAAGTGTCATCCACAGATCCCCCATAAGTGTCATCCACAGATCCCCCATAAGTGTCATCCACAGATCCCCCATAAGTGTCATCCACAGATCCCCCATAAGTGTCATCTACCACAGATCCCCCATAAGTGTCATCTACCACAGATCCCCCATAAGTGTCATCTACCACAGATCCCCATATATGTCATCCACAGATCCCCTCCCCGCCCACCACACCGCCTCCTAGCTAATTTATTCACTTCACTTGCCTCTGTGTAATCTCGCACAGGCGCACTGGCAGCCTCTGCCAGTGCGCCTGTGCGAGATTACACGCAGGCAAGTGAAGTGAATAAATTAGCTAGGAGGCGGCGCCGCAGGCCCCCGCCGACCCTGCATTCGGGGCACTGGACAAAACATCCGGGGCTCCAGCCCGAATGTTTTAACCTAACAATGCTCCTGCTTGACAGTGTCACTTGCAGCAAATGCAGAGGAGGGAATTGGAAGGGGGTGCACGGAGCCCACAATGACACATCACAACCTGATAAAAGTGGTGGAAAGGGTGAGGGCTATGATGACCATTGTGATTGAGACCACTGATGCTACTATTAAAAGCTATTCATTAATTCACCAGACAATAATACTAGGTAACTGACCTAGGGGCACCAATGTTTTGTGACATTGCAGATTCTTCTCCCGAATAACAATTGATCAGAAATGAATTGGTTTAGTCTTACATGCCATTTAACCACTTCAGCCCCGCTAGGTGAAACCCCCTTCATGACCAGAGCACTTTTTACACTTCGGCACTACACTCCTTTCACCGTTTATCGCTCGGTCATGCAACTTACCACCCAAATGAATTTTACCTCCTTTTCTTCTCACTAATGGAGCTTTCATTTGGTGGTATTTTATTGCTGCTGACATTTTTACTTTTTTTGTTATTAATCAAAATGTAACGATTTTTTTGCAAAAAAAATGACATTTTTCACTTTCAGCTGTAAAATTTTGCAAAAAAAAACGACATCCATATATAAATTTTTCGCCAAATTTATTGTTCTACATGTCTTTGATAAAAAAAAATGTTTGGGCAAAAAAAAAATGGTTTGGGTAAAAGTTATAGCATTTACAAACTATGGTACAAAAATGTGAATTTCCGCTTTTTGAAGCAGCTCTGACTTTCTGAGCACCTGTCATGATTCCTGAGGTTCTACAATGCCCAGACAGTAGAAAACCCCCACAAATGACCCCATTTCGGAAAGTAGACACCCTAAGGTATTCGCTGATGGGCATAGTGAGTTCATAGAACTTTTTATTTTTTGTCACAAGTTAGCGGAAAATGATGATGATTTTTTTATTTTATTTTTTTCTTACAAAGTCTCATATTCCACTAACTTGCGACAAAAAATAAAAAATTCTAGGAACTCACCATGCCCCTCACAGAATACCTTGGGGTGTTTTCTTTCCAAAATGGGGTCACTTGTGGGGTAGTTATACTGCCCTGGCAATTTAGGGGCCCAAATGTGTGAGAAGAACTTTGCAATCAAAATGTGTAAAAAATGACCGGTGAAATCCAAAAGGTGCACTTTGGAATATGTGCCCCTTTGCCCACCTTGGCAGCAAAAAAGTGTGACACATCTGGTATCGCCGTACTCAGGAGAAGTTGGGGAATGTGTTTTGGGGTGTCATTTTACATATACCCATGCTGGGTGAGAAAAATATCTTGGTCAAATGCCAACTTTGTATAAAAAAATGGGAAAAGTTGTCTTTTGCCAAGATATTTCTCTCATCCAGCATGGGTATATGTAAAATGACACCCCAAAACACATTCCCCAACTTCTTCTGAGTACGGCGATACCAGATGTGTCACACTTTTTTGCTGCCAAGGTGGGCAAAGGGGCACATATTCCAAAGTGCACCTTTTGGATTTCACCGGTCATTTTTTACACATTTTGATTGCAAAGTTCTTCTCACACATTTGGGCCCCTAAATTGCCAGGGCAGTATAACTACCCCACAAGTGACCCCATTTTGGAAAGAAAACACCCCAAGGTATTCTGTGAGGGGCATGGTGAGTTCCTAGAATTTTTTATTTTTTGTCGCAAGTTAGTGGAATATGAGACTTTGTAAGGAAAAAAGAGAAAAAAAAAAAATCATCATTTTCCGCTAACTTGTGACAAAAAAAAAAAAATTCTAGGAACTCGCCATGCCCCTCACGGAATACCTTGGGGTGTCTTCTTTCCAAAATGGGGTCACTTGTGGCGTAGTTATACTGCCCTGGCAATTTAGGGGCCCAAATGTGTGAGAAGTACTTTTCAATCAAAATGTGTAAAAAATGGCCTGCAAAATCCGAAAGGTGCACTTTGGAATATGTGCCCCTTTGCCCACCTTGGCATCAAAAAAGTGTCACACATCTGGTATCGCCGTACTCAGGAGAAGTTGGGGAATGTGTTTTGGGGTGTCATTTTACATATACCCATGCTGGGTGAGAGAAATATCTTGGCAAAAGACAACTTTTCCCATTTTTTTATACAAAGTTGGCATTTGACCAAGATATTTTTCTCACCCAGCATGGGTATATGTAAAATGACACCCCAAAACACATTCCCCAACTTCTCCTGAGTACGGCGATACCAGATGTGTCACACTTTTTTGCTGCCAAGGTGGGCAAAGGGGCACATATTCCAAAGTGCACCTTTCGGATTTTGCAGGCCATTTTTTACACATTTTGATTGAAAAGTACTTCTCACACATTTGGGCCCCTAAATTGCCAGGGCAGTATAACTACGCCACAAGTGACCCCATTTTGGAAAGAAGACACCCCAAGGTATTCCGTGAGGGGCATGGCAAGTTCCTAGAATTTTTTATTTTTTGTCGCAAGTTAGTGGAATATGAGACTTTGTAAGGAAAAAAGAGAAAAAAAAAATCATCATTTTCCACTAACTTGTGACAAAAAAAAAAAAATTCGAGGAACTCGCCATGCCCCTCACGGAATACCTTGGGGTGTCTTCTTTCCAAAATGGGGTCACTTGTGGCGTAGTTATACTGCCCTGGCAATTTAGGGGCCCAAATGTGTGAGAAGTACTTTTCAATCAAAATGTGTAAAAAATGGCCTGCAAAATCCGAAAGGTGCACTTTGGAATATGTGCCCCTTTGCCCACCTTGGCAGCAAAAAAGTGTGACACATCTGGTATCGCCGTACTCAGGAGAAGTTGGGGAATGTGTTTTTGGGTGTCATTTTACATATACCCATGCTGGGTGAGAGAAATGTCTTGGCAAAAGACAACTTTTCCCATTTTTTTATACAAAGTTGGCATTTGACCAAGATGTTTATCTCACCCAGCATGGGTATATGTAAAATGACACCCCAAAACACATTCCCCAACTTCTCCTGAGTATGGCGATACCAGATGTGTCACACTTTTTTGCAGCCTAGATGCGCAAAGGTGCCCAAATTCCTTTTAGGAGGGCATTTTTAGACATTTGGATCCCAGGCTTCTTCTCACGCTTTAGGGCCCCTAAAAAGCCAGGGCAGTATAAATACCCCACATGTGACCCCACTTTGGAAAGAAGACACCCCAAGGTATCCAATGAGGGGCCTGGCAAGTTCCTAGAATTTTTATTTTTTTTTCGCATAAGTTAGCGGAAATTAATTTTTTTTGTTTTTTCTCACAAAGTCTCACTTTCCGCTAACTTAGGACAAAAATTTAAATCTCTTTCATGGACTCAATATGCCCCTCAGCAAATACCTTGGGGTGTCTTCTTTCCAAAATGGGGTCAGTTGTGGGGTGTTTGTACTGCCCTGGCATTTGAGGGTCTCCGCAATCATTACATGTATGGCCAGCATTAGGAGTTTCTGCTATTCTCCTTATATTGAGCATACAGGTAATGAGATTTTTTTTCCGTTCAGCCTCTGGGCTGAAAGAAAAAAATGAACGGCACAGATTTCTTCATTCGCATCGATCAATGTGGATGAAAAAATCCCTGCCAAAATAAAAAAATGGAGGGGAAAGGCGTCTGCCAGGACATAGGAGCTCCGCCCAACATCCATACCCACTTAGCTCGTATGCCCTGGCAAACCAGATTTCTCCATTCACATCAATCGATGTGGATGAATAAATCATTGCCGGGATTTTTTATTTATATTTTTTATATATATACAAAGTGTTTGCCAAAGCATAGGAACGCCGCCTCCTCCTCAGCTCGTATGCCTCGGCAAACATATCTGTTACTGCAGAGGAGAAAATCCCGTCTTGCAGCGCCGCATACACCAACTTGCGTGTAATCTGACAGCAGCGCAATGCTTCTGTCAGAATGCACATCGGTGCTGCAGCTAATCGATCGGTTGGTCCACCTGGAAGGTAAAAAGACAAAAAAAAAAAAAAGAAAAAACCAGGCCGCAACGCAATAATTTTATTAACTTTGCAACAGAACATGTAACTTTAACTTTTTAACTGAACATTAACCTTTTTGCTTACTGGTGTTTTTTTTTTTTTTTTTTTTTTTACCTTTATAGAACAAACCTCTCCTTCCCCATGGGTCAATGTGCAAAGCGCAAATCGCCCAAAGATGTGGCGAAGTGCGTTATGCACTTTGTCCCATGTGAAAGGAGACGTTTGCAGCAGCAGTGAGTGAATGGGCCCTAATAGCCCTGTGTGCCTATCCTGGTGAGATGATCCCTATGCTAATAGTGTACCTGTTAGTGGTACTTCCGGAAACACTCTCCAAAGCATAGGGCAGGGTGGTCAGGACAGTCAGGACAGAAATAGCGGGTGTCACGCCTTATTCCACTCCTGCTACAGACACGACATCTTTTTCGGGGTGACGGTTGGGTTGAGGTACCAGGAACGACATTGGGGAAATGTCGCTCGTGTAGACGGCTAACTACACTGGTGGATGGGGCCACGGAACCTCCTGTGTACAGGAGGTTCTCGATGATCTCTTCCTGAAATTTGAGGAAGGATCCAGTTCTCCCAGCCTTACTGTAGAGAACAAAACTATTATACAGAGCCAATTGAATTAAATATACAGACACCTTCTTATACCAGCGTCTGGTTCTGCGGGAAACTAAATACGGAGACAACATCTGGTCATTGAAGTCCACCCCTCCCATGTGGAGGTTATAGTCGTGGACTGAGAGGGGCTTTTCAATGACACGGGTTGCTCGCTCAATTTGTATTGTCGTGTCTGCGTGAATGGAGGAGAGCATGTAAACGTCACGCTTGTCTCTCCATTTCACCGCGAGCAGTTCTTCGTTACACAGTGCGGCCCTCTGCCCCCTTGCAAGACGGGTGGTAACGAGCCGTTGGGGGAAGCCCGCGCGACTAGTTTGCGCGGTACCACAGGCGCCAATCAGTTCTAGAAACAAATGCCTAAAGAGGGCCACACTTGTGTAAAAATTGTCTACATAAAGATGGTACCCCTTGCCGAATAAGGGTGACACCAAGTCCCAAACTGTCTTCCCACTGATCCCCAGGTAGTCAGGGCAACCAACCGGCTCCAGGGTCTGATCTTTTCCCTCATAGATCCGAAATTTGTGGGTATAGCCTGTGGCCCTTTCACAGAGCTTATACAATTTGACCCCATACCGGGCGCGCTTGCTTGGGATGTATTGTTTAAAGCCAAGGCGCCCGGTAAAATGTATCAGGGACTCGTCTACGCAGATGTTTTGCTCTGGGGTATAAATATCTGCAAATTTCTGGTTGAAATGGTCTATGAGGGGCCGAATTTTGTGGAGCCGGTCAAAAGCAGGGTGGCCCCTGGGACGGGAGGCGGTGTTGTCACTAAAGTGCAGGAAACGCAGGATGGCCTCAAAACGTGCCCTGGACATAGCAGCAGAGAACATTGGCATGTGATGAATCGGGTTCGTGGACCAATATGACCGCAATTCATGCTTTTTTGTCAGGCCCATGTTGAGGAGGAGGCCCAGAAAAGTTTTAATTTTGGAAACTTGGACTGGTTTCCACCGGAAAGGCTGGGCATAAAAGCTTCCCGGGTTAGCGGTGATAAATTGTGTGGCATATCTGTTTGTTTCGGCCACAACTATGTCTAAAAGCTCCGCAGTCAAGAACAGCTCAAAAAATCCCAGGGCCGAACCGATCTGAGCCGTCTCAACCCGAACTCCAGACTGGGCAGTGAAATCGAAAACTACAGGTGCGGCTGAAGTTGGGGACTGCCAATCAGGGTTTGCCAGCACCTCTGGGATTCTAGGGGCTCTACGGGCACGTCTTTGCGGTGGCTGCGACGGGGTCACTACTGCACGTGCCACCGTACCAGCTTCAACTGCCCTTCTGGTGCTCGCTACTTCACCAGGTTGTACGGCAGTGCTGGTACTAGGTCCAGGGAGGGCTGGGCTGCTGGTGTATGCCTCACCACGTAATCCGACAGCACCAGCCCCACTCTGCTGCTCTTGAAGTGGATCCTGCACAACCTGTGGTCTAGCGACACGGGGCCGGGTACGCCTGGTGGTATCAGGGACCTCAGCCTCCTCGTCCGAACTTTGGGTCAGAGAGCCACTGCTTTCTACAGGTTCGTATTCTGACCCGCTGGATTCATCAGATGAGGGTTCCCACTCCTCATCCGACTGGGTCAGAAGCCTGTAGGCCTCTTCAGAAGAATACCCCCTGTTAGACATGTGGGCAACTAAATTTAGGGGTATTCCCTGAGACTACCCAAGAAAAAAAAAAGCAAGCCTGTCTTACAAAGGGGAGGCTAGCGAAGTACCGGAGGCCGCTGCGGTTGATAAAAAATGTCAAAACTGATTTTTTTTTATCGCCGCAGTGCGTGTAAAGTGATTGTGCAGTGAACCAAAAAAAAATTTTTTTTTGTCACTGCGGTGGGGCGGGTGTGGGCGAACGCACGTGTGGGCGACCGATCAGGCCTGATCGGGCAAACACTGCGTTTTGGGTGGAGGGAGAACTAAAGTGACACTAGTACTATTATAGATCTGACCGTGATCAGTTTTGATCACTTCCAGATACTATAAAAGTACAAATGCTGATTAGCGATACGCTAATCGGCGAATAACGGACTGCGGTGCTAACCGATCCCTAAACTACCTAACCAAGGGGCCTAAACTATACTGAAACCTAACGGTCAATACCAGTGAAAAAAAAAAGGGACAGTTTGCACTGATCACTTTTTTCTTTTCACTTGTGATTGACAGGGGCGATCAAAGGGGTGATAAAAGGGTTAATTGGGGTTCAGGGGGGTGATCTGGAGCTAAAGTGTGCTGTTTGGTGTACTCACTGTGAAGCCTGCTGCTCTGCTGGATCCAACCGACGAAAAGAACCAGCAGAGGAGCAGGGCAGCCATATAACAGATCATATTTACTAATATGATCTGTTATCTGGCTTCTGATTGGATTTTTTAAAAATCAGCAACCTGCCAGCCAATGATCACGGCTGGCAGGTTGCTGACGAAATACTCCTGAACGAAATGCCGGCGCGAACTGCGCATATTCGCGTAATCTCGCGTCTCGCAGCGCTGCCGCCTCGGGACCGCACATCTGCGTTAGGCGGTCCGGAGGTGGTTAATAGATAATATGAACCTGTAAAGGTGCCCCTTTATCTTCTGCACTCCTGTGTCTTTGTATCTATGTAGGACTTTTTTCTCTATCCTTACCTGTTGCAAAGGCTGAATTCAGCTACTATGAGTGAACGTATCATGTCCTGCACTACAGATTTCTGGGTTCAAAAAGTAAAAAAATAAGCCTTTGTAGCTTGTTTGCGCAAACATTTTGTGTCATTTTGAATTTTTTTGCACTCACTCTAGTTTCGAAAAGTGGGTGAGAAAGTGGACATGGCTAGCCTGTTGAGCTTTTTAAAACTACTTTCTACCCACCTCCAGTAAAGAGGTGGAGTAGAAATTGGAGTAACAGCAGTGTTACACTAAAAAGATGCACAGCATTTATAAGCAGTGTGTGACATTTGATACATTTGGGCAATGCAGAAGCCTGAAAATCTCCCCATTTGTAATTAAAGGCTACATGCAGGGGCATAACTACCATGTGACTGCTATAGGGCCCAGGGCAAAAGGGGGCCCAGTTGGGATCATTCCCTCTTCTACTGGTGGTAAAAACGTGGTCAGGACTTTACCCTCTAAAGGAACAACTTTTAGCAAATGGGGCAGTGGAAACATGGGGCAGTTGAAAACATTTGTCCTGTGTGGGGGCCTGGTTTGATCCTTGCTATGGGGCCCTTACTTCTCTATGTACGCCACTGGCTACATTCCAACCAGCAAAAGGTCTACTCCAATTTACAGTCCGACCTATGTTAACCCAAAAGATCTGCAGCTTAACTACAGGCAGATATAAATGGCTGAATGGAACAAGTTTCTTGAAAATCCTAAGGCAGAACAGTAATTAATTTGGACAATTAACAGATACCAATATGATCAATATCAAACTGGCTCTAAAGTCAATGTTTTGCTTTCAGAAGTTATGCTGTTTAGCCTAGATTTGCAGATTACTCTCATCAGTCTACTACTTATTGTACATGGCTAACATTAACACCATTATCTCCTGCATTTTCTTTCAGTCTATCTCACCAGAGTGCAATGCTTTCAAGGATCAAAGATGAACATTACATTGACACAAAATCCTTGAAAAGACGATGTATCAAAGTCAACTTTTAAGTGCTGAATGGTGACTCTGAAATGTTCTGAAATACCATACAAGATGTGAAGGAGACAGAATAAGGAAGATTTATTCCTTTAAAATACTAGGAAAGTTACCAGGAGGATAACAGAAAGATTCATAGGTAAAAATAATAATAATTGGTTTTATCTCTGAAATTTTTTGTATACCGGAAACCAAAATTATTCCTGTTGTCTGCAAGTGTTTTCTTTCATATAGATTTTCATAAGAGCTGTCTTGTGTCCCATCAATTTATGATGACCAGCATAGAAAATCTAAATAAGCATCAATGTCGTCAACCATATATACTACTGTGTTTGCCAACAGGTTGTTTCTTTGTGAAGTTCAGTAGATTATGTAACTGAGAATGGGGTTTTTACATGATTGGGTTTAAATCAGCTGAGGGCTATAAATAAAGACTATGTTAGAAATGCGTATTTAAGGCTGTCTTACATAAACTTAACTGCTAGGATACAAGTACAGCTACGGCGCTCTGATCGGGTGGGCGCAGTCTGGCAGTCACTAATAGCTGGACCCATGCTGTATGCGCCGGCATTGGTGAAAACACCGATGTCGACGCATTAACCCTTGCATTGCCACAGTCAGCGCAGACCACGGCATCAGGTCCCCGTGCTGCTGTGACGGGGACCCGATGGCTTGGACGGCCTTCCTTAGGCATTGTGGCTGCCATCCGTGTGAGCCTGTGAGATTCAGCCCCCTGGATCTCGCAGTCAGGAAACTGTAAGTGTATTACACTGGTAATATACTTACAGCCAATGCATTACAATACAGAAGTATTGTAATGCATTGTAAAGGGGATAAGATTGAAGTCCCAAAGAGTGACAAAAAATAAAGTTAAAAAATAATAAAAATACAGTTTTAAAAAAAAAATTAAGTTTTAAGTAAAAAAAAAGAAAGCGTCCTTTTCCCAAAATAAAGTTTAAAAAAAGTGTAGGGAAAAAGAGAAAAGTATATTAGGTATCGCCGTGTCTGTATCGACCAGCTCTATAAAAATATCACATATTCCACCCTGTCAGGTGAACGCCATAAATAAAAAAAATTGAAAAAAGTGCCGAAAAGCCATTTTCTGGTCACCTAGCCTCGCAAAAAGTGTAATACCAAGCAATCAAAAAGTCTTATGTACCCTGAAAAGGTATCAATCAAACCATCATCTCATCCCGCAAAAAATGAGATCCTACCTAAGACAATTGGCCCCAAAAAAAATTAAAAACCTATGGCTCTCAAAAACAAGATTTTATTCTGTTCAAAAAGGGTTTCACTGTAAAAAAATTGTTATGTAGCTGGCTGACATTAGCGATATCAGCAGAACATAACTGTATGACTTCTATCTCCCTGCCTGCCGCCGTTCAAGCTAAATAATGACTTTTATAATATGCAAATGAGCCTCTAGGTGCTAGTGGGGCGTTGCTGCAGCACCTAGAGGCTCTTTACAAAGGAGTTCCAAACGGTGAGAGGACGGAGCCTCTATGTTCTGCAGGAACGCCCCACTAGCACCTAGAGGCTTATTTGCATATTCTAAAAGTTATTATTTAGCGCGAACAGCGGCAGGCAGGGAGATATAAGTCATATAGTTATGTTCTGCTGACAGCACATCGCTAATGACAGCCAGCTACATAACGATTTTTCTGATGACAGAAACCCTTCAACAAAAAAAAAAATGATAGACATATTGGGTATCACCGCGTCTGTAACAACCTGCTCTATAAAAATATCACATTATATGCCCTCTCAAGTGAATGCTGTAAAAAAAAAAAAGAAAAGAAAACTATGTCATTTTTTTCACCTTGCCTCACACAAAGTGTAATACCAAGCGGTCAAAAAGTTTATGTACCCCAAAATGGAAACACCACCCTATCCCACAAAAAATGAGCCCCCACATAAGGCAAAAAAATAAAAACCAATGGCACCCATAAAAAATCCATCAAAATCTGCACTGCAAAAGCCATATGGCGCTCCTTCCCTTTCTTGGAATAAATGAAACTTTTTTATTTTCATAGCCAAGTGTTTCCAAATTCTGTAAAACGCTTAGGGGTTCAAAGTGCTCAGTACCCCCCCCCCCCCCTTAATATATTCTTTAAGGGGTGCAGTTTTAAAAAAGGGGTCACTTTTTGAGGGTATTCAATGTGCCATGTATTACAATAGTGTCCTCTGCTAGTCACTTATTTTATCTTGTACAAGTACTGGCAGCTCTGGGTACACAGAAGCCTGGATTTGGTTTCTTAATGAAATCAGTTTTTTTTTTATTATTATTTTTATTAAAGACCAAACTGCAGTGACCAAGCTGTGTGAATATGCTGCAGAGCTTGCCTGCCATGGTTAGGGAACATAGTAACATAGTACATAACATAAGGCCGAAAAAAGACATTTGTCCATCCAGTTCGGCCTGTCATCCTGCAAGTTGATCCAGAGGAAGGCAAAAAAACCCTGTGAGGTAGAAGCCAATTTTCCTCACTTTAGGGGAATAAAAATTCCTTCCCGACTCCAATCAGGCAATCAGAATAAATCCCTGGATCAATGACCCCTCTCTAGTAGCTATAGCCTGTAATATTATTACACTCCAGAAATACATCCAGGCCCCTCTTGAATTCCTTTATTGTACTCACCATCACCACTTCCTCAGGCAGAGAGTTCCATAGTCTCACTGCTCTTACCGTAAAGAATCCTTTTCTATGTTTGTGTACAAACCTTCTTTCCTCCAGACGCAGAGGATGTCCCCTCGTCACAGTCACCGTCCTGGGGATAAATAGATGATGGGATAGATCTCTGTACTGACCCCGGATATATTTATACATACATCCTCTCAGTCATCTTTTTTTTAAAGTGAATAACCCTAATTTTGATAATCTTTCAGGGTACTGTAGTTGCCCCATTCCAGTTATTACTTTAGTTGCCCTCCTCTGGACCCTCTCCAGCTCTGCTATGTCTGCTTTGTTCACTGGAGCCCAGAACTGTACACAGTACTCCATGTGTGGTCTGACTAATGATTTATAAAGTGGTAGGACTATGTTCTCATCACGGGAATCTATGCCCCTTTTGATGCAACCCATTATCTTATTGGCCTTGGCAGCAGCTGCCTGACACTGTTTTTTGGAGCTTAGTTTGCTGTTTATTAAAATTCCTAGATCTTTTTCCATGTCAATGTTACCGAGTGTTTTACCATTTAACAAGTACGGGTGACTTGCATTATTCCTTCCCATGTGCATAACTTTACATTTGTCAGTGTTAAACCTCATCTGCCACTTATCTGCCCAAGCCTGTAATCTATCCAGATCCCTCTGTAGTAGTATACTGTCCTCTTCAGTGTTAATTACTTTACACAGTTTAGTGTCATCTGCGGAAATTGATATTTTACTGTGCAAGCCTTCTACAAGATTATTAATAAATATATTGAAGAGAATAGGGCCCAATACTGACCTCTGAGGTACTCCACTAGTGACAGTGACCCAATCTGATTATGTACCGTTAATAACCACCCTCTGTTTTCTATCATTGAGCCAGTTACTTACCCACTTACAGATGTTTTCTCCCAGTCCGAGCATTGTCATTTTATATACTAACCTTTTATGTGGTACAGTGTCAAATGCTTTGGAGAAGTCCAGATACACGACATCCATTGATTCGCCGCTGTCAAGTCTAGAACTTAACTCCTCATAGAAACTGATTAAATTTGTTTGACATGACCGATCCCTCACGAAGCCATGCTGATATGGCGTTATTTGCTTATTTCCGTTAAGATGCTCTAACATAGCATCTCTCAGAAAACCTTCAAACAGTTTACCCACAACAGATGTTAAACTTACCGGCCTATAGTTTCCAGGCTCTGTTTTTGGACCCTTTTTGAATATTGGCACCACATTTGCCACGCGCCAATCCTGTGGGACATTCCCTGTCAATATAGAATCTGCAAATATCAGAAATAAGGGTCTGGCTATGACATCACTTAATTCCCTTAGGATACGGGGGTGTATGCCATCCGGTCCTGGCGATTTGCCTATTTTAATCTTTTTAAGTCACTGTTGTACTTCTTCCTGGGTCAGACAGGACACTTTTAATGGGGAATTTATTTCAACATTCAGCATTGTAACGGAACGCCTAGCACCCCGACCGGGTACCTCCGTCGATAGATGCTCCTAGTGCTTTCCGAGGACTCCAAGCACTCCACTTGACACCGTACGCCCTGCAGACCCCACGAACCGCCGCAGCTTGGTTGGGGTCTCACCGTCCTCTACCCACGCTGGACCTACGACAAGGCTCCAGGCTCCAGTTGGTGAACCTCTCCTACAGCCAGAGAGCAGGAACAGCTCTTACAAGAGCTAGTAGTTATGCCAGGGGAGTATAGCAAATCGTCAGCGTATAGCAATCCCCCAGTTTTGATCAGTTATCCAAACACCAGTCTCAACATGATGAAGGATAAAACAGGAACACTTTATTGAGGGCTACCCGCCCGTATTTATGCAGGTCCCCATCTGGTGGACACGCCCCCAGGGGACCAGAATGGAGACTGCGACACACCGAACAGATACAACACATCCCCACAATGCATCATGATTTCCTCCTCTCTGCCCCAGAGACAACCGAGGAATAATCCAATTATCTCTCAGGACAAAGGGGAGATCGCCAATACACATGTGGAGACAACAGGACAGACATCACCATTTAAACACACAATGTCACACCCTCCCAGCAACCACAGACATTTAACATATTCCCAGATAGCTCAAGTCTGAGTGCATATCATTAGGCGAATGGCACTCAGACCACACGAATACAATTAAACTAGCCATCTGGGTACCCTCACATAACAAAATACAATTCCAAAGACAGATTTAAGCTGTGCGGCCGGCCTGTCTTCTTTAAAGTTAGTATGGCAACCAGCCCCCTCCAAAACACCGTGGCGAGGTTGGTTTCGTCACAAGCATTTCATCTGACAGTTTATTTTCCTCAGTGAATACCTTGGAGAAAAAAATATTTAACAGCTTTGCTTTCTCCTCGCCCCTCTCTGCGACTCCCCCCTCATTACTCTTTAACGGGCCGACACCTTCAGATTTATACTTTTTAACATTTATATAACTGAAGAACATTTTAGGGTTAGTTTTACTCTCTTTTGCAATTAATCTCTCGGTCTCTAGTTTGGCCGCTTTTATTTGTTTTTTACATGTTCTATTTTTTTCCTTATAGTTTTTCAGTGCTTCCGTGCTACCCTCCTGTTTTAGTGTTTTATATGCTTTCTTTTTGTCATTTATTGCTTTCTTTACAGTTCTGTTTATCCACATTGGTTTCTTTTTGTTCCTTAACCTTTTATTCTCATACGGTATGTACCTCTCACAATGAGATTTTAGGATGCTTTTACAGATATCCCATTTTGTGGCTGTATTTTTATTTTTGAGGACTTTGTCCCAGTTAGTTTGGCCTATGGCCTCTCTTAGTTGGCTAAATTTAGCTTTTTTGAAGTTTGGCATTTTTGTTCCTCCCTGTAGAAACGCTCTCTTGAATGATAATTGGAAGGTTATTACTTTGTGGTCACTATTTCCCAGGTGTCTCCCAACCTACACGTCTGTTGTTCTGTCAGGCCTATTGGTTAATACTAAGTCCAGTATGGCCGTCCCTCTAGTACGGTCCTGAATCAGTTGGGAGAGGTAATTGTCTTTGGTTATTGCCAAGAAGCTATTTCCCTTATGAGATATACAAGTTTCAGTTTCCCAGTCTATATCTGGGTAGTTGAAGTCCCCCATAATAACCACCTCATTATGATTTGCCGCCTCGTCTATCTCGTTTAGTAGTAGATTTTCTGTGGACTCTGGCATATTAGGTGGTTTATAGTAAACTCCTATTAGTAATTTATTATTGTTTTTAGCGCCATGTATCTCTACCCACAGTGACTCCACAGGTTCATGTCCCTCACTTATATCTTCACGGACTGTGGGCTTTAGATCGGACTTTACATAAAGGCAGACCCCTCCCCCTCTCCGGTTTTGACGATCCTTTCTAAAGAGACTGTAACCCTGTACATTAACTGCCCAGTCATTGCTATTATCCAGCCATGTCTCAGTTATTCCCACTATGTCATAGTCCTCCTCACACATCACTAATTCCAGTTCACCAGTTTTATTAGTCAGGCTTCTGGCATTAGTATACATACATTTGAGAGGTTTATGTATATTTTTTACTCTACACCTTTCCTTCTGAACTGTTCTAGTCCCTCCTTCCGTTCCTCCCCCAGTCTCACTACCTTTCCCCCGGTCTCTATCTGCGCTATCTTCCCATCCTATAACATAATTACCCTCCCCCCCAGTCCCTAGTTTAAATACTCCTCCAACCTTTTAGCCATCTTCTTTCCCAACACAGCTGCCCCTTCCCCATGGAGGTGCAGCCCGTCAGCCCGTCCCTACGATAGAGCCTGTAGCCGATAGAGAAGTCGGCCTATTTCTCCAGGAACCCAAACCCCTCCTTCCTACACCAGTTATTGAGCCACTTGTTAATCTCCCTAATCTCCCGCTGCCTTTCTTGTGTGGCCCGTGGTATAGGTAGTATTTCGGAAAATACTACCTTTGAGGTCCTTGCCCTAAGCTTTTGACCTAAATCCCTGAAATCATTTTTAAGGACTCTCCACCTACCCCTAACTTTGTCATTGGTTCCGATATGGACCATGACCGCTGGATCTTCTCCAGCCCCTCCCAGTAATCTGTCAACACGATCCGCGATGTGTCGAACTCTAGCGCCAGGAAGACAGCAAACTGTTCGGCGATCACTGTCTTTGTGACAGATTTCCCTATCTGTTCCCCTAATAATTGAATGTCCCATTTGAAGCCCCCCTGATACACCCCTAGAGTAGAAACTCCTAAAAAGTGACCCCATTTACAATGCATTCCAATACTTCTGTATTTAAATGCATTGGCTGTATGAGTAATACTGTGTGTATTACTCATACAGCTTCCGGGCTGTGAAATCCAGGGGGCTGGATCTCACAGGCACGTCACAGGAAGGCAGTGGCGATGCATCAGGAAGGCATCGCGCTGCCTTCCATGCCATCGGGTCCACCCTACAGCCCCATGGGGACCCGATGGCACCGCCGCCACCCGCCCCATAAAAAGCCGCAAACCGCAGGTCTGAATTGACCTGCGGTTTGCGGCGATCGCCGACATGGGGGGGGGGGGGGTCACGGGACCCCCCGGCGCATTTAGCCGAGGTGCCTGCTCAATGATTTGAGCAGGCACCGGCTTCTGATCACCGCCCGCCCACCGTCCGACAGTACTGTTTCTGTCTCTGTTACATTTCAAATTTGCATAGTCCATTGACTTCCTGAATTGCAAATCTGGTAAAATCCTTTTGTATGGTATCATAACTAGAATAAACATGCTTCATTCTATAGCCATAGATGCGCCATGAAACTTCTGGGTCTTAAAACCTGTTAATCATATTGTGGTATGTATGGCATTGCTGTCCTGCTGTGGCAAAGAGGTCTTTGTTCCCTCAGTCAACAAGAGTTGGAGGAAACTCTAAATTGCCTTCTGCAATTTCTCATACAGTCCTGTTCAAAAGTTTAAGACCACTTGAAAAATGGCAAAAAATCATATTTTACATTGTTGGATCTTAACAAGGTTCCAAGCACAGCTTCAACATGCAACAAAAAGAAATGAGAGTGAGACAAAACATTTTTTGAGCATTCAATTAATTGAAAATAACGATAAAACGGAAACAGGCTGTTTTTCAGCTGATCCAAATTTTAGGACCACATGCCTTTAAAAGGCCAAATCTGTGCAAAGATGTGGATTCATTGTCATTTTTTGTCAGGTAGTCACACGTTGTGATGGCAAAGGCAAAAAAACTCTTCCTTTTTGAACGTGGTCGGGTTGTTAAACTGCATAACCAGGGCCTCTCACAGCACGCCATCGCTGCTGAGGTGGGACGCAGTAAGACAGTCATTTGGAATTTCTTAAATGATCCTGAGGGTTATGGAAACAAAAAGTCAACTGGAAGACCCAAAAGAATTTCATCAGCACTGAGCCGGAGGATCCAATTGGCTGTCCGTCAAGACACTGGACGATCCTCGACCCAAATTAAGGCCCTTACTGGTGCTGACTGCAGCCCCATAACCATCAGACGGCATCTGAGACTGAAAGGCTTCAAAAACAAAAAACGTCTTAAAAGACCTCGTCTCCTTGAACGCCACAGAACTGCTCGTTTGGACTTTGCAAGAGAGCACCAAACATGGGACATTCAAATGTGGAAGAAAGTTTTATTCTCTGATGAGAAAAAATTTAACCTTGATGGTCCTGATGGTTTCTAACGTTACTGGCATGACAAGCAGATCCCACCTGAGATGTTTTCTACGCGCCACAGTGGAGGGGGCGCCATAATGGTCTGGGGTGCTTTTTCCTTCAGTGGAACAATGGAGCTTCAGGAAGTGCAGGGGTGTCAAACGGCCGCTGGCTATGTCCAGATGTTGCAGAGAGCATTCCTCATGACTGAGGGCCCTCGTCTGTGTGGTAACGACTGAGTTTTTCAACAGGACAACGCTACAGTACACAATGCCCGCAGGACAAGGGAGTTCTTCCAGGAGAATAACATCACTCTTTTGGCCCATCCTGCGTGTTCCCCTGATCTGAATCCAATTGAGAACCTTTGGGGATGGATGGCAAGGGAAGTTTACAAAAATGAACAACCGTTCCAGACAGTAGATGGCCTTCGTGCGGCCGTCTTCACCACTTGGAGAAATGTTCCCACTCACCTCATGGAAACACTTGCATCAAGCATGCTGAAACGAATTTTGGAAGTGATAAACAATAATGGCAGAGCTATTCATTACTGAGTTCATGTTTAGAAGTTGGATTTCCGTTTTGGGGGGGGGGGGGGTTATTTTTTTGGGGGAGGTGTGGTCCTAAACTTTTGATCACCTGAAAAACATCCTGTTTAAGTTTATTCGTTGTTTTCATTAAATTGAATGCTCAAAAAATGTTTTGTCTCACTCCCATTTCTTCTTGTTGCATGTTGAAGCTCTACTTGGAACCTTGTTAAGATCCAGCCGTGCTAAATATGATTTTTGGCCATTTTTCAAGTGGTCTTAAACTTTTGATCAGGACTGTATCTACTAACACTGTTTTACCAAGTTTTAACTAAAAACCTTTTCTAGGACACGGACCATGACATACAGTTAAATCATGGTGCAGTGTACACTGTATAGAGCAGGCATATAAGCTGAGCCCGCTCCATATGTGGCAGATACTGGCTTTGTAATACAGAAGGCACTCGGCTGCAATTACTGGGATAGGCGATAACCCTGATCCTGGTCATTTAACCCCTCTAAATCAATCAATAGCGAGAAGTTTCCTAGGCCTCTCATGCCTAACTTCCTGCAAAGCAGTGTTTGATATACAGCTTAATATGCAGAGTGTCAGAAACCCTAAAGCTCATAGACAAACTGTCTACTATTCTAGGGTTTGAGATTTAGCTGTAGTATTGGTATGGGTAGTAGTATGTGTAGTAGTGGTAGTGGTATGCACTCCCTTACTACACTTTGGGGGATATTTATCAAAACTGGTGCAAAAGAAAACTGGCTTAGGCTACTTTCACACTAGCGTTCTGCTGTCCGCTCGTGAGTTCCGTTTGAAGGAGCTCACGAGCGGAGCAGAACGCTTCCGTCCAGCCCTGATGCAGTCTGAATGGATGCGGATCCGCTCAGACTGCATCAGTCTGGCGGCGTTCAGCCTCCGCTCCGCTCGCCTCCGCACGGCCAGGCGGACAGCTGAACGCTGCTTGCAGCGTTCAGCTGTCCGCCTTGCCGTGCGGAGCTGTGTGGATCCGTCCAGACTTACAATGTAAGTCAATGGGAACGGATCCGCTTGAAGATGACACCATATGGCTCAATCTTCAAGCGGATCCGTCCCCCATTGACTTTACATTGAAAGTCTGAACGGATCCGCTCAGGCTACTCTCGCACTTAGAAATTTTTCTAAGTTATTAATGCAGACGGATCCGTACTGAACGGAGCCTCCGTCTGCATTAATATGATCGGATCCGTTCAGAACGGATCCGATCAAGCGCAAGTGTGAAAGTAGCCTTAGGCGACCATAGCAACCAATCAGAATCCTCCTTTCATTTTCCAAAGGTGTTCTGAAAAATTTATGGTAGAATATGATTGTTTGCTATGGGGAACTGAGACCGTTTTCCCTTGCAGCAGTTTTGATAAATCTCCCCCTTCTGGCTTTTATCCTGCTCAACTTTAAGAGTTCAGGTGAGGCTCAAAAGGTAAAGAGGGTACACTGCCTGTGAGGAGAGAGAAAAGCCGTGTGTTCAGAGCTGTAGAGACCAGACTACTGCCACTCTTGGACTGGCTTCTGGAGACCTTTACAGGGCGAGCCCTCTTACGCTATCACCCTTATATGACCATAAGGACTATGTGAAACTTGCCTAAGGATAAGGCTCATATTGTTTATCATTGTTGAGGAAAGCATCGCTCCTGCTGCTGGACAAGCATTCTGTTTATTTTGCCTTTAGTAAATGTGCTTGCCAAATCATAACCCGCCTACCATCTGATGCTACCCACTCACCATATTTATAATAAAATTATATGAAATATTACATTTATTCTATAGAGTCCCAAAATCTTTGAAAATCCCCCAACGTAAAAGTGTTTTACTTCATACAATCGCCCAGATAATCCAGATTTTTTCAGAGGAGATTTATCAAGAGTCAGACAGTCGCTTTCTGCACCAGTCTTGTTATCCCCTGCACTGCCAGAGGATGCACCTAATCTATGATGCAGCTCAAGCCTCGTCATAAATTAGGTGCATCCTCTTGCAGTAAGTGCACCTAACCAGAAATATACAGTCAGCAAACTAATTATGGTAGTACACTGCTGTAGATGTAGACAATAGAACTAGGGATTAGAGGTTATTTAGGATTACAGTGGTACTATGCCTACAATACATGAAAAATGGAAGCTCTTCATGCACATTTTTGATCAATCGTGTGTCAGGACCATCTACCAACATCAAGGTGGCTTCTGCAGATGGGTACCTAACACCAACACAACTGCCTCTCTTGGGCCTAACCTAATACTACAATGTTGAGGGCAGTGTAGGAACCAGCTATATTTATACTCTGGTTAGTATTAGGTACCTGTCACACCGGTGACAGGTTTGAGAAGGTCTGAAAGATTATCTGCTCATTAGTGATCTGACAGCAGCTTTTGGTTTCACTTTGTCTGTGTGTTGCTTGTATGTCCACACCTCCTGTTCAGGTGTGGATCATGTGACCTTTACCTTCCCCTATTTAGTTTGACTTCACCCATCACTCCTTGCTCTGGATAGCTTCATTTGGTGTTGGAAGAGCTGGAGTGTGGTTCTAGTTGAAGTCCTGATCATCCATCATCCTTAAAAGTTAAGTGTTCCGCTTGTTGTGTTTTGTATTCCCCCTCCCCTCTGTTGTTTACTAGGCCTTAGTGAGACGCTGTTTTCTTCACCAGGGAAGGAACGGGTTGTCTCTGCCCTGTCATTAAGTCTAGGGCATCTGAGGGCCACCAGGGTTTTCTAGGTTCCTGTGTATGGGCATCTCTACCATCAAGAGGTGCCCATACGGATAGAAGTTAGGGCCAGGAGCAGGGTTTCATAGGTGGTGACCCCTCTTGTTGTCTTTTGGTGTCCTCCCCTACTATATCTGTGACAGTACCCATCTGCCATATTTTGTTTGCTGTTTGTATGTTCGCTTTTTGGATGTGCACCTGTGAGTTTGGATGTGTCTAAGTTTTCTTGCAGTGCTGAACAGAAATATATGGCAGCTCTGAGCTGCTGTAGATTTCTGGCTTCATTAGCCCTACAAAACTGGTGTAAATGAAGATAAATTTGTCATTGCTGCTGACTGTGCCCCCTACCTGCCCTTTTCACGCTTCCTTTAGGAAAAGTGGCAAGGGCGCTGTAAAAACTAGAAGATGAAACAATTTTTTAAAAGTTGCAGTTAGAAAGTTGCAAACACACAGGAGTTGATTTGTCAAAACTAGTCTAAGTGAAAACTGTCTTAGTTGTCCATAGCAACCAATCAGATTCCACTTATTATTTCACCAGTTTTCCTTTACATCAGTTTTGATAAATCTCCCCCATAGCTTGTGACTTTTTAATGCCACGTTTCAGGTGCAAGAGAGATGATAAATCTGCCCCTTTGTGTTTCTGATAGTGTACATTTATTCCACAATAGAGTAAAAGAGAGAGACCCTGGCTGTACTGACCACATTTCCTAATTTGTTTTGCCAAAGGTGAGATATCTCCTGACCTGCTGGTCCTGTATTCGACACCTTGCCTGATTCTAAGGCAGTTTTTTTTTTTACACAGGCGTTGCAGGTGCGGTGCGGGAAAATAATAGCATTCCTTATACAGAATGCTAAGTAAATTAGGGATAGAGAGGTTAAAAAAAAAAAATCATTAAACTCATCCACTTGTTCGCGCAGCCCGGCTCGTCTTCTTTCCTCTTCTTTGAGGACCTGGGAGGAAAAGGACCTTTGGTGACATTACTGCGCTCATCACATGGCCCATCACCATGGTGATGGACCATGTGATGAGTGCAGTGACATCACCAAAGGTCCTCTTCCTCCCAGGTCCTCAAAGAAGAAGATGAGCCGGACTGCGTGAAGAAGTGGAGGTGAGTTTAATTATTTATTACATTTTTTTAACCCTTCCATCCCTAATTTACTTAGCATTCTGTAATTATTTTCCCTCATAACCATGTTATGAGGGAAAATAATAAAGATCGGGTCCCCATCCTGATCATCACCTAGCAACCATGCGTGAAAATTGCACCGCATCCGCACTTGCTTGCGATTTTCACGCAGCTCTATTCACTTCTATGGGGCCTGCGTTGCGCGAAAAACGCACAATATAGAGCATGCTGCGATTTTCACGCAACGCACGTGAAAATCACCCCTCATGTGCACAGCCCCATTGGAGTGAATGGGTCCGGATTCAGTGCGGGTGCAATGCATTCACCTCACGCATTGCACCTGCACGGAATTCTCGTCCATGTGAAAGGGGCCTAATAGTTCAAATAGGTTTGACGGCTCAGGCTTATACTTGTGTTCCCTACATACAGTCAGGTCCATTAATATTGGGACATTGACACAATTGTAACATTTTTGGCTCTATACACCACCACAATGGATTTGAAATGAAACCAACAAGATGTGCTTTAACTGCAGACTGTCCGCTTTAATTTGAGGCTATTTACATCCTAATCAGGTGAACCGTGTAGGAATCACAACAGTTTGCATATGTGCCTCTCACTTGTTAGGGGACCGAAAGTAATGGGACAGAATAATAATCATAAATCATACACTTCAATTTTGTATTTAGTCTGACCTTCACCTATAACGATCCCGCTGACCAGCACATAACATTTCTTGCTCGTAACGGAGGAAATTATAATGGCTATTGGACATTGTGCTTTTGTTTTGCATGTTGTATACATACTGTTCTGCTTTTTGGCTTTTGTAAAGCCCTGTGAGGACTGGGTGTGCCTGCCCCCTCCTCTGAGAAGAGAACACCTGTGATATGAATTGTTTGCGTTCATTTGCATTGCTTGCTCTGCATCTGCTGTAGATTTGACTCAAGGCTACATAACATTTATACGGAAAAATTCATCTTTTAACACTATGACATTTTAAAGCCCTTTATTCTGTGTGACATTTTAAATGCAACTTTTTTTTAAAAATGGTTACAAGTGTCTTTCTTACGCCCCCTTGCTACTTTTCCAAAAGGGAGTGGGAAGGGGAGCGACCAGTAGCCTCAGCACATTTATCTTCATTTACACCAGTTTTCTGGCACAAATGAAGCCAGAAATCTATGGCAGAGCTGCCATAGATTTCTGTTTAGGTGCCCACACTGCTGGAAGCCCGCGTCTTGTCATAAATTAGGGGTCTTGCTACATCTCCATAGTTTTTAATTATAAAATTCTAGTTGCCTGCAGCCCCCACTAAGGGGCATATACGGTAGGAGATTACAGGACAATGATTTATAATGGAGTGGAATCCATAATAATTATGAAAGAGGCTCCTTCTAGTGGTGGCTATAGGCAGCCGGAATTTTGTTACTTGAAAGGGTTGTCCAGGTGTTAAATATAAAAGATCTATGCTCAAAATATCAATATCAAATCACACTAAGGCCGCCTTCACACAGTCAGTGTTTGATCAGTGATTTTCATCAGTGTGTAGACCCCTTTAGGCCCCTTTCACACGGGCGAGATTTCCGCGCGGGTGCGATGCGTGAGTTGAACGCATTGCACCCGCACTGAATCCTGACCCATTCATTTCTATGGGGCTGTTCACATGAGCGGTGATTTTCACGCATCACTTATGCGTTGCGTGAAAATCGCAGCATGTTCTATATTCAGCGTTTTTCACGTAACGCAGGCCCCATAGAAATGAATGGGGTTGCGTGTAAATCGCAAGCATCCGCAAGCAAGTGCGGATGCGGTGCGATTTCCACACATGGGTTCTAGGTGACAGTCTATTCACTGTATTATTTTCCCTTATAACATGGTTATAAGGGAAAATAATAGCATTCTGACTACAGAATGCTTAGTATAATAGTGCTGGGAGGGTTAAAAAAAATAAAAAAAGTTAACTCACCTTATCCCCATGATCGCCTAGTTCCCGGTCGGTCTGTTCTTTAGCTGTGGCTAAAGGACCTGTGGTGATGTCAGATCACATGCTCCATCACCATGGTGATGGACCATGTGATTGGAGCATGTGATCTGACATCACCAAAGGTCATTCAGTCCACAGCTAAAGAACAGACCGGGATCTACACGATCATGGGGATAAGGTGAGTTAACTTTTTTATTATTTTTAACCCTTCCAGCACTATTATACTAAGCATTCTGTATTCAGAATGCTATTATTTTCCCTTATAACCATGTTATAAGGGAAAATAATACAATCTTCAGAACATCAATCCCAAGCCCGAACTTCTGTGAAGAAGTTCGGGTTTGGGTACCAAACATGCGCGATTTTTCTCACGCGAGTGCAAAACGCATTACAATGTTTTGCACTCGCGCGGAAAAATCGCGGGTGTTTCCGCAACGCACCCGCACATTTTTCCGCAACGCCCGTGTGAAACCAGCCTTAGAAAAAGATACTCCTGTAGGAAAAGAGACTACAGATATAAGGTACAGTATAATGAAAAGATTTGTTCTATATTTTTGACCCACACCTGGTTTTGCCTAACAATCACTGATCAATCACTTACTGTGTGAATGTGGCTTAAAATAATGGTTACTGAGTAAAGATAAGCATATTTTTCTATACTTATCTAATGCACCATAATTTATATATCAGTTTCTGACCATTTTCTAAATATTTGTTTGATATGATTTGATATGAGAATGCACAAACCAATGCAGTTGTATCCAGTCCAGGCAATGCTCTGTGAGCTAAATACAGCAGCTGCACAAATCTCATTGATAGTTTGCTACAGTGTATCAGTCTAGTGTCCAGACTATTTGACTCGCAGAAATTCACCTAGATACAGTTGTATCCACTTCTCAGCTTTCTTTGGGTTTGCAGTCTCCTAAGGCTTTGTTCACATTCCATTCAGCCTTTCCTTTCTCCTGCTCCTAAACAAAAAGGACAGATTCGGCACATAACTGAGCTGAACGGAACCTAAGGACCCCATAGACTATAATTGGGTCCTTTAGGATTCCGCTCAGAAGATAATTTTGGAGCGGAAACAAAAGATGTGCATGCAGGACTTTTGTCCTCTGAGCGGAAACCTAATGGACCCCATTATAGTCTATGGGGTCCTTAGGTTCTGTTCGTCTTAGTTATGTGCTAAATCCGTCCTTTCGGAGCAGGAGAATGGGAAAGGCTGAACGGTGATGTGAATCTCTAGAAACTAACTGTTTCTAAACCCCAGATCACAGTCTACCATTTCCACCATATACTCCACCCCTCATCCTTATTCACTTCATCCAGATGCACGCACCCCAGTCCAGCCCAAGGCCCCCCCCCTAAACTGAGACACCCCACCCCCAACACGCCCTCCCTCCCACTCCCACACACCAACCATCCCCCCCCAAACTAAGACACCCTCCTCCCTCGTCCCATGCACGCCCCCCAAAAACCCCCATTCCTGCCACCCCCCACAACAGCACCATCCATCTCCCTCATTTCCCGCATTCCTCCCCCCTGCCCCCCCAGTACCAATCGTCTCTCCTCCCATTCAGTCTACCTCGCTTTGCCACTTCACCCACCCTCTCCAATCCACCCAACTACCCCACCAACTGCCTGTCTGTCATCCACTCTGCCACCCGGTTCCATCAAATCCCATTTTGCATATTCTAGTCAAGTCATACTGTCTCAACACACCAGCCCCAACACCATATCCTGTATCAGCACACCAGCCCGAACACCATACATTATTACACAGTGCCAGCCCGCTATGCCCCCCCCCCCGCACTAGTTCAGTATCCCTGTTTAAAAACACCAGCGCATCCCCTGTCCAGCGCTTGCTGAACGGGGATACTCCTCTGACGTCACCAATCCAGCACATCAGCTGGTCGGCGCTGCAGTGAGAGGATTCCCGCCTGACGTCACCAACCACGCCCATGCAACCCCATCTTAAAACAGCGCGTGCTCACACACGTGGTGAGCGGCGACCCATACAGCAAGACGCAGAGGAGCCTCCCAGGTAAACTCACCCACCAGCATCTGCCAGCATACACTAACGGCAATATTACACTGTACCTGCCGCCAGCCACCAGTTTTTTTTCCTCCATTCATTCCATACAACCACACATATATATATTCAGTAAACCTATCCACCGGCAGTAACCAGCACACACCAATTTCCCTCTGTTCTGCACACCTATACACCGCATTATACAAATCGGTCTAGGAAAGCACCTATGATACACCTCACTACATATTACCACAATACACGCCACCATAAAAGCATCATACTAGGGACACCAGGATGTTCCTTTATATATAATGGTCCAGCACTGGGACCGCCCCTCATGCCATATACATCTACCCATGTTATAATAACGTTGTTCATTTAGTACACACTGGAATACGCAAATTTTATGCAAGCAGAATTTATTAGACACCACTGGGTCCATGAGTGACCTTATACGCGTAATATGCAACATGTGATACTAAACATCTATTGATTCTAGTTCCTTTTAAGCAATTGAATTATTGCAGTTTAAACTGACATTCGCATTATACTCTTCTCTGTAAACCACAGTTTTTATCATATATATATTTTTTTATAGATCCAGAAAAAAGAGCGGCACTCCAATGGATAAAAGCAAGTGAACCTTTTATTCACCCAGGTGGTGCAATGTTTCGGCTCTAAACATGAGCCTTCTTCAAGCAAAGAATCAGCTCAAAAAACAGCATTATATAGGTGAATCAATCTACATACCAATCATGTGATCACACTCCACCCAGTGGGTGTGTTACAAATTGTGACAATAATATGTTAAAACAATGTTGACATATAATAATGAAAGTGCAAATAAAAAAACAAGACACATGAACATACATGTCATATACATTATAGGCATGGTGAAAAAAATGTAGATCAGAAACACAGACCTGATCGAACAGTGTGTCAAATAATTATGTGTCATACAGGGGGAGGAGCAGAGAGGTGATATCGCAGACGTACCAAAAAACAGGGAGACTCACTTCATACCGCTACTTGGCGTTGTATACATCTCATTGCGCAGGCGTAGCGCAGCACCAATTAGGTTTCTAAGGGAGTTCACTAAGGGAGTTCACTACCTGTCTAAGTTGTACATACCCGATTTAGTGTAGGTTGGATGTGATACACCGAGTTGCATGGTTCATGGGCAGTTTTCCAGAGACCAAGATGGCGCTATGAGCAAGTTCCTCCACTGAGCATGCGCCTGGAGAAAGACATCGAGGCTGTATAGGATGATATTGGGGTGACGTCTGAGCGCCGGCCCAGTCCGATGACGCTGGACGTTCCCCTCTCGTCCTTATTCCCTAATTGGTGCTGCGCTATGCCTGCGCAATGAGATGTATACAACGCCAAGTAGCGGTATGAAGTGAGTCTCCCTGTTTTTTAGTACGTCTGCGATATCACCTCTCTGCTCCTCCCCCTGTATGACACAGAATTATTTGACACACTGTTCAATCAGGTCTGTGTTTCTGATCAACATTTTTTTCACCATGCCTATAATGTATATGACATGTATGTTCATGTCTCTTGGTTTTTTGATTTGCCCTTTCATTATTATATGTCCACATTGTTTTAACATATCAAATGATTGGTATGTAGATTGATTCACCTATATAATGCTGTTTTTTGAGCTGTATCTTTGCTTGAAGAAGGCTCATGTTTAGAGCCGAAACATTGCACCATCTGGGTGAATAAAAGGTTCACTTGCTTTTATCCATTGGAGTGCCGCTCTTTTTTTCTGGATCCGTTTATTGGGGTAAGAAGTCTATTCCCCTGGGGCGCGCACCCAAACCTTGTTCCTTGAGCCAGTGCCGCCATTTTTCTTCAACTTTTTTTTATATATATATATCTTTTATTGCACAATGTACGTACATACTCCTGTAACCTTTTATTGTATAATGCACGTACATACCCCTCTAATTGTGTGGGGATACATTTGGCTTTGGCACTTTCGTTGTATCTTTTTAGACTTGAGAAAGGAGTTACAAACTCCGAAACGTGTTGTCTATTGCACAATAAACAGCTATTACACCAAAAGCTTCCGAATTGAGGTAGTTTTTTGTGCACCAAAGAAGTACCCTACTGTGTGCCAGCACACAAACCCTCCAATATTGGAGAGAAAAGAAGAGAGGAAATCAGAAAACAAGAAATCCTATAACTATATTTCCAAAGCCACCTGGAATTTCTCTAGCCAAGATGCCAAGCATGTATTTTTCTGACCTATAGTCACTTCCATGAGGTTCTCCAAAATAGTCTCCTCACTTTAGTCACCATTTTCTTTCATATTATGAGTGACGGTGGTTTACTATTTTTCCATTACCTCTTAATTTTGTAGTATATTCATAGTATTTAGCAAGAAAAAAGTATTTTACTATTTTTGTTCACAAATAGTATAATAATCACTGTGGCGAAACCAACCTCTCCAATGGGTGCTGGAGAAGCCTGGTTGCCAGCCTCTTGCCCCAGGATTATTGGCCCTCTCATCAGCCCATGCTAAACTTAAACCCCATGGCGATTTGACTGTGTTTGTGGCATCTGAGCACTGTTTGGATATATTGAGCGCTCAGATCCAAGCCATCTGGGGATATGTTAAATGTCTATGTTTACTGTAATGGTTGGGACATTGTATATTTGAGTAGTGATGTCTGTCCTATTGTCTCCACGTGTGTATTGGCGATTTCCCTTTGTCCTGAGAGATAATTGAATTACTTCTCGGTTGTCTCCAGGACAGAAGATATTGTTTAAAACTCTTCTCTCTGCCTGTGATAATTACATCAACCCATTGTGTAAGGTAATTGTATCACAGGCAGAGGGGAGGATTTTGTATGGGAGTGGTTAAACTGTAAAGGATTGGCTGCTAGGTCATGTCCTAATTTCCCAACCAGGTCCACGGGGGTTGTAACCTTGTTGGAAAATGTGTATAAGTCAATGCTTGTGTGTTCAATAACGAGTTCCTGTTTTACATTCAACATAGAGCCTTGTCTCATGTGTATGGGGATTGCTATACACTGTATACTCCCCTGGCTTTAACAACTAGCTCTTATAAGAGCTGTTCCTGCTCTCTGGATTTAGGAGAGGGGGAGACCTCAACCAAGCTTTGGAGGTTCGTGGGGTCTGCAGCGCTTACAGTGTCAAGTGGAGTGCTTGGAGTCCTCGGGAAGCACTAGGCGCATCATTCGACGGAGGTACCCGGTCGGGGTGCCAGGAGATCCGTTACAATCACCCAAACCCATGTACACATATTAAGATTAATTGTGATATGATGCACATCCTCCAGTGACTGTCACATGATCCCAGTACCTAAAAAGTTTGGAGCACAATTATATTAAATGATCACTACCTTTTCACATGCTTTTGAATAAATCAATAGTCTAAGCGACCGTTAGAAACCTTGTAATATGTCTTATCAGTAAAAAAATGTCTGGTTGTTAAGTTACCAGCTATTTACCCCTCTTCCCACCCCCACCCCCTCCCCAGGGTAGGTCATCAGTATCTAGACCTAAGACAACCCCTTTAACCTCTTCCAGACCCTGCAGTTTTCTCTTTTTTTTTTTTTACTTTGCCTTCCCAGAGCCAAACTTTTTTTTTTTTTTTTTTTTTTTCCCTTTCACATAGCTATATAAAGGCTTTGTGTTTTGCAGGACAAGTAGTACTTTCTAATGACATCATTTAACATTGCATATGACATATTGGGAAACTGGGTTTTCATTTTATGGTGTTCACTTTGCAGAAAAACTGACCTGTTGCCTCCATTCTCCCGGTCAGTATGATTACAGCGATACTGCATTTATACAGTTTTTCTTGTGTTTTAATATTTAAAAATATCTTGAACTATAACTTTATAGTTACATCTCATTTTTTTGTTGGGCGATCTGGAGTGTGTATGGCTTTTTATCACTTTTTAATCAATTTTTTAGGAGAGGTAAAGCGACAAAAAAGATGAATCTGCAATGTAGATTTTAATACAATGGGCGTTTTGGGACGCGAGAATGCAAATAATATTAATAATATTATCTGTATTAAATTTTTATTGTAGTTAAAGGAGGTTATTTGAATTTATTTATTTTTATTTATATTTATAACCTCTTACGGACACAGGGCGTACAGGTACGCTCTGATGTCCTGGTACTTAAGGACACATCTCATGTCTGGGACAGGACTCATCTCAGGTAAATTTGCATATGTATCAAATAAGGTTTTTTACACAATAAAAGCACACAGAGCTATAAGGACTGGTTATTGCGGATGTGCTAGCGGCCATAGGAGTACCGCCATCTACATCGACCCCCAGCTGGTGTACAGGTTGAATCCTGGCCATCCAACCCTATCATGCGTCTTTTAGTTACCACCTTTCTCAATTGATTTTTAAATGCATCTGAATAAAAGTTATATTTTATCCTTTTGAAAAGGCACACTCAGTTTACACAGAATAATTTAAAATTGGTCTTTATTTGAAAAAATATGGAATCCTTTTTTATGTACAGAGCTGACAAGCCTGTAGATTTTTTTGTCTTTTTTTCATCATCTGGGGAGCAGACAGACCTCTTATCTCTTCTCTCTGACCTTATAGACACTCATCAAAGCTCAATCCTTATCTTACTAATAAGAATGTGGCTTAAATAAATGTTTGTGACCTTATTGTAGTTTAGAGATAAGGGTTATTTCATGACTGGCACAAAGTGAAAGTTGTGACAGAATGGCTCAATATTTTTTAATAAAGGCAATTGAAAATATGAGTGAAATGCAATCAGAAAAAAAAATTCCTCCTATGGTGTACATAGCCTTTAGATGTCCCAAAAATATACATTCAAGTGTTGAGGTATGTTTTTGTAACTTGCATTTTGGTATAAATATTTTATTAGTGTTTGTATACGCTATGTTTGTATACGCTATGATGGAAAAAATAGCATACTGCAGTTTATAGTGGTAATAATTGTGTACTGTAATGGAGGTGTCAATTACATATGCATGTGGTGTCAATGTATGCCTGTATTTTTTATTAGGACTATGTATAGCAGCATAGTTGCGTACTATATGGCTGTATTGTTTATTAGGCTTTGCACGGCACTATTAATTGAACAGGTCAAGGGGGTATTGAGTGTACCAGTAGTAACCCTGATAATGGCATAGCTTGGTCCCTGCCTTGGATCTTTTGGGGTCCTACCAATGTTTATGTCTTCATTTTAGTATAAACCATTGCCGTTTCTCCTCGGTGGACTTTCACCGGTGGGGTAATCAGTGGAGCATTATTTCATGTGTATTTAAGGCTACTGTGTGGTACTAATAAGAGTTTCTGGCAGATGCAGCTTAATGTTTTCATGTTTGTACATTGTTAGCACTGGTTACACAGAAGTGTAGCTACAAATTAAAGAACTAATTATCTGTTATGAAGACTACAGTGATCATCTCCAAGCTGGCAATTCCAAAACGTCCTGTTCTAACAGTTCTGCAACAGTAATCTGTCACATTTAATTGAACTAATTGTCTCTGTTATAAATCAGAAGTGTCTTGTATTTTTTTTTAATATTAAATACACAATATTTTGTCTTTACAGTTTACATTTTTCTAACCATGGCAGAACCTTGTGTCTGAAAAGCAGCCCCCCAAAAAGCTCAGCAGTCTACATTTTCTCAAGGATAAAACTGAACAAAAACCCTTTTACAAGTATTGAGCAAATTATTTCAGACAAAGAAGATAATAAAGAGATGAAAGTATAAAGTCTAATTGAATTCACAAATTTCAGTACATGATGTGTCCTTCTTGTGCTGCAATTAGTAGCTTCGCCTTCTTATGAATCAATTCTTTCTGCACATCTCTTTCAGTTCTTGAACCTGGAACCACACATTTTGATCATCATACAACCATTCTCTTTTTTATTTCACAATCCATTTTTCCTACTCATTACTTCATATTAGCCCACAGGTTTTCTATTGGGTTCAGATCCAGGCCACTGAAATAATGCAAGCTTATGTTGTGTGCCAAAAACTCCTTGGCATACCAGGTCTTGCTGGGACATGACATCACCACTTGGAAACCCCTTCTGCAGTGTTAGTAGCAGTTTCATCTTCAAAATAGCCACATATTTTTCACTGTTCATCATACCTTCAGGGGTGCAGTGTGTGCAATGAGACGCTTGTTGAGTGTTGAAGTTCTCAAGGTGAGTGCTGAACAAACTTTGAGCTTTCATTTCAAATTAGTTTCATCAGAGTAAAAAATCACTTTGTCCTCTGGTCTGGATGTTTCTTTGTCCATGACAATCACTTCTTCATTTTGAAAGGTAAGAGTTTCTTACCTTTCTTCAACAGGTTGTCTAGCCCTGTAGCCACAGTCCAAAAGTTGTCAACCTCCATATAGACATGGACCTCAACCCCATGTAATGCCAATTCTTTATTGACATCCCCACCTGTCTTTTGAAGGTTGATGCTTACCCTCTAAATTAGAGCTTCATCGCACTGATGTCAAGCCTAAAAGTGAGTCAGACACAGTACATATTTAAAAGTTCACTCACAAATCATATGAAATGTGCCATCAATCAAATACACCATTAAAACAGTCAGGGACACGTCTCATGTATATCGTGCAATCTTAGCCTTGATCAAAGATATAATATCATTGTATGCACACTGCATATCAATGTAATACATCATCTACAGTGTTACTTATAATAATGCACAATCTTATCTGACCGGGTTGTCGAGATCCGATTTGTAAACGTCTCCACGGCGCATGCTCCAGAGCCCACACTCCTGTTGGTATCCTCACCGCTTGTGTGTTAACGATTTGTTACCATACGTAATCTTAGTCACACTCCTGTAGTCCTAGAAACCACACTTTTCAATAATTGTGAATTTACTTTCAATAGTTTTTTTATTGTCAGAGTAATAGCTCATGTCACAAGTAATACAGCATACAAAATACATGCAGTAATATAAAACATAAAGCACAATACTCCATTTTTCCTTTTAAGTACAAATAGGAATATACAACAAGTATAAAATTACATAGCACAAATTATGTCATGTAAAGCATTACAAACAAACATAATTCCAGACAATAAACCGAGCCGAGTCTACCATCTATTTAAGGTACAAATGCATCCTGTGATAGAGACTCAATAATTGTGCATTTGATTCTATATAATGAGGGATAAATCAGCATTTAATTTTTTGGAAATGATCAGTATTAGGTCCTTAGATGTCAGATCAAAACCATGTCAAGTGCCTAGACGTAGGATGGTTACTCTCATAATGCAAAACTATTTTTACAATCCATAGGCTACGAAAACACATCAGGACAAATCTTTCCTTCCTGGTCAGTCAGATGATAAAAAGAGGTTGACTGATTGTGATTTACGTGTCAAGAACTCTTTTCAACCATTTAACCAACCCCTCCCCCAATAATTATTTAGTAGAGGCCTACAGTACACTGTATTGGTGTAAGAAAGGGTGAATAAATTGAGCTACAATTATGTACCAAAAGGGCAGTGCAATTTAAGTACAGATGAGAGACAGGCTTTGAGGGGACTGGAATTGTGTGATACATTTACAATTAAACCTGCGTGTAAAGGGGTGCTATTGTTGTGATGGACACCCCAAGTATCAAGCTGTGATTATGTGCCAATTACGAGAGAGGCATGTACATAGAATTATTTTTTCAGACCCCAAGTTTTCATTAATACAGAAGACAGATAATTTGCTCCAGGATATTATAGATGATAAATGGCATGAATACTTGCAGGTTGAGTATCCAATCACCTCTATATGCTATGTTTTGCCAAAGATCCATAAAGATTTGTGAACCGCCATAGGAGGGGTTCAATATTTCAATATTCAATATTTAGCAATATGAATATATTCTTGGATAGGGTGTTGAGAAATGTTTGTACGTTAAAAATATATCCGATTTCTTGGAAAAACGAAAGAAAGTGGAATAGACCGCTGATATGATTCTTATCTCGTTTGATGTCTGCTCCCTGCAGTATATACATCAATTGAGAACACTAAAGAATTACAGGCAACGAGACTTCAGTGAATTACAACGGGCTTTAATTCCACAACTTTAAAAAGATTTTAAAACAGGAATCCCAAGTCGGCTTCGGTACTGGCTGGTACCTCGGTACTGAAGCCGACTTCAGATTCCTGTTTTAAAATGTTTTTACTGTCGTAGAATCAAAGCCCAATGTTATTCACCGAAGTCTTGAGTGACTTTGGACGAATTTTGCCTCGCCAAAGCACATATATTTTAATGATATACAGAGACAGGTCGCCGTACAGAATTAAAGTGAAGTTTTTAAGCAAATAGACTTCGGATCTTTGATCCGAAGCTCGATTCTCTCACCCCTAGCCATGGGTTCAAATATCGCACCAAAATATGCTAATATTTACATGGTGGTGGTAGAGCTGAAATATATTTATGCCTCTTCCTTTTGGGTGCACACCCACAACTGGCTAAGATATATAGATGATGTATTTGTTATCTGGAAGTGCTCATTGGAGGAATTTAAATTATTTTATGGACATCTGAATGGTATATATTCAGGTTTATTGACGATGGTAAGTTCCAAACAGGAACTACAATTTTCGGATACTTTGATTTATGTATACTGTAGAAACAAAAGACTTTTGCTGATCTGTTTTCTTGGCCTAGATTGTAACAATGTTACATGCATCATGAGAGTAAGCATCCTAAGTCTAAGTCTATAATAAATTCATTACCTTGGAGCCAATTATTACAGGTGAAATGTATCACCGAGGATGAAAATAGGTTTAACGTAAATGTGGATAAGATGTGTGAAAAATTCCTTCAGCAGGGGTACCCGAGACAAGTTTTGTATATTTACAAAAATTAAATATATAGTATGACACAAAATATGGCAATCACAGGAGCTAGGCAGAAGGATAATGGGATGAGAATTCCATTTGTTTCGACAATTATCAAGGTGAGTGGAAAAGTGTCACAGATTTGGAGACGTGAATGGGGACTGTTGAGAAGAGGTCTGGGTTCTACTATTCCTGAGTTCTCCAGTCTCCCAATGACAGCTTATAAAATAAATAGTAATTTTAAAGATTTTTTTTGTAAAGCCAGACCTTGGTCCAGGTAACAAGGGTGAGCAATCCTTGCTGAGTCCCTCAAAATTGGAAAGCTTCCATGCCACTGTATTCTTGTTCAACCAACATTGCAACCTATATGATCACATGCCACTGCGGAGTGGCTTATATAGGCGAGACTGAGAATGAGGTTAAAGGGAACCAGTCATCAACTTTATACTGATCTCACTGAGGACAGCATAAAATAGTGACAGAAATGCTGATGTCAGCGGTGTGTCACTCATAAGCTAAAAGTAAGAGGTTGCTGAGAACCAGCATCATAATCATTGCAGCCCAGGCCTTGAAAAGAGTCAAATCTACTTGAGAATAGTCCTGGTTATTCATAATCTCCTGCTCTCCCCGACCATCTGCTGATGGTTGGCAGTTCTCAGAGAGAAAGGGAAAAAACTAGGTAGAAGCCTATCAATCATCAGCAGGGAGAGCAGAAATTTATGAATAACCAAGACTCTTCTCAGGTGGTGTGATGTTGGTTTTCTGCAACCACTTACTTTTAACTTTTAAATGACAGACCCCTGAAATCTACTCACCTGTCTCTACTTTATGTTGCCGTTAGTATGGGCAGCATAACGTTGATGACAGGTTCCCTTTAAAACTCGCATAGGGAAACATAAAAGTACTGTTACAAACAGGAATGTAGATTTACAGGTTGTACAACATTTTTGGGATAAAAAGCATAACATTAGTCAGTTAAATTATAGGTTTAGAGATCATGTACCTCCACTAGGAAGAGTCGGAGACAGGGAGTTATTTCTTAGAAAGAAACACCGTGGATACTTTAGTACCAAAGAGTATGAATGTCGATTTCAATATTAAATTATTTAATTACATGGACCCATAGATATCCTAATGCTTTTTAAATGGGTAGATGGCAATTATCATTTTTGCTTTGACCCTCAATTTTGATTAGCATTTTTTGCACTGGTTATTAGATGGTGGATGCTTTATGCAGAGGCAAGATCTGGACTATAGAAGCGCCATGTGGTTTAACGTATTATGTAATAAGTCAATCATTTTTATAGTTGGAGATGGTTATAAACTGTGGATGTATTAAACATTGTTTTAGTGACTAAGAAATAATTAATTATTTGTTACGCCATTAAGTAACAATCTGGAGCCCTACCGATTATTAAGGGGTTAAAGTGGTGGCAACATAATAGATGGGAAAGGATTGTAGATTATTTTACTCCATTAGGTACTACTGAATGTCCCGCAATGGCGCCAGCACACTACATAGTTCACGCTTACATACTGAAATCCATGTAGTGGTGTGGTCAAGCTGACATCTCTTTGATAGGTGGCCGCAAATCAGCTGGGGAGCCAGGGAGGGTAATATAGTGAATATGCAGTTTGTTGAGTATACTCTGAGTCACAGGTTATGGACTCTACAATGACAGGATTGGCACTTAGCAAATGTAGTGCCAATATTCAAAAAGGGGTAAAAAAAAGAGCTTGAAAACTATATGCTGATAAATTTGCACAGTAAAATATCATTTTTTGCACACAATACTGAACTGCATAAAGTAATTAAAAGAGTATACTGCTACAGATGGATCTCGATAGATTGGAGGCTTGGGCAGAGAAGTGGCAGATGAGGTTTAACACTGAGAAATGTAAGATTATACACATGGGAAGGAAAAATACATGTCATCAGTGCATGCTAAATGGTAAACAATGGGTAAAGGCTCATGCACATGGCAGCAAATTATGGATCAGCAAAACAAAGACACTGGCCCTGTGTGTTCAACATTTTGTGAAACGGAATAGCCAGCCCTTTATAGAACTATCCTATCCTTGTCTGTAATCATGACAAGAATAGGACATAGTGAAGGAAAATGGTGGCTCACCCTGTCAGTAACTCTGGAATGGGCGCTGCAAAGCCCTATTGACTGACCCGGTCAAAAAGTAGTAATAGAATATAATATAAATTACGGCTGAGCACTTATCATCTGTAGGACAATATAGCAGAACAAACACCTGTGTGATTCAAACACCTGAGTAATTTATTATAAACAAAATATATAGACATAAAGAAGACCAATAGAATAAATCATAAAAAATGAATGTTCATGAGTATCGATTGCATGTAGCGACAATGAGCGATTGTGCTGAATCACTGGCTCAATATACAGTATATAGAGCAATAGTAGTGTCCAATGTTGGTTGTCAGATCCTGGGACATAGAGGCTGGATTGTTTCCACAATAGTGGTTGATGAATGTCACATAACAATCACTGTTGTATCTTCTCCCATATATTAAAAGCAATAATATTGTATCAAGTAATAGATGTAAATAATGCTGATTGTAATATTATAGTTGCACTCAACGGTGTACTATGAGACCAGCGTATAATAGAAAAAGTTATAGTAATATGCTGTGTGATCTGCGCTCACAGTGGCGTCCCACGTGGCTGCAGTATAAAAAACAGCAATATCTTACTGTGAGTTGTCAGCTGGAGCTGCTGGAACGGATGGTCGCTTGACTGGGCGGACTTTCGTTTCCTTATCCCGCTTTCACCTTGTAAAAAGCCGCCGACCAATGATCGTACGATGACTCTAAATGGCTTGCAAAGCGGGAGAGTCAGATCGCAGCATTCCTTGTTTGTCAAATGGGAGGTAAGGCTTGTCCTTATTGTATAAGACCTTGCATGCAAATGTATCCAAAGATGAAGTCGATGCAGGGGTATACGTCCATCAGCTGATGTGTGGGTCTCCTATTAACCATACGTTTTGGGGTCTATACCTGGCCCCTTTTCTATTATTAAATTCCCATGCAGCAACCTCAGCTGGGAGGAGAAGTAAGGAAAATCACTGTGACTCTGGGTGGTTTTTGCAGTGTGTGGAGCTGAGGCCTGGACCCAGACACAGGCGTACAGAGTGCCCAGCATCCTGTGAGAATACTTTGTGGCTGTGCAATCGGGCAAGACAGGACTTATTCAAGTAAAGGAGCCAGGTGAAGCTCTCTGTTATTTTGTGTGTGAACTAACACCAAGTGACTGTTTTGCTTTTCTGTTTGAGCAATTGTGAAATAAACGCTCTTTTGCTTCGTTACCTGGACTCCATTTGCGTCTATACTGCACCCGCACCCCTGTCTACCGGAGTAAGTCCCCACAGCGTCTTAAAGGGAAACTCTCAAAAATGTGCCCTGCTGGAGTATAGAAAATTTTTATTTTAGGCCAGAGGGAGGAAAGGCCCCCAAAATTAGGTATTCCCCTGACCGAAAAGAACTTGTGATTATGTGGCTGGAGGTGCATTAAGCGGTCACTGGATAATTTTTTTTACTGGAGGACACTGGGGTGGAGGCCCCAAAAATTAGGCATTCACCTGATAGAAAAGGCCTTTTATGCCGCTTTATATACATAAGACAAGGACCATTCTTTGCTCTGGGTGGTGGCAGATATGTGTGGGCTGGCATAAGGAAATTCAATTACACATGGTCGTCACAGGTGTTGAATTCCTCAGAGATCCATGCCTCATAAATTTTTAGAAATGTGAAGTAGTCCACACTGTCGTGAGCTAGGCGAGTGCGCTTATCAGTCATGATCCTCCTGCTGCGCTGAATGTCCTTTCGGACAGGACACTCGATGAGGGGCAAGAAAAGAATTCCATGGCAAATTGTGCCAGCTCTGGCCACAGGTCAAGCCTGCACACGCAGTAGTCCAGGGGTTCCTCGCTTCTCAGAGCATCCACATCTGCCGCTAACCCGATGTAGTCGGACACCTGTCAGTCTAGGCGTTACCTGAGGCTGGATCCGGATGGCGGCTGTCGATCGGTTGGCTGCAAGAATGATCTCATATCTGAAGTGACCAACACATCTTCAAACCGCCCTCTTCTTACAGGCACAGTAGGATTGGTACCCGCACCTGATTCGTTGTGGGTGAAAATTCCTCTGCCAGCGCCCGCAACAGCAGAATGCAGCATTTCTCACAGCAAGGTCTGGAAATGTTGCATTCTGTCAATGCTCTGTGATGCTGGTAACATGTCCACCATTTTGTGTTTGTACCGGGGGCCTAAGTACGTTGCCGCCCAGTACTGGCCCTTGCCCTTTATGCTTTTTATACGGGGGTCCCTCTTCAAACACTAGAGCATGAAGACCCCCCTTTTGCACTAAATTGGAAGCGGTGGAGCGCCCTGACTCCTGCTCATCGCCCAGGAGAATTGCCCAGGAGAGGGATCCCAGAAAAGTTTAAAGCCTGCTCTTCTTGCTCCTCCTCTTCCTCCTCCTCCTCCTCCTCACAGCCACCATCCTCCCCTGACTCCTCTTCAGACTCCTGCTGACTTGTCTCAGATGGAGTAGCTCCACCTGGGAATTCATTCAGCATTGTGACTTCCTCATCTTCCAGCTCCTGCTCCTCAACGGCTTGATAAGGGACACGACGCAATGCACGCTTCAGAAAGAAGGTGTAAGGTATGATGTCACTGATGGCACCCTGGCTGCAGTTTAGTGATCTAATCAAATGGTTACAGAAGTCTGCATGCATCGCGCATGAGCAGCCACTGGCGCGGTGAAAAGAAACCAAGCTCTTCAGAACCTGTCCTGCTGCAGAATTCGTACAGGTAATCGTTAACGGCGCATTGCTGCTGGAGCAGCCTATCAAGCATATACAAGGTGGAGTTCCAGCACGTCGGGCTGTCACAAAACAGAGGTCTAACGGGCAAGTGGTGTCGGCCGCTGAATGCCAGCAAGGCGAGCCATGGCTGTGTAAGATCTTCTAAAATGGCCAGAGATTTTCCTGGCCTGCCACAAGACATCCTGGACCCCAGGGTAATCGCTGCACGACTAAGATCAGGATGTGTGTCATTTTGCCCTGTTTCAGCGTGCTCAGCAGATTGGCACCGTTGTCGCACACCACTTTACCAACTGTCAAATTGGGTAAGCCACTGATCAGCCTGTGACCGCAGAGCTGAAAGCAGTGCAGGAACGGTGTGGCTCTGGGCTTCCAGGCACAACAGCCGCAGCACAGCATGGCAATTTCTTATCTGAGACGTCAAATAGGTTCTGGGGAGCTTAGGGGGCGCAGCGGAAGAGGCGGTAGCAGTGGAAAAGGAGGATTCAGCCGAGGAGGAGACGGAGGATGGAGTAGGAGGAGGAGAAGAAGAGGCAGGCCTGCATGCAATCCTTGGCGGTAACACCAAATCCACACGGGAGCCACGAGTTACATGCTTGATGGCCGTCAGAAGGGTCACCCAGTGGGCAGTAAAAGTTATGTACCTTCCCTGCCCGTGTTTGCTAGGCCATGTGTCTGTGGTCAGATGTATCTTGGCATCGACACTGTGTGCCAGAGATATATTCACTTGCCGATGAACGTGGCCATATAGCTCTGGTATGTCCTTCTGGGAGAAATATTTCCTTCTGGGGACCTTCCATTGTGGTGTGCCAATGGCCACAAATTTTCTAAAGGCCTCAGAGTCCACCAGTTTATATGGCAGTAGTTGGCGGGCTAGCAGTTCCGACAAGCCAGCGGTTTGTCGTTGGGCAAAAGGGTTATCCGGCGTAATCAATTTTTTACGTTCAAACTATTTGGGTCACGGAAGCCTGCCTTCTGCCAGATGAACGCGACGAACAGCACAGTGGAGTGGAGGACTAATAGGAAGAGAGAGGAGAAGAGGCAGGACATCGAGCGCCGGGAGTGTGGCTTTTTTGGGTCCTGACGGCGTTGCTCCCACTGGGCTCCCAGGTGCCTTCTTAAAGCGGTCGTCCCTAGGTGAGTGTTGGGCTTACCGCGACTTATGCGTTGACAGCACAAGCTGCAGATGGCAACACTATTGTCAGCGGCTGACACATAAAAAAAAATCCCATACTGCGGAGCCATGTGTCGGCGTCCTGGGAGCGCCAGAAGTGACCGTGCATGGTGGATGGCTCGCTCCAAATACATTAGCAGTCTGCTTTTTGCCTCCTGTGCCCTGAGAGCTCTGCCTGCTTTTCCTCCCTCTCTGCTACTTCATCTCTCCCTCTGAACTCCCCTCCTCTTCCTCTCTTGTGAGCACCCACGTGATGTCCATCGACATGTCATCATCATTGTCACCTTCACCACCACTGACATTTGAGATCTCAGAGTAGTCAGCAACAGCGGGGACCTCCCTCCTGGGGCTGATCTGGGTACTGTCGTCAGACCGCTGGGTGGCGGCCCTTGCTACCTCCTCTTCCTCATCCGATGTCAAGAATGGCTGTGCATCGGTAAGGTCTGGGAATGGATGGGAAAATAATTCCTCTAACTCGAGTGGAGGGGCTATGGTGGTGGTGCATTTGGGGGTGCACACAGCAGAGAGTGAGGAGGGTGCAGAAGCAGAAGTGTGAGTGAGCCACTCAACCAACTCTGGTGTGCCCTTTAAAGTAATCGCACTCGCCTTCTCCAACTTCCCACTTAGACTCCGGCCCGGTGAACCTGCCCGACCCCTACCACCCCTGTGGAATGGCCTGCCTCTTCCTCTGCCTGTCATTTTCAAAATGACCCTGTACCTAAGTCCCTAGAGAAGAGCAGTATTTGTGGAAGCAGGTATATCACAGGCCTCAATCAGTATTTTGTGGAAGCAGGTATATCAAACCCCTTAATCAGTATTTTGTGGAAGCAGGTATATCGCAGGCCGCAATCAATATTTGGTGGAAACAGGTATATCGAACCCCTTTATCTGTATTTTGCGGAAAAAGGTATATCTCAGCACTCCATCAGTATTTTGTGGAAGCAGGTATATCAGAACCCTTAATCAGTATTTGTGGAAGCAGGTATATCAAACTCCTTAATCACTATTTTGTGGAAGCAGGTATATCACAGGCCTCAATCCATATTTGGTGGAAACGGGTGCAATGAGCAGGTTGCTATGCAGTGGGTCAGTATATATGTGTAAGAGTTTGTGACGCTAATTGCAGCTTGCGCAGGTACTGTAGCAGGGCCCTTTAAGATGTTATAGCTTGTAAACCAGGTGAGGAATTCCAGAGGGGGATAATGTCTCTGTGTAGCGTCAACGGTGTCTCCTACCTTGGTACGGCTGGACTCCTGAATCCTGGCTCACTTGCAATAAATTGAGTGTAGTTAGCAAGAGTAATTGAGGAATAATTGAGATCCAAACGGGTAATAGAGTCCAACTTGAGTTTACTTGGTGATATGCAGCTTTGATCCATACAGGTACAGCAATAGTCTAGGATCCCAGCAGGTTTTTGCAATATGTGGCAGGATTTTATCTATTCTGCTTCTTGTGACATATACGCCTAGTAGAATCTGGCAGGTATCTATCTTCTGCTCTGTCTTTAGTCTGCTTTGTTTGGGCCTGACTAGCTGAAGAGGTATCTATCTTCTCTTTGTCTTTGGATCTGTACTTACAGGACTGCTCGCAGGGTATGGTGGTGTCTTCCTGGAGATCTATAGTTCTGTGGAGGGCTGCTTTCTTTGTCCACCAGCTGAGGTAGATGACTCAGCCTGGGGAAACTGATCTTTACCTCAGCCGAGGCTGGATCCAGGGTTGGGATCCCTGTTTCTGGGAGCTCCTACTAACACAACCTACCCCAGCAGGGGTGGCTGGTACACTAACTAGAACTTTCCTTCCTCCCTCTGAGGTAGGATGTGGGAACATTCCACCCCTCCTCAGAAAGTGGGGAGCTAGCCTGGAATGTACTATTCCAGGCTAGAGACACTAACTATGACCTGCTACATACTGCTGCCACCTGCTGGTGTACATGGAAAATTACAGCAATAATATAAAACAGGCATGGAAAATACATATAATAGAGAATGCAAAGCAAGACTACACAAGATAATAATAATATACACTTAACATATTATGAAGCAGGGTGACAGTAGTTTAGTGACATACTTCAGGATGTTACACAGGTATATCGAACCCCTTAATCCATATTGTGTGGAAGCAGGTATCTCGCAGGCCTCAATCAATATTTGGTGGAAACAGGTATATTGAACCTTTTAATCAGTATTTTGTGGAAGCAGGTATATCGCAGCCCTCAATCAGTATTTTGTAGAAGCAGGAATATCAAACTCCTTAATCAATATTTTGTGGAAGCAGCTATATCACAGGCCTCAATCAATATTTGGTGGAAACAGGTATATCGAACCCCTTAATCAGTATGTTGTGGAAGCAGGTATCTCACAGACCTCAATCAATTTTTGGTGGAAACGGGTATATCAAACCCCTTAATCAGTATTTTGTGGAAGCAGGTATATTGCACTCCTCAATCAGTATTTGGTGGAAACAGGTATATTGAACCCCTTAATCAGTATTTTGTGGAAGCAGGTATATCCCAGGCCTCAATCAATATTTGGTAGAAACAGGTATATCGAACCCCTTAATCAGTATTTTGTGGAAGCAGGTATATCGCAGCCCTCAATCAATATTTGGTGGAAACAGGTATATTGAACCCCTTAATCTGTATTTTGTGGAAACAGGTATATAGCAGGCCTAAATCAATATTTGGTAGAAGCAAGTATTTCATACCCCTTAATAAGTATTTTGTGGAAGCAGGTATCTCGCAGGCCTCAATTAATATTTGATGGAAACAGGTATATTGAACCCCTTAATCTGTATTTTGTGGACAGAGGCAGCAGTCCATGGTGGATTTCATGACAGCTCTGTTGCACTGCTGGAGCCTTATATAAGCCTACAGTAAATAGGATTAGCATGATAAAAGATTAGATATTGTATACACATCTATACATCCGTCTACTTACTGATCTCTGGGGAAGGATGCTTATCACTTCTTGGACACTGTAGTGGTTTATTCATTGCAGCTGCCATCAAGTACACACATCTAGCTGCACTACCTATACAAACAATGCAGGAAAAGATTAAAAAAAACATAAATTCAAAATATTAAATAAATATCTAAAACATTATATAAACACATTTGCCAATATTTTGAACAGACTTAAAATGTAATCCAAGCTCTGTTTACATGTTGCAGGCCCTGTAGAAAATGATATCAGATTTGACAAGAAAAGCTCATCATGCGGCACTGTTTTGTTTTAGTTTTTTTTTTCCCTCTGGATCAACTTGCAGGATAACAGGCCGAACTGGATGGACAGATGTCTTTTTTCGGCCTTATGTACTATGTTACTATGTATGTAACAATGGAACCTGACGGACTCCACTTTATGCTTTGGTCCATTGTTCACCTTCTGTATGGAAAGTGCAACGCATGTGTTATCATAACCGTATGAAACTGATCTCTGATGGGATTCTCTGTCAAATGCACAGAAACTGAATGCTGTTCAGGGAAAACTTTTGAAATTTTGTAATGAAGACCAATTAAGAAAAATTATTTTTAGCCCAAAATTATTAGAATACAATAATACAATTAAAATCACCAAAGGTGTCCATAGCCTTTAATTCTAATGAAATACAATTTAGTTGACCGGCATGACGTATGTTGTCTTATAATATTCTTTCCAGCATTATAACTTGAAATGGCAGAGAACAGTAAGCTTTATTTTATAGTAATCTCCCCAAATCCCCAAGCACTAAAATATCAGTATAGACGTCATTTGACATCGGATACAGATGCTGCGACTATTTATAAAAAAATAAATAAAAATGTAAGAAACTTTTAAATGTTTCTTCCCTCTAGAGTAAATGAAGAGGCGCTGCGAGATCATCCCCCTATATGTTATTACTACATCACTATATCCTTATTTTTAAGGTTCTCAAGTTTCCATAAAGATAAAATTACATATATATTGTACGTGACTGAGATCTTCTTTACACGCAACCTGAGGAAATACAACTGGAGATCATATTAAATTGTATGCCCTTTTGTGTAATGTACAGTGTACAATGAGATTGCACTCTTCAGTCTCTTAGTTGCAGGAGTACGGCAAATAAGGCAAAGAAAATGACCCTGTTTATCTAAGCCTATATTCCACCATTTACTATGAGAGAGAAGTGATAAGAGCGGTAACATGGTAGTACTGAATCATGAAATCATGATTAAAGAGCACCTATCAGCAGGATCAACTCCATCAGTGTCCAGTAAGGTTGATCCTGCTGGTTTAAATGATACCTGAATTGTCAAACTCGTTTGTGGCATTCCAGAAGAAAACAGACTTTTATTCTTTATGCAAATGTCCAGGGGGCATGGTCAACACTGGAAAGCTGAGCAGATGAGGTGTACCATGGGGCAAGGCCCCGCCCATAGTGCACTAAAGCTGTACTGATTTTTAGTAAGCTCTTGGCATCAATACTTTTCAGATTATCATGCACACCATACTTGCACTATAATTTGTGACTTTTTTAAAGTGGAAAGAGAAGGGCTGGTGCTTGGTGAGACGTGGGAGTCTCTGCTCCCAGTCATATTTACTATACTTTACACAAGAAACTGTCGTACATTATAGCTCAAGTATATGCCAGCCCCCTTAATAATTAATTAGTCAGAAATCTGGGATGTCAAGATTTGCATTCCACGTTATTTAGGAGTGTTTGATGCATGCATACTGGGAAACTTGGTGAGGCAGAGAGGCCCATACTAAGTTTTACTATTGGGGCCTATGAGACCTATGTACATCCCTGAGCACAGTCATGCATTTTCACTCCTCTTTGTCAAAAGATGTATGATTTCCATACTGCCAATGCCAATTCTAGACTATCCTAAATAAAACCTCACATATTTAATAATATAATTCATCACACCTGTCATCTCAGCCAATGATTCACCTGCAAAATGACTAGGCTACCCATACCTTTTAATGCCACTCTACTCTACTTACACTGCATGTGTTGGCATAGATACTTGGTGGGTGACCATCTCATGCAGATTTAGTGAATGTTAGGCAGTGTGTATGGAACTTCTGTGTTAACTGAACAGATTTGACTTGGGGCTACTCCTAAGGGAGTTATCCTGGCAGTCATCTAGTCTTTATCCTTTATCCTCTGTAGAAGGATCTAGACTTTGCAGGGGAACCAGCAGGCCACAACCTCCTGGAGTAGGCTCTGTTTAGTTGACAGCTGACACACAGGGGTCAAGAGACACCAGGCAGAGCGCTGAGGGAACTGGCAAAACCTTAGGTACAGTCTGAAGTCAGGGCAGGCAGCTCTGGGTCAGTATGGCAATTAGGCAGATGTCTGGTTGTGAATGGTAAAATCCAGGAAACAGGCAGAAGTTGGTACACAGGTAAACAAATGCATAAACTTACACTTTAAATAACATTAGCAGACTAGAATCTATTGCTTAGGCACTTTCCCACAGGCAAGAGGCCTTAAGTGACCCAAGGTGGCCAGCCTTTAGCTGGTGGAAGATTAGAATGTGTGTGTTGACTCTTTAAGAGCCAGAGGGAGTGCACATCCTATGGGCAGAACGGGAGAGGCTTAGGTGGCAAGCAGGCCATAGTCTTCGTGGAGTGAGAGAGCTACCATGGCTGCTGGGCCAGTTGGGAAAGACAGCGGTAGGTGAGTCTGGGACCAGGAGCACTGGACAGGTAGGGGCTTAAGAAAAGAAAACTTGATACCTATGACTCCACAATGGATTGTACTTACAGCAACAACAAAGATGAATAATTACTAGTGTTGGGCAAGCATGCTTGACTGAACACCTTTTCCACTTGAGAATCGATATGCTCGGCACACGTGTGATCGAGCGAGTGTGCTCGAGTCTTCCTTTCTGCACGTTTGTTGGCTGCTACGCAGCCAATAAACGTTCGGGAGGGTAGTGGAACTCACTGTAATGCCGTAGCCATGTTGATTACTGGCATTACAGTGATTGGCTGTCCGGAACTCGTTATCGGGTGCTATATAGCATCCGATGACACGTGGTTCGGCTCAGACTTAGTCAGGGCGAGCTGCAGCAGAAGGGACAGATAGTGTAGGGAGAGTAATTGTGTTTTTTTAGGGAGTTTTGAGTGTTGAAAGGTGTTAAAGACCCAATAGTCCTTTTAAGGACTATTGTTTTATCTGGCTGCGGAATATATTAGCGCAACGTGCGCTAAATTGCGTGCAATTGTTTGGCTGCTGGTGACAGCAGTGACATTACCTGCGATACATCTCCTGTATAACGCTAGCCGCTGGTGACAGCAGCGACATTACCTGCGCTACATCTCCTGCATAACCTTAGCCGCTGGTGACAGCAGCGACATTACCTGCACTACATCCTCTGTATAACGTTAGCCGCTGGTGACAGCAGCAACATTACCTGCGCTACATCTCCTGTATAATGTTTGCACATCCTAAATATCTGTGACATTCACTTAATTTTTTCGCCGCTGGTGACAGAGACATTACCTGCGCTACTTCTACTGTATAACATTTGAGCATTCTAAATATTTGTGATATACAATTTAATTTATTTGCGCATACACTTACAAAACCTGCGCTACTGTACGTGTGACATACTTGCAAGCATATATACCATTTAATATGCTCAAGGAGAGCAGTAAGGGATGGGGAAATGGCCGTGCTGCTGATGGTGCACCTAGCTTAATGTCCCAGTTGGCAGGGCGGCGCAAGACACCACTCTCGAAGTCCCACCAGTGCTACCAGGTGGTCGGTTGGATTGCAGCAGATAATGCTTCCGGTCGGTTAAGCACCACCCTGTCTTCCACAAAGTCCAGTCTCAGTAGCCAAGAGTCTGGTCAACAGAATCCTCACCCTGATTCTCCTTTATCCCACCATGGAGAGTCTTGGCAAACCAGTGATCCCACACTCAGATATTCAGAGGAGCTCTTTTCATCGCCATTCCTTGATTTGGCCCTCTCGCCAAGCCCGCTTGAAAAGGGACATCTTGTGTACAAAAAATGATGAAGGTGGGGAACGACAATTAGTGTTTCATGAAGTGGATGATGATGATGAGACGCAGTTGCCAATAAGTCAACTGCAATTAGTGTCTAAAGAGGTTTATGATGAGGATGAGACACAGTTGTCAATAAGTGAGGTTCTTGTTAGGTCAACAAGTCAGGAGGATGACTAGAGTAAGGAAGTGGAAGAGGAGGTGGTGGACTGATGAAATCACTTACCCAACCTGGGAAGGTGGCAAGCTGAGCGAGGACAGCAGTACAGAGGGGGAGGGATCTGCAGCACCTGAACAGGCTGGAAGAGGCAGTGGGGTGGCAAAAGGGAGAAGGCGGGCTACACCAAACAGGCCTGCAACTGTTCCCCGGACTGGAGCTTTTTTGAGGAAAGTGCAAACGATAAAAGAATTGTCATTTGCAATTGTGCTGCACCAAAATTAGCAGGGGCGTGAACACTAGCAACCTCACCACCACCAGCATGATCCGCCACATAGCATCAAATTACCCTAATAGGTGGGCCGAATGCCTGGGTCCACAATCAGTGCCTGCGGGTCACACCACTGCCTCCTCTTCCCTTGTGTTAATTGCTGGCCAATCCCCTGTCCAAAACGCAGGACCGGATGCCTCTTGCCCTGCATCTGGACCTTCACAAGCACCATCAGCTAGCACATCCACTTCTGTGTCCCAGCGCAGCGTACAGATGTCCATACCCCAGGCCTTTGAATGAAAGTGCAAATGCCCAGCCACCCACCCACAGGCCATAGCACTAAATGCGCACCTTTCCAAATTGCTGGCCTTGGTAATGTTGCCATTTAGGCTTGTGGACACTGAGGCTTTCCACAGCCTGATGGCGGCGGCAGTCCCTTGTTACTCAGTCCCCAGCTGCCACTATTTTTCCTGTTGTGCCGTCCCTGCCTTACACCAGCATGCACATAACATCACACGTGCGCTGACCAACGCAGTTATTGGCAAGGTCCACTTAACGACTGACACATGGACAAGTGCTTTTGGCCACGGATGCCGCATTTTCCTGACTGGCACACTGGGTGAACGATGTGGAAGTCAGGAGCGAGTCGTACCCGGGGATGGCACAGGTGCTACCGACTCCAAGGATTGCGGGCCCTAGTTCCATCAGGATTTTGGCCACCACCTACATTAGTGGCTGCAACCCTCTTCTCCTCCTCCACCTCCTTCTTCACTTCCACCTCTGAATTGTCATCTTGCAGCACCAGTCAGTAGCTGGAAGCCGTGCAACACTGCAGTGGGGAAGCAGCAACAGGCTGTGCTGAAACTAATTTGCTTAGGTGACAAACAGCACACCGCCGCAGAGCTGTGGCAGGGCATAAGGGACCAGAGTGAACTGTGGCTCTCACCACTCAACCTACAACCAGACATGGTTGTGTCTGATAAATGGCCGTAACTTGGTGGCGGCTTTGGATCTCGGCAAGCTAACACACATACCATGCCTAGCCCACGTGTTCAACTTAGAGGTTCAGCGGTTTCTCAAAACCTACCCCAATTTTCCTGAGCTACTGGTGAAGGTGCGCCGCGTGTGTGCCCATTTCCGAAAGCTGCCACCGGTCTGCAGCAGCGCTTGCAAATGCCAGCTCACCGACTGTTGTGCAACGTGAGCACGCGCTGGAACTCCATGTTCCACATGTTGGCCAGGCTTTGTGAGCAGCAGAGGGCAGTAGTGGAATACCAGCTACAACATGGTTGTCTCCTTTCTGGTCAGCTTCTGCTCTTCACAAGCAATGAGTGGGCATGGATGTCTGACCTCTGTGAGGTTTTACGCAACTTTGACGAATCAACACAAATGGTGAGCGGCGATGCCGCTATTATCAGCTTATTCGTCCCACTTCTGTGTCTACTAAAACGCTCGCTGCTCACAATGAAGGCGGACGCTTTGCATGTGTAAGATGTGGAAATGGGGGAAGACAGTACACAGGGTGATAGCCAGACATAGTTCGTCTTCTTAGTGCGAATTGGATGATGATGAGGAGGAGGATCTGAAGACGGTTGCCTCCGCTACAGAGGGTAGTACCCATAGCAGGTTTATTCCAGGGTAGTACCCATAGCAGGTTTATTTAATCTGTTCAGCATGCATGGGCCAAAGAGGAGGAAGAGGATGAGGAGATTAAGAGTCATCCTTCTGACGAGGACAGCGAAGTCTTGTCTGTTGGGACTCTGGCACACATGGCTGACTTTATGCTATGCTGCCTTTCCCGTGACCCTAACTTTATACATATTTTGGCCAAAACCGATTACTGGTTGTTCACCCTTCTCGACCCCTACTACAAAGAGAACCTCTCAAGTCTCATTCCTGTGTTGGAGAGGACTAGCCAAATGGTGCAATACCAGAAGGTTCTTGTGGAATAATTGCAAAAAAAAATTCCAGCTGACAACGCTGGCAGCAGAATACATATTTACTTGGGAAACCAAGGAGGGGAGAGGAGGGGAACACACAGCAGTTCCAACAGAGGTAGGGCAACACTCTCCAAGGCCTGGGAAAGTTTCATGACACCCCGCCAGCACCCTCACCCTGATGCACGGCCTAGTGTCACAAGGAGGGAAAAGTTTTGAAAGATGGTAAAGGAGTACGTAGCATATCGTGTCAGCGTCCTCCGTGATCCCTCTGTGCCTTTCAACTATTGGGTGTCCAAGCTGGACACATGGCATGAACTGAGGCTCCACGCCTTGGAGGTGCTGGCCTGTCCTGCCACTAGCGTTTCGTCAGAGCGGGTATTTAGTGCTGCTGGGGGCATAATAACTGCTAAGCGCATCCGCCTGTCAACTGAAAATGCTGACAGGTTGACTCTTTTCAAAATGAACAAGGCCTGGATTGCCCCCTGACTTCTCTGCTCCACCAGTGGAAAGTGGCTGAACATAAAGGCACTTTAAAAGTGGCTTTTATGGTGTATTGAATACACTGTATTCCCATGCACCCCTTCCACCACAAAAAAGGGTATATGGTTCAATCTTCCTTTTCTTGTCCTCCTCCTCCATCATATCAACATGCTTATTAGGCTGTCCTCGCTTCTAATGTTTTAGAGGGTCAGCTCAGCAGCAGACCCCCATCCCTAAAGTTTTAGAGGGTCACCAGCAGGCCCTCGCCCATAATGTTTTAGATGGTCAGATCAGCAGCAGACACTCGCCCCTAATGTTTTAGAGGGTCACCAGAAGGCCTTTGCTCCTAATGTTTTTGAGGGTCACCAGCAGGCTATCAATGGTAATTTTTCAAGGGTGTGTATGATACTTTACCATATACCCTACTTTATGTGCAATAAAGGGTGTATTTGAGTGCCGGTTCCTTGTAATGTTTGGCAGCACTTTCACTTAATGCATTGGCTTTATGAGTGTAGGAGTCCCACTACCTAAACAATTGTACCACAATGTGAATGAGGCCCTCCTTTATATGATATGCAGGTTGTACCGGAGTTCCTCTTCCTTGTAATTTTTGGCAGCACTTGCGCTTTATGTACAATAAATATACAGGAAAGAATGTTTCCTAACAATTTTTCCTCCAAAATTAATTTTATCTTCGGTTTAGTACGTATTATTGTCAGTCTGTAAAAGTGGCATACTACTCAGAAAACATTGTTCCCAGCAGCGACCTGGGAGTCCAAGATGCATCCAGACATCCTCCCCATGCTGTTCCCGATCCATTTCAGTGGTGTTTCCATCAATTTCTGACATTTTCCTATGAACCAGACACCCTCCCCTCTTCAGAGCAGGGGGTGCCTGATTTAGTGCTCGGGTTCTCCCCTTGACTTCCATTGTGCTCGGGTGCTCTGTAGAGCACGTGAACATCCTAAAGTGTTCTACTCGAGCACCAGAGCACTTTGGTGCTCGATCAACACCAATAATTACATATTTGTCTCTATGTCATATTGAGAAAAAAATAAAGACAGGAGGTAATATTCAAAGGGACATTTACGGAGGGTAAGTTGGTAGAAAGTTGGTACAGTATGAGTACTGCAAGTGCAGAAGTACGGTACATATTACTTATTTAAGCACACGTGCAGGCAAATACATAATTTATTTATGCACAAAACATCTTGTTTGCATTCCTACTTGTGATTAATATTTTGACATCTCCATTGTGACAGATGAGAAAACTAATTCAAATTTGGAACACCTTTCACCATCCTGACAAATCCTTCCTAGGAGCTTGTAGATTTTGTATTTTAGCCTAGAATTTATAATTTCAAGGACAGAAAGCCTTGTCGTGGTGAAATAAATGTGTTTCTGCTTATGTGGGACTCATTACTCAAATAAACCACTTTGTATTGTAAATCTAGTGTGATTTACAGATATACTGTACATGTGTTTAATGAAAAAGAACAGCTTCAAATATGGCTGAATGATTCATTTTGGCAGCTTGGTACAAAAATTGAGATAGTTACAGTCTCAATACTGAGAAATCCAAATGAATTAATTGTAAATTAGTATTCATGGTGAGTAATAGTTGCAAGAACTCATGCAATCTATGAATCTATACTAGTGAAATTATAAGGAAGGTCACCTTGAAAATGGGCACTTATAGAATTTGCAGGAAAAGATCTATCATTGGTAGCTGTGCCCAAGAGGATAGATCCCCAAGTATCAAGAGGAGATACAGACCAGAGGAGATAACACCAGGTGTCATAGTGCAACAATGATTTTAATGATTTTAACAAAATACAATCTAGATGCAATACATTCTGACATGAAATTTAGATAATGATATGTTTGAGGAGTCTGAGATGTGATGCCCCATAGGCACCCTGATCTAAGGGACACACATATCCACAGCCTTCAGAAATCCATATTAATCTGCAAGTAGAAATTATGTTAAGTGGCTGCCTTTTGGGGTGGCCAGAATGCTTGTGTTTCTGCTCTTGTCACGAGGGTGTCAAGAGCCACGTCTGACTCCGTTGTACCCAGGGGTCAGGAAGTCGCAGCGGGTGGCTGCGCGCTCTATGTCTAAAGATCACGCTGTTTCTTAATGATAGTTTTCTGTGTTTGCCTTACTATCCTTTTTGTCTCACTCAGGGATCCGTAGCTTCTCCTCCTCCGCTGTTTCTTGTCTGTCACTCCCAATCTCCTTATATTCTCCTCTCTCACTTCTCTGGTTGCCAGATATAGAGCTTCCTGCCTGGACTTCTATACTGACCCACTGGAGCTGTGAATCCTGGTTGTTGTTCCAGAGTGCTACCCTCCGGATCCCTGTTGGGCTGTTTGTTGTCTTCTGTTGTCTCCCACCTGGGATTATATGTTGTCTGTATTGTCTGTCCTCCCCTTGGTGTTTTCCTTTAGAGTTAGTGGTGCGGACTTGTGTTCCCACCGCCCTATTCACTATCTAGGGCTCATCTTAGGGAAAGCCAGGGTTTTAGGCATGCGATCGGCGTACGGGTGAGGAACCCGTCTAGGGACGTCAGGGCAGTCAGGTGCCAGCCTCAAGGTGAGATAGGGGTCACCACCTTTCCTTCTCCCTTGGACAGAGCCTTCCCTTTTCCCTCCCTTTGTGTCACGTATGTGATAGGCATGCCGGTCGTGATATTATATCTGGCCCTTATTTTTTGGGAAGAGAAAAAAAAAAATAATTATTTAGAATCCAGTATGGATCCTATTGCTGCTTTGGCAAAACAACTTCAAGGCCTGTCTTTGGAGGTGGCAGGATTGAAGGCGTCGGTCCTCCAGCAACAGCAGCAAATGCAGCAGACCGCAAGCCCAGCGGTTGCTATGGGTAACCAGGTTGTTGCAGAACCCAAGGTTGCTCTTCCTGACAGATTTTCTGGGGGAAGGGACAAGTTTGTGACGTTCCGTGAGGCCTGTAAATTATATTTTAAGCTGCGCCCTTACTCCTCTGGTAATGAAGAACAGCTGGTGGGGATTGTTATTTCCCTGCTTCAGGGGGACCCGCAATCCTGGGCGTTCTCTTTACCCCCTGGTTCCCAGGCTCTCCGGTCAGTGGATGAATATTTGGGGCCTTGGGTCTCATATATGATGACCCTGACCGAGTCGCCCTGGCGGAGTCGAAGTTACGGAGACTCCTACAGGGAGATCGGCCAGCAGAGGAATTTTGCTCAGAGTTCCGTAGGTGGGCTACGGATACTCAGTGGAACGACCTGGCTCTCAGGAGTCAGTTCTGCACTGGGTTATCCGAAAGGGTTAAGGATGCGCTTGCGCTATATGAGACTCCCCTTTCCCTTGATGCTGTTATGTCCCTCTCTATCAGAATAGATAGACGTCTTAGGGAGAGATTTAAAATTCCTGAGCAATTGGTAACCTCTCCCAAGCAGCAGTTAGTCTGTACTGACTTAGACGAGCCAATGCAGCTAGGAGGAACTACTTGTCAGGTCCATCCTCCTGAGGCTCGCCGTAGGCGTGGGGCTTGTTTTTTCTGTGGGGAAAGGGGTCATTTCATTAATGTCTGTCCTCCCTTTCTCAAAAACAAAAGACTGTCGGAACCACTAACCCCAGGCTGTGCGGAGGATGTCAGCCGGGGGGGTATACGTTTCCTCCATACGAACATCTCAATTTGTGTTGCCAGCGGTTATTGTTTTTGGTGTTAAGGCGGAGACTATTTCTTTCTTTTTAGACAGTGGAGCAGGAGTAAATTTGATAGATGCCCATTTTGCCCGCACTTTGGGTTTGTCTCTCTGTACGCTGCAGAGACCTATTCCCATATTCGCTATTGATTCTGCTCCTCTGTCTCAGAGAAACCTCACCCACATTGTCCATAACTTACACCTTCGGGTAGGGGACCATCATAATGAGTGTCTTTCATGTTACGTTCTGGAGGGCCTTCCCTCTCCTGTGGTATTGGGTCTTCCCTGGTTGGTAGCGCACAATCCTGTGGTGGATTGGCAGGCCAGGGAGATATTGGAGTGGAGTGAGCATTGCAGAGAAAATTGCCTAAATAGCAATTGCTTAGTCGCCTCCATAGCTACCCTACCTACATTTATTTCGGACTTTGAGGACGTTTTTTCTGAAAAGGGTTGTCAGAAGTTACCACCTCACCGTCCTTATGATTGCCCGGTTAACCTGATTCCCGGTGCAAAATTACCCAAGACCAGGTTATATAATCTTTAGGGTCCCGAGAGACAAGCCATGAAAGATTATATCTCTGAGAGTCTGGCTAAGGGACACATCAGACCCTCTTCTTCACCCGTGGCTGCAGGGTTTTTCTTTGTTAAAAAGAAAGATGGGGGCCTGCGTCCTTGCCTAGATTTCCGCGAGCTAAACCGGATAACCATCCGAGACCCATACCCTCTTCCTCTCATTCCTGACCTTTTTAATCAGATTGCGGGTGCTAAGTGGTTCTCCAAACTTGATCTTAGGGGGGCCTACAATCTGATTCGTATCAAGGAAGGGGATGAGTGGAAGATAGCTTTTAACACCCCAGAGGGGCATTATGAAAATTTAGTCATGCCTTTCGGTCTGACCAATGCTCCTGCTGTCTTCCAACATTTCGTTAATTATATTTTTAGTCATCTTATCGGCAGGTTTGTAGTCATATACCTAGATGATATCTTAATTTATTCGGCTGATCTGAAAACACATGAAGTACATGTCAGACAGGTACTGCAGGTCCTACGAACGAATAAATTATATGCGAAAATTGAAAAGTGTGTCTTTGCCGTTCAGGAAATACAGTTCCTAGGATATCTATTTTCTGCTTCAGGTTTCCGTATGGATCCTAGGAAGGTCCAGGCAATTTTAGATTGGGATCTTCCTGAGAACCTTAAAGCTCTACAACGGTTTTTGGGTTTCGCAAATTTCTATAGAAAGTTCATTAAAAATTATTCAGTGATCGTCAAACCCCTTACTGACATGACTAGGAAGGGGACTGATTTTTCTAAATGGTCTGACGCCGCTAAAATTGCATTTTCCTCTCTAAATGAGAGATTTACTTCGGCACCTGTTCTAATTCAACCCGATGTCTCCCAGCCTTTTATTGTTGAAGTAGATGCGTCAGAGGTGGAAGTAGGGGCTTGTACTGTCTCGGGGTCCATCTTCTGGCAAATGGCATCCTTGCGCTTTCTTTTCCAAAAATTTATCTACAGCTGAGAAAAACTATGATATTGGAAATAGGGAACTATTAGCGATTAAACTAGCGTTTGAAGAATGGTGTCACTTCTTAGAGGGAGCAATCCACCCTGTCACGGTGATTACGGATCACAAAAACCTTCTGTACCTCAAATCGGCTAAGCGTCTCACCCCTAGACAAGCTAGGTGGTCGCTATTTTTTACCAGGTTTAACTTTTGTCATCACCTATCATCCTGGGGCAAAAAATACCAAGGCAGACGCATTATCTCGTAGTTTCCCTGAAGGGGGTAATGTTAGTGATCCGGTACCCATTTTACAAAGAGGAGTGGTTGTCTCTGCTGTACACTCTGTTCTGGAGGGGAAGGTGTTAGAGGCCCAGGGGGATGCCCCGGTCTCTTGCCCCTCAGAGAAATTGTTTGTACCGTTAAACCTGCGTCTCAAATTATTAAAGGAACATCATAATTCGGCACTTGCTGGGCACCCGGGTAGTAAAGCAACCTTTATTGTCTCGTCGTTTTTGGTGGCCAAGGTTGCGTCAGGATGTAATGGATTTTGTGTCTACTTGTTCTACTTGTGCACGCGCGAAAGTCTCTCATACACGTCCTGCAGGGTCTTTATTGCCACTTGTCATTCCCAATAGGCCATGGACACATCTGTCAATGGATTTCATCACTGACTTACCTTTGTCTGCAGGTAAAACAGTTATCTTGGTTGTAGTAGACAGGTTTAGCAAAATGGTACACTTCATTGTGTTACCCGCACTTCCTAATGCTAAGACTCTTGCTCAGGTATTCATCAGTGAAATCACGAAGCTTCACGGGGTCCCTTCCGATGTGGTTTCGGATCGGGGAACCCAATTTATTTCTAAGTTTTGGAAAGCTTTTTGTTCCTGTTTGGGTGTACACTTATCTTTTTCCTCAGCTTTCCATCCTCAGTCGAATGGACAGACTGAGCGTACCAACCAAAACCTTGAGACATACCTAAGGTGTTTTTTGTCTGAAAATCAAGAGGTGTGGTCATCATTTTTACCGTTAGCCGAGTTTGCCATAAATAATCGCCGTCAGGAATCCACTGGCAAGTCACCATTTCTTGGAGCATATGGTTTTCATCCCCAATTCTGTACTTTCAAAGAGGGGGGGTCTTCTGGGGTTCCCAAAGAGGAACGGTTTTCTTCATCTCTTTCATCTGTATGGCAGAAGGTGCAAGATAACTTGAAAAATATGGGAGGTAAATATAAATGCATGGCTGATAAGAAACGGTCGCCAGGTCCGGACCTAGGAGTGAATGACTATGTGTGGTTATCTACTAGGAATATTAAGTTGAAGGTTCCCTCTTGGAAACTGGGTCCTAGGTTCATTGGTCCTTACAAAATAGTAGCCGTCATTAACCCCGTTGCTTTTCGCCTGGAGCTACCTCAGACTTTTAAGATCCATAACGTCTTCCATAAGTCGTTACCCAAGAAGTATGTTCCACCTCTAGAACCATTACCACTGCCACCCCCTCCTGTTATTGTGGATGGTAATCTGGAGTTTCAAATATCCAAAATTGTTGATTCTCGTCTGGTCCGCCGCTATCTTCAGTATCTGGTGCATTGGAGGGGTTACGGCCCCGAGGAAAGAATGTGGGTTCCAGCGTCAGAGGTAAACGCCAAAAGGTTAGTTCAGGCTTTCCATGCCTCTCATCCTGAGAGACCTGGTCCTGAGTGTCCGGAGGCCCCTCGTAGAAAGGGGGGTACTGTCACGAGGGTGTCAAGAGCCACGTCTGACTCCGTTGTACCCGGGGTCAGGAAGTCGCAGCGGGTGGCTGCACGCTCTATGTCTAAAGATCACGCTGTTTCTTAATGATAGTTTTCTGTGTTTGCCTTACTATCCTTTTTGTCTCACTCAGGGATCCGTAGCTTCTCCTCCTCCGCTGTTTCTTGTCTGTCACTCCCAATCTCCTTATATTCTCCTCTCTCACTTCTCTGGTTGCCAGATATAGAGCTTCCTGCCTGGACTTCTATACTGAAGTCCAGTTTAACAAACACAATCGACTATTAGAACTAAAAACTTATTATTACCTATACCAAGCCACTTTGAAAAGTGCAGACATTCTATTGCTCAACTGAAATTTCAGGTTATAGAGCAGGTGATTAGACCGCGGAGGGGGGGTGACATCAATAAGATGTTGCTACGGAGGGAAGTCTTCTGGATCCATACATTGGACACATTACACCCTAGAGGCCTCAATAGGGAATATGAGGTCATGTATCTGTAATAGTATAATTTGGTTATATATTTACAATATATTTATTGTTTATTTCTCAGGTATTAAAAATTTGAACGTTATACAAGAATTTTATATAGAAATGTAAGATGAAATATCTATCTAGATGCCTTTTTTTCTCTTTTCCCTTTTTTTCTCTTTCTGGCTTGTTCATTATTCAATTGATTACACCTGTAACTCTGTAGCCATTCCCTTTTGGGATGGACTTTAGCTCCTGTGGGCGGTGACTGTAGAGCATATATAGTTTGTTAAGATTGTATTTGGATTACCTGTTGATGAAGGCACATTGCCGAAACCTGGTCCTGGTCTTTTCATTTATGGAATAAAAGACATCTGATTTGCACTAAGACACGACTGCTGGGATTCTTTATATATATGGACTTCTATACTGACCCACTGGAGCTGTGAATCCTGGTTGTTGTTCCAGAGTGTTACCCTCCGGATCCCTGTTGGGCTTTTTGTTGTCTTCTGTTGTCGCCCACCTGGGATTATATGTTGTCTGTATTGTCTGTCCTCCCCTTGGTGTTTTCCTTTAGAGTTAGTGGTGCGGACTAGTGTTCCCACCGCCCTATTCACTATCTAGGGCTCATCTTAGGGAAAGCCAGGGTTTTAGGCACGCGATCGGCGTACGGGTGAGGAACCCGTCTAGGGACGTCAGGGCAGTCAGGTGCCAGCCTCAAGGTGAGATAGGGGTCACCACCTTTCCCTCTCCATTGGACAGAGCCTTCCCTTTTCCCTCCCTTTGTGTCACGTATGTGATAGGCACGCCGGTCGTGATAGCTCTCCAGAGGGGATGGTAAGGCGTTGTACACCCTAATTGGAAATAATTCTAAAGACTTTGCTTCTTTACTGGGGGAACTCAAGTGTAAAACAATACAGGCAAGGCGCTGAGCTGGCTTCTCCAGTCTCCTCCCTGCCAGAAGAAGGTTCCATGCTGATCTGTGTTAGTTGTCCCTTTCTCTCAGTAGGCTGGTGGCCCAGGGTCTGTGGCTTAGTCATCCGGCTGGCCCTTTGGTCAAAGGGCTGGTGACCTAGGGTCTGTTGCAGAATATCCCCATCTTAGCATCTTCTTTTGGTCATTCATGCAGTCTGGCAGAGTCTCTTCCACTTAACACGGGTCCCTATCTGCATACAACTAGGGGCTGTAACTGCTCTCCTTACATGCAGTTTCTAACTGAACTAGAACCTTCTAGTGGGAGGGATAGAGTGGAGAATCACAGCCTAAAGAGAAACATTGCTACAATTTCAGTCTGCCATAGACTTGTAGTGTCTCAATACAAGTCAATGGAATTGACTAATCAGTTTTCTCAGACATAAATGAGTCTTCAGACATAAACAACAGAGCTAAACCAGACAGCCAAAAGGTCAGTGTGTCTGTTTTTTTTCCTTCCAAAACTTTGCATACTCTCTTATAGCAATTGTAAAGGATTTCTTAGATCTCGGTGCATTGGTAGTCCCAAAGTCACTCAGAAATGGCTGGCTGTGCATTAACGCTTTCCACTGTGCAGTTCAGATACAATGCAATAACAGTGCAAATAAAGAGGATATATTACAGTAAACATATAAAATGGAGTTCAACAATCTAAAACTGTATAAGTGTAAACTTATGTCACTAGGGGCAAATGTCCACAAATGTTCATAGTTCAAAGTACCCTTGCTCCAGGGCACTACATATTATTATAAAGGAACTTTTCACTATGAAAGTACAGCGCAATCTGCAGGCAGCATGTTATAGAACAGATTTAAATATAGTCGTATGGGAAACAATTCAGTAAACTTATACAATTGAACCTCTGCTCTTTTTGCTTAGCAGTCATGTGGGTAGTGCCATTCAGTGATTCATAGCTAATTCTAAATGGCTAAGCATACAAATTGTGATGTCCACAGCATCTTTTTGGATGATAAATGGTATAATATATCACATGGTGATTGCATCCATCTAACCATCTTTGTAGACACTGTAACAAGTGTTATTGTATGTATCACTGTGACCGAGACCCCCTGAGGAGCCCCTGAGTGGGCGAAACACGTTGGGGTATTAATTTGTGAGGTACTGTTTTGGTACCTTACCCATAGACAACGACCATCTATCGTTGTGGCAGTATTATTTTATTATATGTTAATTGTTGACATTATCATCATAGTTAGGGTGTGACAGGGAAAGTAGGGGAGGCACGCGGACAGGGAACCCCACCATCAGGGGTGACTCTGGGCAAAGGCTAGTGGAGGACTGTATTAGGGTAAGGACACTAACCGATTACCTCCATTGTGACAGTTGCTATATGCGTAGAAATAAGTAGCCGGCCTGAGGTCTGCACCTTATTTTGTGATATCAGCCACCAGTATGGGGTATATATTTTAAAGATAAATAATAAAAGGTATATTTTAAAAGGGACCTATTTTGATTAGTGAGAGAATATAATTGATGAGAGGACCTATTACTATCTCCAACCATTGAAAAAACGTGTTAATGAATGTTCGCTTACAACCTAAATTCCAAAACAGTTGGGATGCTGAGTAAAATGTAAATAAAAATAAATAAAAGCAGAATGCACAAATCCTATAAATCCATATTTTATTCTCAATAGACCAAATCAGATGTTGAAAGTGAGGCATTTTACTATTTCATATTTTTTTTTTTTTACTAATTTAGAACTTAATGGCAGCAAGAAAACCCCAAAAAGTTGGGACGAGGCCATAAAAGGGTGGAAAAGTAAGTGGTACTAAATAAAAAACAGCTGGAGGAGCAATTTGCAACTAAGTCACATGACTGGGTTTAAAAAAAAAGCGTTAGAGAGGCAGAGTCTCTCAGAAGAAAAGATGGCCAGAGGTTCACCAATATGTGAAAAACTGCCTTTAAAAATTATGAAAGAATTTCTGAAAAATGTTCCTTAACTTAAAATTGTGAACATTTTGAATATCCTGTCATCTACAGTATGAAATATCATCAAAAACTCCAGAGTACCTGTAGAAATCCATGTACATATAAGAAGGCCGACGGTCAATATTGGATGCTTGTGATCTATGGGCCCTCAGGTAGCACTGCTTATAAAAAAAATAGCATTATTCTGTACTGAAAATCACTGCATGTGCTCAAGAACACTACCAGAAATGATAGTCTATTAACTCAGTTCACTGTGCAATCCACACATGCAAGCTAAAACTGTATCATGCAAAGAAGCCACATGTCCACATGATCCAGGAACAATGCTGTCTTCTCTGAGCTAAAGCTCATTTAAATTGGATGAAGGCAAAATGGAAAACTGTTTTGTGCTCAGATGAATCAAAATTTGAAGCTCTTTTTAGAAACCATGGATGCCGTGTGCTGAGGAAAGGGACCATCCAGCTTGTTATCAGTGCACAGTTTGAAAGCCTGCATCCCTGATGGGGCTGCCTATGGTGTGGGCAGCTTACACATCTGGGAAGGCACTATCAATGCTTTCACCTGGACAACGTCTCTTACAGGGAAGGCCTTGAATATTTCAGCAAGATGCCAAACTACAATGCTAAACCACATACTGCATCCTTCACAACAGCATGGCTTCTCAGAAGAAGAGCCCGGGTGCTGAACTGACCTTCCTGCAGTCTAGACCTCTCACCAATAGAAAAGATGAAACGGAAAATCCAGCAAAGACCCAGGACTGTTGAACAGCTAGAATCCCAAATAAGACCAGAATAAAACAATATTCCTCTTCCAAAACTCCAGGAAATGGTCTCCTCATCTCCCAAACATTTACGGACAATTTTTAAAAGAAGAAGAGATGCTATACAATGGTAGACATGGCCCTGTCCCAACTTGTTTGAGATACGTTGTTGCCATCAAGTTCTAAATTAGAATTTTTTTTTAACGAAATGGTAAAATGTCTCACTTGCAACATCTGCTTTGTGTTCTGTGATCCATTGAGAATAAAATATGTGTCTAAGAGATTTGCAAATCATTGCATTCTGTTTTTATTAACATTTATTGAGGGCTCTTTCACACTTGCGTTGTCCGGATCCGGCATAGAGTTTCGTCGTCGGGGCTCTATGCCGGAAGAATCCTGATCAGGATTATCCCCATGCATTCTGAATGGAGTGAAATCCGTTCAGGATGCATCAGGATGTCTTCAGTTCCGGAACGGAACGTTTTTTGGCCGGAGAAAATACCGCAGCATGCTGCGCTTTTTGCTCCGGCCAAAAATCCTGAAGACTTGCCGCAAGGCTGGATCCGGAATTAATGCCCATTGAAAGGCATTGATCCGGATCCGGCCTTAAGCTAAACGTCGTTTCGGCGCATTGCCGGATCCGACGTTTAGCTTTTTCTGAATGGTTACCATGGCTGCCAGGACGCTAAAGTCCTGGCAGCCATGGTAAAGTGTAGCGGGGAGCAGCATACTTACCGTCCGTGCGGCTCCCGGGGCGCTCCAGAGTGACGTCAGGGCGCCCCGCGCGCATGGATGACGTGATCACGTCATCCATGCGCATGGGGCGCTCTGACGTCACTCTGGAGCGCCCCGGGAGCCGCGCGGACTGTAAGTATACCGCTCCTCCGCTCCCCGCTCCTACTATGGCAACCAGGACTTTAATAGCGTCCTGGGTGCCATAGTAACACTGAAAGCATTTTGAAGACGGCTCCGTCTTCAAATGCTCACAGTACACTTGCGTTTTTCCGGATCTGGCGTGTAATTCCGGCAAGTGGAGTACACTCCGGATCCGGACAACGCAAGTGTGGAAGAGGCCTTACAATGTACACAGCCTCTCAGCTTTTTGGGAATTGGGGTTGTATTTTCTAATGAAGAGTCCAGCACCAGCTCTGGTATTCTTGATCCCAAACGTGAAATAGATCCTAGTAGGTCATGATCTCTTGGGAGACATTGGTGGATTGTGTTTAACAATGCTCCATGCAGATACATACAACTCATCTGTGCAGGGTCATTGTGAAATATGTGCACCTGATCAAAATAAAAAAGATACTTGCTATATCTGTACAAATAATGAAAGCAGTTACATTTTGTGGTTGGACAATCTGGACCATCTTAGGTGAGTGCATATTTAAAATAGATAAAAATACATTAATTATAAATATTTACTATACATTAATATTATATTAATATTTGCTGTATTCATTTTTCCAGATACTACGTACATTTATTTTGTGTGTGTGTGTTTTTTTTTTGTCAGTTGAGCAGCACTGACACCTGGAATGAAGATTTATTGGCAAATCCCAAGGCTTCTTGGAGAATTAGATATTTACTCAATAGGTAGCCACTTTTAATAGGTGGCGCTAGTGAGATGGTTCTCTATTTTGGGAGATACCTCTTAGCATATTTGTTTCCCATGGAGTACTGGTCTCTTTAAGGAGATTCAGCACTCTGCCTAAGCCTCTCCCCATTGAAGCCATGGGTGTTAAATGGCCAGGGTGCTTGTTTGCATGTTTTTCCATATGAGACAGGAAGCCATAAATGTAGCTCAGACCTGAGTTACCCGTCATCCAACTGTGAAAAAAGCAGTACATACTGTAGATATGACTGAGCAGTAATACTCACCACAATGTATACTATGTATACACAAAAGATGTCTTCAGTAAAGTATTTAGCACCCTTGCACATCTTAATTACAGCATGTTCCTATGGTTTGCTACAGACACATTTGGCTTTGGTATATCTGTGAATACTTCTTTCTTTCATGAAGACCTAAATCTGTGTTTCTTGCTAGGGGGTTTAAGTCTGACATGTTCTTGATATCCATTTTTGGGGTACATATAACTTATTAATTATAATAAATCATATATAATTGTTAATATAAAATTGTTATAATTCTTTTCTTTATAATTATTTTTTTTTTTTTGCTACTTACCATATGGAAATAATAGTAGCTAACTTATTCTCTCAGAGATTTATATGAACATATTTGAAAAAATAAGGAAAAAGACTTTTTTTTAAATAAAAACTTTATTAAACTGATTTGTACTTTTTATCCCCCCTACCCTTCCCAAGGAAACTTTATGCAACAACTGCTCCTATAATTGTTTGAAATAATGTTCATAGTATTTCAAGGGATTGAAATGCAGCTTGCTACAGCCTTTGTGGCTCACCAGGGGAGTAGATTTGCTATGGATGCATGGTGTACTCCTCATGAGAGAACTGACGTGGGAGTAGGAGTAGCAACTGTCCCTAGCCCTCTGCTGGACTTTAAGTGCTGGACTGTAAGTGCTGGACTGTCTGGCGCTCAATCCTGCTATATAATATCCTCCATTACTGCTGTTGTCTCTGACGGTTTGCTACAGGAAGTTAGGGAGCAGGATCCCCTATTTCTCTACATCCTGTGCCTGGGCAGACATCAAACCGGCTAGTCTCTAATAACTGAGAATTCACAGGCTGCAGTGGAGAAAACTGCTAAAAATGGCAGATGCAAGTCATATAATGGTCAGAAATTGTGTTATCCTCCTGGACATCAACATGGCAGCTTTTTCCGAACAAATACAGTACCTGATACAAGTATCAGGACCATGGCCAGCACCTGTATTACTCACTGACAAAAATGGAGGAGGATAATATTATGCTTGAAGTCAAATAGAAAAAGACTTCAGATATAGTACATATCCTTCTATATCTAAGACAATTAATAGTATAAATCAAAGATAGTAAAATGTAATTATTTTATTTTAGTTGTATTCAAATGAATAAAATAGAAAGACAATATTATCAAGCACAGTTTAGCTTTTTTTCCTTGTCACACTGAATCTAAAATAAACTAAATGAATCAACTACTGAAGCCACAATTTTGGAGTGCAGGATTTGATAACCCCCCCCCCCCCCCACCCCAGTACATTGGTATGTCTAGAGTAATTGATAACTTTTTATTATCCTTTATCTGCAAAAGATTTTAGATTCATTTTAAAGGATATAGATACCTTTGATATAGATTTTATTTTTCATATGTGTCCCTCCTAGTAACGCGTGCTGGATCCGTGTGTCCAGGATGCTGCTGTCCTCGCCCTGCAAACTGCCTAGTGTGTGCTTTCCTCCCTTGCCTGTGTGAGCTACCTCTATTACGTTCCTCCACCCCCTCCATACACATCTGCCATGTACACATTCCTGCGGCCATCTCTAACACTAAGGCTATGGCCACACTATCAGGTTTTTGGATACAGTGTTGGAAGCCAAAACCAAGAGTGAATTAAAAAAAAAGAGAAGGGAAGATTTTTTATCTGTCCTTTTATAATTTCTCTTCTTTTATGATGCACTCCTGATTTTGCCTTCCAAAACTACATACAGAAACCTGATTGTGTTGCTGTACCCTAGGAGAAGCAGTGCTCTGAAGTGCTTTGACAGATTTATATCGTATTCTGTAGAACCAGCAGATAAGTGAAGGACATTCTGCATGACTATTTTAATGGAGACTATTTAGAAAGTCTTTAATCAAAGCTCTAAGGCTGAGCAGCCATTCACCCCCCCCCCCCCATTCTTTACCCAATCTTTCTACTCCTCACCTTATCTTACCACTGCTCATTCTACTACTTCCCTTCCTCTCTCTTCTACTTCTCCATTCCTTTAGCCCCCCTTCTATTCCCGTCCTTATTATCCCATTTGAGAAGTGCTTTTAATGTTACAGACTTGTGGCAGGTAGTTAATGAACAGGCGTTTAACTCAATGACAAATACGTGTCTGCTTTATGTGAATTAATACTGTGATTTCCTCCCCGTTAGTTTGATCTTAGGTTTGCCACTTTGTAAAATGGAGCATATACTGTATAATTGCTATTCAGCATATGTATAATCTATGACAAGCTGACTGTCTTGTTTGTATTGCAAGATACAATAAAAAGAGATTGAAAAAGAACCGAAAAATGTTTAATTTTACATTCAGGAAGCAAATGAACAATAAAAAAATTAGGCAAAGGTTCCCATAGTCTTTAAAGATGTTTTCTGTGAATTGCATATTTATGATCTATCTGCAGGAGTCTGACTTTGGGAGCCCCCACTAGTATACTATTGGAAAGCTAGGTCATTAATATTAAACCCCTTTGTACACCCGAATGTGCCTGTATGTCTATGGTGCACAAGGGGTGCATGGAATGGGCGTGATCAGAGGGAGGGGACTACTTCTGACCCCCCAAAATCACCCCTCCAACAGCAAAATATTAGGATGCCAATCAGAAGGAATAGGAAGTACAGAGAATCCTCATAGACTGTAATAGTAAAATATTAATCACATGTTGAATTCTCTCAGGGAAACTAAAAAAAAAGTTTAAAAAGTTTTAAAAATATTCAAAAAACAACAAAGGAATTAAAAATTTCAATCATCGCCTTTACATATGTAAATATAAAAAAAAAAATACAAAATTCAAGCATCACAAGAATATTCAAGTGGTAGTGTGCCAGCAGCCAAGGACATGACCATTGTTGCAAACTATAAAAAAATAGAAAAATGCAGCAGCACTCCTAAGTGTAGTTCAAATGTGTTGGCCTTTATTCAGCAGAAAATGTAGAATAAAAAAAAAAAATATATATATTATTGATCGCACTATGTTTGAAAAATTTAACAAAGTTATGGCTCTTGGAACGTGAAGAGGAAAAGAAAATGAAAAGAAAAAGGAAAACTGGCCTGTCCCCAAAGGGGTAATTCTGGGAAAACTCCTTTGTGCTATGTAAATAAATTGTTATGTTATAAATGCACAGCCATTGCCATTGTATTGTTTGGGTTTTAAATGCATTACCATATTCAGGGTCTTACATGTACATTTACATTGCCTCACAATAGAGAGAAGACAGGTCCCAATATGCTGAAGACCACAATGTAAACGGAGCCTCTGTGCTGTTGATAAGGGTGTACATGGGCACTGCCGGTGGTAATGGTCCCCTGAGGGTATGCAGGGCTCCAGATGGCTACCAAAATGGTCGCCAATGCGACTTAGAATTTACAAATGGCGACAAGACATTTTAGTCTTGTCGCCATTTGCCACTAGACCCTCCGCGGCAGCTCTGCAGTAGAACAGCGGCGGGCACAGGAGATGCCTGTTCTTCTCAGTCTGAGTCAGCTCGGTCACAGCACACAGACAACAGCAGAGACGCTGGCAGCAGGAAGGGGAGAGGGCTCGGGAGGAGTGTAATCTGATCCTAGAGTGGAAGCTGCTTCTGCCAGCCCCTCCCCTCCCCGCCCACCAACCAATCAGAGCTGAGGCAAGGCAAGCACTAGCAGCTCTGAGTCACTGACAAGTACAGGGAAAAAGAATCGAATGAGTCGCAGGTGAAAAGAACTAAAGATCCGACTTAGTGACTCATTCGATTCTTTCTTATTAGACTCCCTGTACAGTGTGCCCCCCCCAACACCCCAGTATAAGAAACATTGGTGGCACAGTGTGCCCCCCCAACACCCCAGTATAAGGCTACTTTCACACTAGCGTTCGATCGGATCCGTTCTGAACGGATCCGATCATATTAATGCAGACGGAGGCTCCGTTCAGTACGGATCCGTCTGCATTAATAACTTAGAAAAAATTCTAAGTGTGAAAGCAGCCTGAGCGGATCCGTTCAGACTTTCAATGTAAAGTCAATGGGGGACGGATCCGCTTGAAGATTGAGCCATATGGGCTCATCTTCAAGCGGATCCGTTCCCATTGACTTACATTGTAAGTCTGAACGGATCCGCACACCTCCGCACGGCCAGGCGGACAGCTGAACGCTGCAAGCAGCGTTCAGCTGTCCGCCTGTCCGTGCGGAGGCTGAATGCCGCCAGACTGATGCAGTCTGAGCGGATCCGCATCCATTCAGACTGCATCAGGGCTGGACGGAGGCGTTCGGGTCCGCTCGTGAGCTCCTTCAAACGGAGCTCACGAGCGGACCGACGAACGCTAGTGTGAAAGGAGCCTAAGAAACATTGGTGGCACAGTGTGCCCCCCTCAACACCCAGTATAAGAAACATTGGTGGCACAGTGTGCCTCTCCCAACACCCCAGTATAAGAAACATTGGTGGCACAGTGTGCCCCCCCAACACCCCAGTATAAGAAACATTGGTGGCACAGTGTGCCCCCCCCAACACCCCAGTATAAGAAACATTGGTGGCACAGTGTGCCCCCCTCAACACCCCAGTATAAGAAACATTGGTGGCACAGTGTGCCTCTCCCAACACCCCAGTATAAGAAACATTGGTTGCTCAGTGGGAAGTGCCAATGAGGGTTAAAAAATAAATAACTCGCCTCCTCCAGTTGATCGCGTAGCTGCCGGTCTCCTGTTCTTTCTTCGGGACCTGTGGTGATGTCACTGAGCTCATCACATGGTGATGAATCATGTGACGTATCATGTGATGAGCACAGTGATGTCACCACAGGTCCTTTGACAGGTCCTGAAGAAAGAACAGGAGACGATCAATTGGAGGAGGTGAGTTAATTTTTATTTATTTTTTTAACCCTCTTTGGCACTGCCCACTGCGCCACCAATGTTCATTATATTGAGGGGGGGGGCACACTGCACCACCAATGTTTATTATACTGGGGTGTTAGGGGGGGGGCGCACTGGGCCACCAATGTTTATTATATTGAGGGGGGCACACTGCGCCACCGATGTTTATTATACTGGGGTGTTGGGGGGGGGTGCGCACTGCGCCACCAATGTTTATTATATTGAGGGGGGCACACTGCACCAGCAATGTTTATTATACTGGGGTGTTGGGGGGGTGCGCACTGCGCCACCAATGTTTATTATATTGAGGGGGGCACACTGCGCCACCAATGTTTATTATACTGGGGTGTTGGGGGGGTACGCACTGCGCCACCAATGTTTCTTATATTGGGGGGGCGCACTGTGCCACCAATGTTTATCATACTGGGGTGTTGGGGGGGGTGCACTATGCCACCAATGTTTATTATATTGGGGGAGCACATTGCACCACCAATGTTTATCATACTGGGGTGATGGGGGGGGGGCACTACGCCACCAATGTTTATCATACTGGGGTGTTGGGGGGGTGCACTACGCCACCAATGTTTATTATATTGGGGGAGCACACTACGCCACCAATGTTTATCATACTGGGGTGATGGGGGGGGGCACTACGCCACCAATGTTTATCATACTGGGGTGTTGGGGGGGTGCACTACGCCACCAATGTTTATTATATTGGGGGAGCACACTGCGCCACCAATGTTTATCATACTGGGGTGATGGGGGGGGCGCACTGCGCCACCAATGTTAATTATATTGACCTTCTACTATGCATTCTGTATTAAAGAATGCTATTATTTTCCCTTAGAACCATGTTATAAGGGAAAATAATACAGTGAATAGACTTTCATCCTAGCAACCATGAGTGAAAATCGCACCGCATCCGCACTTGCTTGCGGATGCTTGCGATTTTCACGCAGCCCCATTAGCTTCTATGGGGCCTGCGTTGCGTGAAAAACGCACAACATAGAGCATGCTGCGGTTTTCACGCAACGCACAAGTGATGTGTAAAAATCACCCCTCATGTGCACAGCCCCATAGAAGTGAATGGGTCCGGATTTAGTGCGGGTGCTTTCCGGTATTTTGAATGCCAGATCCGGCACTAATACATTCCTATGGGAAAAAATGCTGGATCCGGCATTCAGGCAAATCTTCAGGGTTTTTTCGCCGGAGATAAAACCGTAGCATGCTGCGGTTTTATCTTTTGCCTGATCAGTCAAAATGACTGAACTGAAGACATCCTGATGCATCCTGAACGGATTGCTCTTTATTCAGAATGCATAGGGATATACCTGATCAGTTCTTTTCCGATATTGAGCCCCTAGGACGGAACTCTATGCCGGAAAAGAAAAACACTAGTGTGAAAGTAGCCTAAAATATTAAGTTTAAATCCCCCCTTTCCCAATTTTACATATAAAATATATAAAGAATAAATAAACATATTACATAGCGCTGTCCAAACTATTAAATTATTAAAAAATATCTCCTATGCGGTGAGCATTCACCATTTTTTAGTCACCTTGTCACCCCAAAAAATAGGATAGGACTGTTCTATTATGGGCCGAACATTTCATAAAATGCGAAATGCACGCGGCTTTTTTTGGTGTGTTTTTTTTTTTTTTGCGCGGTATTGAGTATCGCAATACTTTTCTATGGTGATGAAAGTGAATCAAAATTTTGGTATCAAAACAACCCTATGCCGATCTGATCGGAGTAGCGTTGTCACGATACCAACATTTTGATTCGGTTTCGATTTGGCGACTAAAAATTTGATTTGGCTCCTAAATTTTTCAGTTCAGGAGCCAATGGCTACCAGGATTTTTTTTTAGTCTGGAGCACTGGTATGCCTGGGGAAGAAGCTTACTCAGCTCAGAAACACATTGCATATTTTACAATAAAGCATCACTCCCGCTTTTGCTTATGAATACTGTTTTTCTTTTTGGGACTTTTACCAATGGCAGCCCCGCACCCACGCACACGCTCGAGTTATGGCTACTTCAAAGAACTGCATTGTTTATCAGTCGTTGCCTGGATTCTGCTGTCACGGAGGAGCTGTAGAATGAGATCCCTTCATGGGTAATGTAACCCTGTGTGCTATAGCAAGGTTTCTTTTTCCTCAGCACAATTAAATGAGCTTAGTGCATGATCGGAATGGTTTATCCTTGCACGACTTGTTTATAGACATACCAGGTGTTTAGTGGTATACCTTTCTGTAGGTAGGGGCAGATGCAAGACATATTCATCAATATCTAAAGACACTATTAGGCTACTTTCACACTTGCGCTTGATCGGATCCGTTCTGAACGGATCCGATCATATTAATGCAGACGGAGGCTCCGTTCAGTACGGATCCGTCTGCATTAATAACTTAGAAAAATTTCTAAGTGCGAAAGTAGCCTGAGCGGATCCGTTCAGACTTTCAATGTAAAGTCAATGGGGGACGGATCCGCTTGAAGATTGAGCCATATGGTGTCATCTTCAAGCGGATCCGTTCCCATTGACTTACATTGTAAGTCTGAACGGATCCGCTCGCCTCTGCACGGCCAGGTGGAGGCGAGCGGAGCGGAGGCTGAACGCCGCCAGACTGATGCAGTCTGAGCGGATCCGCATCCATTCAGACTGCATCAGGGCTGGACGGAGGCGTTCTGCTCCGCTCGTGAGCTCCTTCAAACGGAGCTCACGAGCGGACAGCAGAACGCTAGTGTGAAAGTAGCCTTACCTAAGTAAGTTGTGCACAGAAATGATTGGGCCATAACAGCAAACTTCAGAATGGCACTCTATGCATAAGCCTATACTGAACTCATTGGAAGCTGTATAAATCTGTATGCAGTGAGCTCTAGTGGCAGCTACAGGTGAACGGACCTTTATCATTGCACTGCGGCAGAAGTACAGTAGAGTCCTGGCACCCTTCTCCGGGCTGACTTCATTGTAGTGCGGTGATCACCCTTTATGGCTCTGTGCCACTGGCATATACAGTACTATAGGTCTCATCTGTGGCTGTGTTTGTGCCTCAATGAGTAACTAAACCCGACAGGATTTAGTGGAGCGGAGCGGGGTCCTGCCTGTGCCCGCCCTTCTCAACACAAGGCTCTCTACAGCACATCAGTACAGGAGCCTTGAGCTGAAGGAAGTAGGCACGGGCAGGAGCCTGCTCCACTCAGCTAAATCCTGCCAGCGCAGGGCAAGGGCTCTTTTGTTTAAAATAACACACTGCCAGACGGAAGCTTCCGCCCGGCAGTGTGTTCTGTGACGTCACCGTCTCTGATGGGCGTGCTTTACCGCTGCCCTAGCTGTTTTACTGGCTAGGGCAGCGCTAAAGCCTGCCCTAGCAAGTCAAACGGCCCATCAGTGCCGGTGACATCACCAGTTTACCTGGCAGCCCCATGGAGAACCCAGTTCGTCACCGGAACTCCTGAAAATGCCTTTGCGCTGTGCAATAATAACGATTTTAAGAAGCAGTAAAATGCAGGACTTTGGATGGAAAACAGCATAATTAATTAATAAATGATATTACAAAATAGATTTTTGGGCTATTTAGAACAGTTTAAAAGAAAATTGTAAAAAAGTTTAGGTACTCGTTAAGTATTACAAATATGTACTTATTTCATGCACTTTTACAGTGCTGATGTATTCTGCACTGCGCTTTACAAACATTAGCATCAACCTGTCCTCAATGGGGCTCACAATCTAAGGTCCCTATCAGTATGTCTTTGGAGTGTGGGAGGAAACCCATGCAAAAACGAGGAGAACATACAAACTCCCTGCAGATGTTGTCCTTGGTCGGATCCCAGCAGGGCCTTCTTTAATATTGATTGGACCCTGGGCAAAAATTTACTTGGGCCCCCTGGATCCCGCCTTCCCACACCTTAGCAGGCAATCACGCCCTCCACCACAACACACACACAAAAAATCCACACACCTGGTAGAGTACAGTGAATGACTGTAAATACTTCCAGTTCTGAAGACTCCAGCGGCTCAGGATCAGTGCTCTGGGCAGCTGGGCTCAGGCTGGAAGTGGGCACCACTCTGCAGGAAGGAGACCAGGGCTCGGCTCACCCTAGTGTTACAGTGCACCCCAGCACCCCACAGTATGCAGTATAGCACCCTATAGTATACAGCACCCCACACTATACAGTACCCCACAGTATATAGTATAGCAGCCGACAGTATACAGCACCCCACAGTATACAACAGTAGAGCAGTATAGCACCTCACCGCATACAGCACCCCAAACTATACATGATACAGCACCCCACACTATACAGTACAGCAGTATAGCACTCCACACTATACATCACCCACAGTATACAGCCCCCCACAGTATACAGTAAAGCAGTATAGCACTTCACAATATACAGCACCCACAGTATACAGGCCTCCCACACACTATATAGGCCCCCCACACTATACAGCCCCCCACACTATACAGCCCCCCCCCACAGTATACAGCCCCCCCACGGTATACAGGCCCCCCACACTATACAGTCCCCCCACACTATACAGCCCCCCCCCACAATATACAGGCCCCACACAGTATACAGCCCCACACAGTATACAGCCCCCCACACTATACAGCCCACCACACTATACAGCCCCCACACTATACAGCCCCCACACAGTATACAGGCCCCACACAATATACAGCCCCCCACACAGTATACAGCTCACCACACAGTATACAGCCCACCACACAGTATACAGCCCACCACACAGTATACAGCCCCACACAGTATACAGCCCACCACACAGTATACAGCCCCACACAGTATACAGCCCACCACACAGTACACAGGCCCCACACAGTATGCAGGCTACAACACAGTATACAGGCCCCACACAACACAGTATACCCCAGTCCTGCAACATTGCTAACCACTGAGCCACTGTGCTGCTGTGTAGCAAATATGTCATAGATAATACTAATATACAGTGACGTAGCATAAGTTGCCAGCACCCGGGGCAAGCCAAAAATTGTGCTCCCCCCAGCTTGTGGGCAATCCCCTTTTAACAGATAATGTAGTAGATCATTTGCAGTCCTATGTAGCACCACAGATAACACAGTGATAACTCTCTGAGTACAGCTAACATAGTAGATGTCACCTGCAGTCCTATGTAACACCTCAGATAACACAGTGATAACTCTCTGAGTACAGATAATGTAGTAGATGGGTGTGAGGCCCCAGAATTCAGAATGCGCACAGTGTGACCTGAAGTCTGGGGCCAGGATGCGGCAGTGAGGGCCAAATTCTCAATCTCCTCCCCCAACCCTACCGTGAAACAGATATGTGGATGGACATTATTATATACAGGAGAAGACCGCACCATACCTGTTACATCCAGTGACGTCTCCTGTGATGTAGACTCTTTCCTCAACGTCTTCATTCAGAGATAAGACCACCATGACACCCTCTTTCTCGCCTCTACAGAATTTCACAGAAAAAAATGTAGGTTCCTCACTTTACTATCATCCTCTCCATTCCTCATAATATTATTCCCCCTGTATATTATAATGGCCCCCTCTTTTTTATTATTATTATTATTATTATTATTATTATTATTAATATAATGGCCCCCTCTTTATTATTAATATAATGGCCCCCTCTTTATTATTAATATAATGACCCCCTCTTTATTATTAATGTAATGGCCCCTCCTTATTATTAATGTATTGTCCCCCTCTTTATTATTAATGTAATGGCCCCTCTTTATTATTAATAAAATGGCCCCCTCTTTATTATTCATGTATTGGCCCCCTCTTTATTATTAATATAATGGCCCCCTCTTTATTATTAATGTAATGGCCCCCCCCCTTTATTATTAATGTATTGGACCCCTCTTTATTATTAATATAATGGCCCCCTCTTTGATATTAATGTATTGGCCCCCTCTTTATTATTAATGTATTGGCCCCCTCTTTATTATTAATGTATTGGCCCCTCTTTATTATTAATGTATTGGCCCCTCTTTATTATTAATGTATTGGCCCCCTCTTTATTATTAATGTATTGGCCCCCTCTTTATTATTAATGTATTAGCCCCCTCTTTGATATTAATGTATTGGCCCCCTCTTTGTTATTAACGTATTGGCCCCCTCTTTGTTATTAACGTATTGGCCCCCTCTTTGTTAATAATGTATTGGCCCCCTCTTTATTATTAATATAATGGCCCCTCTTTATTATTAATATAATGGCCCCTCTTTATTATAAATGTAATGGCCCCCTCTTTATTATTAATATAATGGCCCCTCTTTATTATTAATATAATGGCCCCTCTTTATTATAAATGTAATGGCCACTCTACTCTTATTAGTATGATGTCCTCGGTCCTCCTCTCTCTGCTCCTCCCCCACCCTCATAGTGCACCCAGTACCTCTGCAATTAGGGTAGGGTACATAAAAAAAAAATACTTGCCTCTCTCCACTACAGCTTGTGGCGTCCCAGTGCAGGCGGTCACGAACGCCTTACTGTGCCTTCCCGCGGCTTGTCATCTTGAAAGATCCGATGCAGGAGGTCACAGTGTAATCGTGACCGAGTCCTGCATCGCTCTACTGCCTTATAGGCTTCAGGCCTAGTGGCCTGAAGCCTATGAGGCATAACGGAGGGGACGGGAGTCATAGGCTCCTGTGGCCCTCATTAAAATTCCTGCTGCCTGGCGCCCCCTGCAATTTGGCACCCGGGGCAACGGCACCCACGGCCCCCCCAGGCTACGCCACTGCTAAAATAGTTACTGCTTGCACATTGCTCCAAAACTTGGATGATGTTACACAAAAATGCTGATTGCAGATCACAGTATACACTATATAAGTTACATTTTAGCGTTCACATTCCCTGTAAAATACAGTACGCAAATGGATTGACAAGCAAGGGTTTCCTTTCTGGTGTTTCACAGCCCCCTAGTGGTAAGCTTAAATAATAAACCTGGAACTTTCTTCTTTGAGGCCTATTATAGAAGAATTCTTACACCAGGGCTCCTCTCTAGAAGAAATCATTATATAATAAGTGTCGTTTTTTGAATAACTAGTAAAAGAAAGGGGATATTGCTATATTATAGAATATTTTTTAAGAATTGTATTGCCTGTCTTTGAAATCTAGTGGTCAAGAAGAAATCACTCAGCTCTCCCAATAAATCCTTCAGTTATGGTTCACCTTAGTCAATGAAACTGCAAGTACCTTAAATATCCTAAAGATAAAGGCTCGATCTATAGCCCCCTCTCCCTGCTCTCCTGAATACAAATCTAATCTGACATCCTTACAACCAAATACATTTAAATCAAAAGGGATTCATGAGCATTCAGGAGAGCAGAGAGAGGGTCCGGAGACTACATGATCACAGAGTTCATCTGATGGATTTCACACTGAATGGCATTGAGCAGCCTCCAGTGTATGTGTATACAGGCAGGCTGCAGAAGACAAACAGAGCAACATTTTTAATAAAAACAATTACAAATATGTTTTATCCCATACTACAGCCAATGGTGTCCATAGCTTTTACATACATTATCTTTCTGTACAGTTCTATCATTTCATCCTATTGCCAGATGTATTTGTATATATTTTCACTAATACACACGTCTAATGGACCAGCATTTGAAGAACATTTTAATAAACCAAACAGGTTTACTAATGTATTCATTAACAGTTGCAGGATGTGATTTAAAAACCAAGTAATGAAGGTTACATGAAGGTGCAAAACTGAGACAGATATTTGCTAATATCTAGATTTTTGATGATTGAATCATTTCTACTGTATGATAGGCCAACTTCATAAATTGTGTGCTTCTCTAGATTAATGGCAAGAAGGTGACGTTCACTCCATGTGCCCAGCGAGGTGTCCAAGAAATTCTCCTCCAGTCGCTGCTCCTGCTGGAAATACTGCATGGCAGAACTCACATATCTGAGAACTAAGTCCAACATCTGAGTTGACATCGACATGTTGGCTACAAGGAAAATCCTCTGACAGACAGCCTGGACTCCATGAAGACTGCAGGAAACAGGACATGATTTACTTAAATGTTAGAGATCTACTGGTATCTTTATTACATATACATAAAAACGCGTCATCTGTCTGTCTAAATTTCTATCCGTCTACCAGAATGTTGTGTGAATTATGACTGACTTTCCTCAAAGATTATTAGGCATTAGACCAAATGAATAAAGGTTTTCCGAGATTTTTAAACTGATGACCTGTCCGCAGGATAGGTCATCAGTATCTGTTCTGTGGGGGGTCCGACACCTGGGCCCCCCACGATCAGCTGTTTGATAAGGCACCGGCGCTCCTGTGAGTGCTCTGGCCTTCTCTCTGCTTTTCCTAGGCCGATTCATAACACGTTCATCGGTCACGTGGCCTAGGAGCAGGTCAGCACCGTTCAAGGGAATAGGGGGTGAAAGCGATACCAAGCACAGCCGCTATACAATGTACGGCGCTGTGCTTGGTGAGCCTGGAGAAGGCCGCAGCGCTCACAGGAGTGCCAGTGCCTTCTCAAAACAGCTGATCGGTTGGGGTCCTGGGTGTCAGACCCCACGTATCAGATACTGATGACCTATCCAGAGGACTGGTTATCGGTATAAAAATCTTGGAAAATCCTTTTATGCACATCTGTTGTGGGTGAGGGATATGTGTGTGTGGGGAGACAATGAATCAAAGTATCCAACTGCACAACTTTCCATAATGTAGCTGTGGATGGAAGACAAGTCCAACTCTAATTAATTATTGATATATTCACAATGGAGATACGATGAAGTATCTCAATGGAACTAGAGCTTATAGCTAACATTGTAATGCTCTTATTTAAACCTAAATCCCTGAAATGTACAGTATACTCTGTGGATGAGTGATCAGAGAATTTGCAGTGGTTCATAATCAAGTCCACTTATCCTATGTCAGGAGTATGCTACCCGCTTGTTTAAAGAGGATCACCAACAGTAAGCTGCATTTTGACCCTAGAATCGCATATTCCAATAATCCTTTCACAGACGTCAAAGTGTGTCCCATATGTTAGCACTGAATGTAATAATGCAAACACGTGGGCTTCAAGACAGCACATTTAGTTCAAAGCAAGCATTATATAACTTACATACTGTAGTTGTATTAATACATGTGATATTTAAAGAACGTGACTTTGCATACAGTATATATCCATAGAAAAGGGACAACATGTGCAGTACTGAGACTGGTGTACCCCTAACAGTCAGGCAAAAGCATGTAAGGGCCCCTCTCATTCTCCTTTGGTGTTGATGTTGTCTCTTGTATGTTTTAGTTTGTGTCTTTGTTGTGCTATTGTCAGCATGTGTAATAGAGGTAGAGTAGTGTTGTGGTGCTGAGATTTGTGCCATGGCGTAGCCTGCAAGGAGTGTGGGAGGAGGTGATTAAAGGCAGGAGGACAAGGAAGTACAAGGAGTGTGGCTGTGACCACATGAGGAGCTAGTTTCGGGGCATATGCTGCAGAGGCAGGAGGCCTGTACTCAGATGCCAAGAGCTTGTCTGGTGGCCAAAAGAGAGAGATTGAGAGACTGGGAGATTAGATTAGAGGATAACTGCTCTGTTAAAGGGGAGAGGAAACTGCAATGAGATATTACTGCAATATCCCCTCTCCGATGAGCAGGCTCGCGGGGAACAGGTTCTACTACCAAAAAGTATTATTTTTCCTGAGCAATTGCAATGAAAATCTAAAGTGTTGTACGGTAGCTGGACATTTAAAAGTGCAAGTGGTCCCTCAAGTTACAATATTAATTGGTTCCAGGGCGACCATTGTATGTTGAAACCATTGTAACGTGAGTAAATCGGTTCCAAAGCCCCAATACATCATCCAAGATGAAAGAAAATGAAGATTTAAGAAATATAAGCAGATAATTAAGACAGATAAAACAGGTCCTTACATATAACATCCAGGAATAACTGCTAACTAGCAACTAATCCAGATATTTACCAGAGAAGTGGCCTTGATGGGTTGGATCTGAGTCTGAGATATTGTATGTTGAGTCTAGTTTCAACTTAAGATAGGTCAAAAAAAGACCATTGTGTGTTGAAAATATTGTATCCTGAGGCCATTGTATCTTGAGGGACCACTGTATTTTCCACTTGTAAGTTATTGTTCAGACTGTGGTGTTACATGACAAATGTAGCTAGAAATCCTTACAGAGTTGGTACTGGACTGGAACTGTATTTGTCAAGGCTTAGTGCTGTTCTGGTGCTGTCTAGAAAAATATGAAACGTGCATGTTGCACCAAGGGAAGTTGGGAACCATGCAAGGTACAGTAGAAGGGTAGTGGCGACTGTGACCCACATAGGTGCCAAGTATTTTTTTCACAAGGTTTCCTGTGTACCTCTGTCCTACACTTATAGGTAGAGCAGGATAGTAAAGGGTAGACTCCCAGAGACCAAGATCAACCATGTGTATAAGGACGTATAGTACGCGACAATACAGATCCAGCAAGAGTAGAAAAGAAGTAGCAAGAAAAAATGACCATTGTTCTAATTTTTCACTTAGAGGGGCTAAACACTGGATACTTTGGCTCTATGGCAGAAATGTCTCCGACTCTACAGTTTCTACTATTTAGCAACAAAATAAGCCAAACTGATACCAAGTTTTGACTTAAAGGGGTTGTGTCACAAAAATATTCAGCAATTTTTCAAACCAGCACCTGAATATGAATATTTTTGTAATTGCATACAATTAAACATTTAGTATAGCCAGTGAGCTATTCAATAAAATGTATCTGTATAGCGCCACCTGCCGTTTGTTCTTTTCCTTATTTTTTTGTCCGTCTCACTGAGCTGGTCGGACATGCTCAGATTAAATCTTCAACTGCCACCATCCATATGTTTTTTTAGAAGCTGTGACAGTTACAGGGAGAGAACTACAGCAGAAAAGACACACACCCTTAGCGGCCAGGCTGAATATAATCTAGCAAAGCAATTGGAGCATTGAATGTCTGGACCCATGTGTGGTACAGGGCTGGTTTTAGCTTTGTTAGAAGGGTACTGTCTTGTACTGTATGATGTCTCATTTTCATATTTTACATAAATCATAGCAAAACCCAAGTCTCTAGCCTGCAGGCTGCTGGAAATTCCAACTTACTAATGCTGTTGCTGTCCTATTCATCTTGTAGCTATATTTTGCCTGAGTTGTCTCTTTACAGCAGTAGTCACTGCATGTCATAAAATAGCCTAGTGCTCTCATTAAGAGAAACAAAATAAGAGTATTGCAGGTTTGATACCTTTTTATGGCTAACAAAAATAGGAGTAATCTTAAGGAGTAACATCATTACTTCTATTTTTGTTAGCCATAAAAAGGTATCAAACCTGGAATACTCTTATTTTGTTTCTCTTAATGAGAGCACTAAACTATTTTTCTATTGGCTACACGGTACCAGACTTTTTCCTTTTTCTTTCAATAAAATAGCCTAAAATCAACTGAATTTCACAGGCCTGCTATGCTAAATCCATCCTATCTCTAAAATATTCACAAGCATGGGATTCACAGGAGGGGACACACCTCTCCCTCCCCTGCCGTAGCATAGACATCTGTATCGCCGTCCTGAGGACTGCGATACAGATGACTATGGAGATGAGCGCTTCCACAATGGAAGCGCTCATCTCCTGCTGTGCCCTGCCTCCGGCCGCCCCCACTTGTAACCAGGGCCGCGGCCTTGCGGCACTCAGGCCTGCCGGCCTAACGGGAAATTTCCCGGTATCCCTGCAGGCCAGTCCGAAGGCCCTGAGTGAAGCCTCCACAGAGAAGGTGTAATGGAAAGATCTGCACCTGTTCTGTGCTTTTGACCCAAACCTGGCTTTGGTTCACAATAACTGATGGAAATAACTGATCAAATAACTGAAGTGTGAACTCTGACTTAGATGTAAAAGCCAAATCAAAAACAAGAACTAGTGAGTACAATGGAAATGCCCTGCAGCTAAGAGGATTGTACAGTATGAGGAAGAAGTTCGTGTTTTACTGGCAGACTTCTACACATCCTTTAAAGGAAGTGTGTCACCAATTTTCTTTCTGCTAGTTAAAACCAGATAGCAGCGCGTATCCTTTTTTCTCATCTAAGAGAAAACGGTGTATATAGCAATGAAAGAAAGATACTGGCGCTCCCACTGGCAGTTTGAAAATAACAAAAGTAATGGGGGAGCTTAAAATATAATTTTTTACTAATATGGTTAAAACATAGCGCCACACACAAATAAATGGTGATAATGAAAAATATGGCTTAAGAGATAAGGAAGGAACAGTCTTATCATTCCGACGCAACCCTGGTTGGAATCAACCGAGCGTGGTATAGAGGATGCACCACGTCCAGGCTGGTATTTAGGTATGGTCGTTGGTAATTGCTAGATGTAGACAGTGCAGGGAACCGATGTTCCTAGAAATCCCTGGTTGGGGATGGGGCCATTGCTATGCGCTCCCTGTAACTCCCAGCACCACCTCCCGGAATCACGTGGTCTGCTCACCTGACGATGACGTTACACTCCACTATCAGGCGCGTCCACGGGTGAAACGCAGTGCGTCGGCCGGTGGAACGCAGCGCCCGGTCACGTGGGGCGGCTGAGAGACAGGAAAGGACTAGGCGCGCGTTGCTAGGCAGCAGGGAGACGCCAGTGAGTGGACTGACGTCTAATACATGCTGTCACAGAACGGACTTAAAAGCCAAGGCTCATATGACAATTTAGAAAGCATTTCATGCAGGATATCAGGTAACGTGGCATATATGCTCGTATATAAGCAGAAACAGAGAGCAATATACTAGTGAACAAAAGACACAAAGGAAAAAAAAAGGAAAAATAATGAAAGAAAAATGGCGGATAAAAAATGGGGAGAAACTAGTGGAAGAGGGACTATAGAACAGTGAGTCCCTAAATGGGGGGCAGTAGGTGTCATTATTCTACCAGGGCCAAATTAAGATAAAAGGGGGGGGGGGCAGTGGAATGGCACAAAATGTCCCCTTATTTATTGTAGACTAACCTCTCCCTCACATTCTAGTTACTAAGGTGATGGGTCAATAAAGTAGATGCACCGGCCGCCAGAATTCACGGTCCGCAAATTTCAATATCACCTGAAAGAAAGGAAGCACCATCAGTTTGTTAGGGATCTAGCAGACTTTAAAGAAAATAGAATTTATGCATCAATAAGCCAGAAGAATACCACTGGTGGCCTAACCGACCCGTCATCCACGGAGACAGATCTCTCAGACTCAGATAAAGAGAGTGGGTATAACACCCTTAATAGATATGGAGGAAGAGGAGGGGGTCCCGGTCGAGGCCGCTATAGGGGCAGATATCGGGGTCAGGACTCTCGTTTTTTAGGGCCCAGCAGTCAGGGCATAACCAATCAGGGAACCACCAATAAGGCCCCAGTCTATCCCCTGAGAAACCGTTCACAGCCACCGAGACCCCCTCAGTGAGAGGTCCGCAAGTAGTAAACCTCTCCTCACGGCCCTTAAATCCCACAGAGATCCGAGTTCTAGAGCTGGGCCTTTCCTTTGTGCCGACACCGAGGTTTAACAAATTCCACATAGTGAAGGATATACATCTATTTGTGCGGAAGCTTCGGTGACATAAACGCTTTCGGCACCAGGACAGGAGGCAGTGTAATGAACTCGGCATACCTTTGACATTCTGTCTGATGTTCGTCTTCTCTTTGATATAGGAAACGAGCTTCCACCAAGTTAAGGTACTAGTCCTTTCTCTAACCTGAAACCTAAAAGTAACAAAATGCCTCCCCCCACTAGTGAGGTCTCCTGCATAGATGTATTTTTGGATTTGATGACCACTCAGATTGGGGAGTTGACTGCCTCTAAACATAGATCCAATTGTGACCATGCCATGGCCACCTCACTGTCAAACCTGGAACATAATCTGTCAGTGGTGATTAAACCATCTGACAAGGGGGGCAATGTGGTGGTGATGAATAACGAACAATACCGACAGATGTGTGAGTCAATATTGAGAGACCCCAATACCTATGAGGTTCTATCACGTCATCCCATTGAGGAATTTAAACATGAGCTTAAGGACATCCTGGATGATGCCCAACAACACAGCCTGATTACAAGGGATGAATGTCACTTCATGTTTCCAACATTTCCCAGGCAGGCAAAATGTTATTGCTTGCCCAAGCTACATAAAGGGGTATTACCCCTTAAAGGGCGCCCCATCGTATCAGGGGTGGGCAATCTGTGTCAGAATGTGGGCCTATACAGTACATCGATCAGATCTTGGCCCCCTTTGTTGTAGCCCTGCCATCTTACACACGGGACACTACGGATCTACTTAAACGCTTGGAGGTGGTCCACGTTGGTGCTGATGATCTAATTGCCAGCATCGACGTGGAAGCGCTCTACTCAAGCATTCCTCATGAATTGGGTCTTAAAGCAACAAACTAGAGGTTGTCAGTACCGTGCCCACAGTCACCTGATTCTTCAGTTACTTGAATTCACCTTGACCAGAAAAGTATTTTCATTTAATGGGTGGATATACCACCAGCTCAGGGGCACTGCGATGGGGAGCCCATGTGCCCCATCGTATGCCAATCTGTTCCTGGGCTGGTGGGAAGCAACTTTGGTCTTTACTGAAGACAATGCCCTACATACCGAGCCCATAGGACTGTGGGCACGGTACATTGATGACATCTTTGTCATATGGCTCAACACTAAGATGTTCTTTGAGACCATCGTCAAGGACCATAATAGGAATGAGGTAGGGCTTCGATTCACCTGTTAATCAGATTCCTGATTGCTAAGAACCAGACGGGTGAGCTAGACACTTCGGTGTAGTGAAAACCTAACTCGACTAACTCACTACTTTGTTGGGAAAGTGAACATCCGCTCCCCTTAAAGCGTAGGATCAGTATTTACGCCTGAGACTAAACTGTTCCACAAAGAAAGAGTTTTTACACCAAGCTGCTGACCTTTGCTAGAGATTCTTGGCAAGGGGATACCCTGATCGTGTTCTTAAATCAGCCTTAACGGAGGAACGCTCTACTCTCCTCAATCCTAGACACAAATTGGTATCAACAAAAAAATGTATTTGCCTAATAACTTCCTACGACGGCGAAGCCAAGTCTATTAGAGGTATAATTGATAAGAACTGGCACATTCTGGTCACGGCTGAGGATGGGGAAAACCCTCAGCCGTGCGATGCCAGAAGATGTTAGGCTGCTCGGCCAGGACGACAGGATTAGGGAGCAGGTCACCTCCTAAAGCGTCCCTAACCTGACCCTAACTCCTAGCTGCATGGGACGACCTTGAAGGTAGGAGGACCCATGCTCAGGAACCTCGGATCCCTAACTCACCCTCCGACCGGTCCCTGAACTAGGAGTCAAGGTAAGACGGCCTGTTCCTTCTGGACACGGAGGAACAGGGGTCTCACTGGCCAAGCTACAAGGAATGGGGAAACACATACAACATACAGATATGACAGGCAAACTACTAGTTCCACACGTATCTGTCACAGCCACGCTGACTGGAACCCATGCATGCACTACTAATGTCCACAGAACAACTAGAGGACACAGCACACATCACACACAGGTAACCAGGACATCCATAGTTGCAAATAAACAGAGACAAAGGTAAACATCAACTGAACATCAAGACATAAACTTCACAGATAAACCTAAGAGTCACAGTTTGTTTTAGGACCACAAGGGTGGCCCCCACTGGCAGATTGAGTTCACAGGAGGCTGCTCCAGCTAAGCATGGCTGAAGCAACCCACTGAGCCATGCCAAACACAGAGGCTTTATAGGCCTAAGTGGCCACACCCACACAGACACACCCAGTGTCTCACACACACAGAAAGGGAGTTAACCCTTCCTCCACCAGGGAAGGGAAAACAGTAACTTAAAGGGGAAGTGAACAGACAAACAACCCCGTGCACACCAAACATGGGAAGTGCACACCAAACACACAAGTTGCCAAGTGGAACCGCACGCATAACACAGCAAGCAGCCACGACACAACTCAGGCTGCAATGCTGCCACATAAAAACTGTTGCCAGCAGCAACCACAGGTGAGGCAAAAACCAAAGCCCTCACCTGTGATTGACAACCAAACAAAACCGCTGACAACCGCATGCGGTTCAGGAGTCACGGTCATAGCCATGGCCGTGACAATTCTGCTGATGGACCCGGATCTGAGGGATGTGTTGGGAGACTTTCCCCACATAACCTACAGACGCGGTAGGAACTTATGCGACAGATTGGTACAAAGCCAATACACCCCTAAACCATCGCTGGGTTGCATCTGGCTCCATAACCCAAACTGGGGCTGTTTTAGGTGCAGCGGATGCATCGCGTGCCAGCATATTAATCTTTCAAAAGTAATGTCACAGGCAGGGAATTCACCATTCGTGACTACATTAATTGCCGCACTCGTGGGGTTATTTATCGGCTTGTCAGCCAGTGTGGAAAAGAGTACATAGGCAAGACAATCCGGGAATTTTGCAGGAGAGTAGGTGAACATCTAAATGATATTGCCAAACACAAGGACACTCCTGTGGCGAAACACGACCACAATTTCCATAATGGCTGTGCACGTCTTTCTTTCATGGCCATTGACAAAGTAAATCCACCAATGAGGGGTGGTGATTGGGACAAGATTATATTTCAGAGGGAGGCCAAATGGATCTATGACCTTAAGACCATGGCCTCAGGCCTCAGGCCTCAATGAGCAATTCAATTTTGGTTGCTTCCTATAATCATGTATGGGCAACCCCTCTGGCGGCCCGTGCATCTACTTTATTGACCCATCACCTTAGTAGAAAAATCAAAGGGGCAGTAACAATTAAAACGTGATATTTATTGGTATGACTAAAACAAGTAAAGTCCCCTTACAAGACAAACAAACAGATACGGTCGGGTCCTGTGTACAAGTGTGTCACTGGAGCAGTGACTCAATGTACCCAGGATCCCTAGGGCGAGCCCTTTATAAGGTTGTGTGGACCCCAAGGGTCAGGAGGTGCCACAAAAAGTGCTAATGAACCCCGGCAAGGGTGTCCTAGATCCCACTTGGAGAGCAGGAGCGAACCCAGGTGGGATAGAGAATAAGGATGGGTCTTACCGGTACCGGGGCAAGCCGTGCTTGATGGCGAACAGTCACGGCAGACGACCAAGGTAAGTTCTTATTCTAGCACATAGATAAGGTGTTCCGGTCCGGGGGAAGGGTACTTCGTAGGTAGGAAGATGCCTTTTGGAGATGGGGCCGCAAGGGGAGCAACTGTCCCTGTAGCGCCCTACTTGACCTACTATGACCCTGTTGCCCTAACACGGGATCCGTCCCCCGCAAGGGGTGGTCCCGTCCGGAACCTTGCCCTGCACTAAGGTCCCTAAGAGACCCTGTCAGGGTGATGGAGAGGGGAACACCTAATCTGGTTGGACTAAGGTGGTAATAACACCGTGGGCAAAATGAGGTTGTACTCATATGTCCCTAGATGTAAAAAGTATGCTCATATGTCCCTACGCGTTTCGTCAAAAATGGAACATACATAAAAAGAGTACTAGTACTGACAACCTCTTGAGTCATCAGGGGACAGGGGTTGGTACTAGTGGCTGATGTCCAAGTCACCAGGCGTCAGTGTTGTAATACTGAACGCCCGTGGCCTAGACCAGACTAGAGAAGGTCATTAGGTGTACTTAGCCTATTTAAGAGAGTCCTCGCAGCCACATAAGAAACTAAGCTTATGCTAGGCTATTAGGAGGGAGGTACTGGCTACCTCTAACCACTTAATGGTGAATAACGTGGTTGGTTCTGTAGCTAGAGTGCGTATGGCATATCCAGGTACATCTGAAACACACAAAAATAAAAAGCGTACAAACGCCCCATAAACTACTGTAATGAGGTTGATCTATTTGGTAAAAGACAACATACGAAAGTACAATGATCCCCTGAAAACAATATGTGGAAAAATAGTCTCCAAACATACGGGTGGGGATTCAGGCAATAGAAGATGCTTGTACTTACAGTCAAAGCCTTGGTGCGTGTGGCATCCAACTGGCTAGGCCGGCGTCATTTCGTTTTGTTGAGGCCGGATGTATGGCGTCTGGCAGCGCTACTGTACGCGCCGCTACTGTTTTTAAATGGTAAGGGGACGCTGCGCATGCGTGCACCACTCTCCGATGGGTGGCGCAGGTTGATGACGCAGGTGCAGTCAGATGACCTGGCGGTCCCAATCTGATGACGCGGCCCAAGTTCTGGGTCACGTGTGTACGCTTCATCAGTCAGGAGCGCCGCGGCCGTCCCTCCGCTATGTATGCGCCCACATCCCAGTCCGTCCATCACCAGGCCGGTGACCGCTGCTGAGTGGGCGGAGCTGGCTGACGCTGGGAGGGCGGAGATCGCGGCATCTCCGAGAAGCTGAGTGGGTGGAGCTGAGTGTATCCTTTGAACTCAGCTGCTACAAGCCACTCGCAGGTAATTGGTCCATGGAGGGTCATAGTCACAGGTCCTCCATACTGGACAACGAAGTGAATATTTAATGGCAGGGCAAACCACAATGGCTAGCAATAGGTACCCTATCTTTATTGATATTACAGAAACAAGCGAATAGGCAGCAATATATAGAATAATTGCTGCATACTCTATCAGGATTAGACGTCACATATGGTAATGTAGTTATGAGCCCAACCAAGGTCCAGTCAAGGGGGGGGGGGGGACCCAGATGAGGAGGGTTTGCCTGGAAGAAAGTATATACGTAGGGAGGGGGTATACACTTGTGGTCCTTTCACAGGAAACAACCGAACTGTAATTGTTCGTTTAAGCCTAGTGGGTGGGTGGTTTTTAATTTAAAAATCCACCAACACTCACGCTGAAGTATACGTTTATCCCAATCGCCTCCACGTTGGGGCTTCTGGACATGTTCGATGCCCAGGAAGGACACCGCAGATGTACGGCCCCCATGGTGGTGCTGGACGTGCCTTGCCACTGGAGTGTCCCTATCGTTCCGTATGTCCCCGAGGTGCTCACCCATCCTTTTGCGCAGTTCCCTGCGGGTCTTCCCGACGTATCGCTTGCCGCACTCACAGGTGATAAGATAAATAACACCTGTGGTGCGACAATTGATAAAATCACGTATGTGATAGGCATGACCACCTGGGTCCAACGCGAAGGATTTACTTTGAGTGAGCTGACCACAGAAACTGCAATGTCCGCATCTAAAGCAGCCATTGACCGGGTTGTCCAACCACGTTCTAGGTTTCTCAGGTGGACAGTAGTGGCTGTTCACCAATTTGTCTCTCAGGTTTGTACCCCTCCTAAAGGTCACGGAGGGTTGAGGGCTTAGAACCATGGTCAGGTCCGGGTCCATTAAGAGGGTCCCCCAGTTGCGGCCTATGATCTCTCTTACGTTGGTAGATGCCGCATCGAAAGTCCCTATGACCCGTATCAGTCTCCTAGGCTCGCTGACCAGATTCTTAATGGGGTGTAAAAGAGAGGTGCGTGTTTCAGCGCACGCTCTCTGATAGGCCCTCTTAAGTGTCCTCTCTGGATACCCACGTTCACGGAAACGCCTTCTCAGGTCGTCGGCCTGGCGCTTAAACTCCCTGGTATCGTAGCAATTGCGTCTGATTCTTAGATATTGTCCGACCGGTATGCCACGTTTTAGTGGGGTAGGGTGGCAGCTATCCCACCTGAGAAGGGAATTCGTGGATGTTGTTTTACGGTAGATGGTTGTTTGTACCCTACCGCCACTACCCCTAGCCCCTAGAGATGGAGATGTCAAGGAACGGAAGGTGATCCTTCACTATGACGGATGTAAACCTAAGGTTTATGTTATTGGTGTTCAGGTCCTCTACGAACGTGGTGAACGCGTCCTCTGGCCCGCTCCACAGAACGAAAATATCGTCTATGTAGCGGGACCAGAGGACCACATGTTCCAGGTACCTTCTTGGTGTATCGCCAAAAACCAGTGTCTCCTCCCACCAGCCCAGGAGCAAGTTCGCGTAGGAGGGCGCACACGAACTGCCCATGGCGGTGCCCCTGAGCTGGTGGAAGATACGACCATCGAAGAGAAAAAAATTGCTATGAAGAACATAGTATAGAAGTTGTAAGACCAGGTTATTGTGTGCAGTGTACTGTAGTCCCCTGGCTTTTAGGAAATGAGCCACTGCATCCAATCCCCTGTCATGCGGTATGGACGAGTACAGGGCCTCCACGTCAATAGACGCCAAGAGCCAATGCGGTTCCATCTCTATATTCTCAAGTTTGGTTAAGAGATCCCCGGTATCCTTCACATACGAAGGTAGTGCTTGTACAAAAGGACTTAGAAACTGATCTATGTAGATACCTACATTTTGTGAAAGGTTCCCTACTCCTGATACAATAGGACGTCCCTTAATGGGTGTTGTCTCTTTGTGAACCTTTGGCTGGCAATAAAAGGTCGCCATTACTGGGTGGGGGGGATAGAGAAATGCGAACTCATCCACACTGATGAGCTTATCCGACTTAGCTTGAGTGAGGATGTCTAGTAGTTCTTTTTGGAGTCTACAGGTGGGGTTGGTGGACAGAATTTCATATCCCTGGGTATCTTGGAGAATGGTAAGGCACATATCTTTGTAGTCTGAGGTATTCATAACAACTACATTGCCCCCTTTGTCTGGGGGTTTAATCACTATTTGTCTATCTTTCTCTAGTGTCTGTAGTGCACCCCTCTCTCCCTTACTACAGTTGAACCTCATGGAAGAGGAGTCCATGGTGGAGAGTTCTATTAGGGTATGCTTGAGGAAGACGTCAATGCACGAGATTTCCCCAGTGGGCGGCATTTTAAAGCTCTTATTTCTCAGGTCCGTAAAGGGACCTTTACCTTCAGGGTTGCTTGGCATGCTATCCAGATTGTACAAAAAGCGAACATCGCCAAGGATCTCCACCGGTATCCCCAGCTCGCGACTTTCTTTTTTATCCCTTAGTTGGAAATGTTTATGCCACCTAAGTTTGCGTGCAAACAGGTGGAGATCCTTGGTCCAGCGGAATAGGTCAAATCGGGTGGTTGGTACAAACGATAGGCCCCGTCTCAGAATCTTGACCTCAGTTGGAGTCAGAGGTCGGGATGACAGTTGTATAAATCAGTGGAGTGGGGGGGTTTAAATCTCCCCTACTTTAAAGGGTATTTTATTGCAGCCCAGCTATTGAAGTGCTATGAATCAGAGGACAGTGCACTCCTGGGGAAGTTGGTAACTAGCCACGCTCATAACAATATTTTTACCTTGTTGGAATCCGGGCTTTTGAAGAGCTACGAGCAAGGCTATAAAGAGACTATAAATCTACTCCTGAAAGTGTGGGGTACAACTAGGACATGGTTGAAGGTTAGGGGTTCACTCACATTTACGCCTCTTTGGCATAATTTCTATTTACAAAGGTTAGATGATATTGCAGCTGACACATTTTGGCAGAAGAATAAAATATTATATATTTCACAGGTAGTTAAAGATAGAGAAATTAAATCCTTTACAGAAATGACACATAATATAAGAAAGAAAGTATTTTCAATTGCGATCTGTACTATCCAGTTTGGACGATAAACGTCTGCTGGATATAGATAATTTATCTTTTCTGAATGATTGGGTAGGGGGTACACCTCTTAGAACTAAGATTTCCAATATATATAAGTTATTAATTAAGGCACGGTTTAGCGATACACAATCACCAGGACAAAAAGCATGGGAAGCGGACTGTCCGCATTTGCGAGTAGAAGGGTGGGAGAATATTTTTGGGAATCTTACTTCAGTATCCCAGAACTTTAACCATGTTCTAATACAATTTTACATTTCCCATAGACTATACATTACCCCCCTATGGATGAATAAATGCGGGTTGAGAGCCACGTCCAACTGCCCCAAATGTGATATTGTAGGAGCAGACTTCCTCCACATGATTTGGACTTGTCCAGAACTTGTAAAATACTGGAATAGTATTAATAATTGTATTATCCATAAACTAAAAATTCGAATTCCTTTTGAACCACATGTATTCGTGCTTAACGACTTTTCCAAATTAAAAAATCACAAGTATCAAAAGATCTTTCTGAGCAGAATATTGATGTTGGCTAGAGTTCTGATCAGTCGGACCTGGTTTGCCCGATCCACTCCAGACATAAATATATGGATAAATTTAACCGATAAGGTAAAAAACTACGAGAAAATTATATATAAATGGAGGGAAGTTGAGGACCAGTGGAATAGGATATGGGGTGGCTGGAAGATTGACTAATTGAGGTCATGTTGGTTTGTTTATGGGGGTCCTACTTTGACGCACCACAGACTAGGGGTGAGGGAGGGGAGGGTTTTTTTTTTTTCTAAATGCAACCAAAAGATGAACTGACTATATTTATATTTATCTACATTTGGTTGGGTCACTAAGAATTGAGGGGTTGTAAAAAATTTTGCTGTTAATGCTTTGTAATTTTCCCAATAAATTTTTTTGGGTTGTCTCTCTCTTTCGTTATCCGAGATGTCGGTCTCGGTGGAGGATTGATCTGTTTTCTGGGGGTTATCGGGGTTTGTCAGAAAAAGGTATGCTTTGTTTTCTTTAAAGTCCTGTGAGTCTCTGGAAAACTGTCTATGTTTGCGTTCTTTGAGGTGATACTGATAACGCTCGATGGTATTCTGCAGTTGTGTCTCCTTATTACTGAACTCGGGATCTTGATGGAATCTCTTTGTGATGTCGATCTGATCCCCCAGGTTTTTTTCTACTCGTTCAAGGACAATCCTTTCCTCATCTAAGAGTATCTGCATGAACCTAAGGGAACTGTTTGTCGCCTCTTTCTCCCACTTTCTCAGTAGGTCGGGATTTCTAATTTGATTGGCAGGAGTCAGGGATATACGGAGACCACGTGGTACTATGCCTTGTTTTATGTATTGGTCTAGGCCCTGTACTTCCCACCAGGAGCTAATGTGCTCCTTATATATGCGTGTGAGTTCGGTGAAAGCACCGTTTAAGGTGGGAGTGTACTTTTTTTGCGTGAAGGCTTGCTCTGAAAAGACTGTTTTGGCCTCGTTGAGCCAAGAGTCCCTATCTAAGCCTGTGGTTAGGAAACCTGCCATATCCACAGGACACAAGAATAGTGGAAGAAAAAAATTAAGTTGTCCTATGAGGGTGAGAACGGTGCAACGCACCTCTCCCCAAGGTACTGCTGTGAAGCGTAGGAGAAAAATCAAAGGGGCAGTAACAATTAAAACGTGATATTTATTGGTATGACTAAAACAAGTAAAGTCCCCTTACAAGACAAACAAACAGATACGGTCGGGTCCTGTGTACAAGTGTGTCACTGGAGCAGTGACTCAATGTACCCAATGTACCCAGGTACCCGGTACCGGTAAGACCCATCCTTATTCTCTATCCCACCTGGGTTCGCTCCTGCTCTCCAAGTGGGATCTAGGACACCCTTGCCGGGGTTCATTAGCACTTTTTGTGGCACCTCCTGACCCTTGGGGTCCACACAACCTTATAAAGGGCTCGCCCTAGGGATCCTGGGTACATTGAGTCACTGCTCCAGTGACACACTTGTACACAGGACCCGACCGTATCTGTTTGTTTGTCTTGTAAGGGGACTTTACTTGTTTTAGTCATACCAATAAATATCACGTTTTAATTGTTACTGCCCCTTTGATTTTTCTCCTACGCTTCACAGCAGTACCTTGGGGAGAGGTGCGTTGCACCGTTCTCACCCTCATAGGACAACTTAATTTTTTTCTTCCATCACCTTAGTAACTAGAATGTGAGGGAGAGGTTAGTCTACACTAAATAAGGGGACATTTCGTGCCATTCCACTGGGCCCCCCCCTTTTATCTTAATTTGGCCTGGGTAGAATAATGACACCTACGGCCCCCCATTTAGGGACTCACTGTTCTATAGTCCCTCTTCCACTAGTTTCTTCCCATTTTTATTTCATTATTTTTCAATTTTTTCCTTTGTGTCTTTTGTTCACTAGTATATTGCTCTCTGTTTCTGCTTATATACGAGCATATATGCCATGTTACCTGATTTCCTGCATGAAATGCTTTCTAAATTGTCGTATGGGCCTTGGCTATTAAGTCCGCTCTGTCGCAGTATGTATTAGACGTCAGTGCACTCACTAGCGTCTCCCTGCTGCCTAGCAACGTGCGCCTAGTCCTTTCCTGTCTCTCACCCACCCCACGTGACCAGGCGCTGCGTTCCTCCGGCAGGCGCTCTGCGTTTCACCCGTGGACGCGCCTGATAGTGCAGCGTGATGTCATCGTCAGGTGAGCGGACCACGTGATTCTGAGAGGCGGTGCTGGGAGTTACAGGGTGTGCATTGCGCCGATAAACATGGCGCTTCGCATGGTAATCGGCGTGCAGCTTAAGGAATTATTTCATCTGCCCCAGTGGTGCCCCCCAGTAACTTGTGGGGTCTACCAGTTCACAAGGGACCATTGTTGTCCTGTTCTTATATCCTAATGATCCACTGATCCAAGGTATGTCCCTGTTTAGTCTTCATATAGTTCTCATTTTTGTGAACCATCTTTTATGTTGTCTACAGCCTTATGTTGATTATATTCTTTTTAAAGGAATATCTTTTTTGCACATATCCGAGATTATTTCCCCTGATGATAGACCACTTGAAACGTGACACGTCGGGAACTATCCAATAGGGCTTATTAGGGACACCTCCCTACCTTAGGGTAAGGTATCCAGACAGGGCCGCCCCTTACGGGGTAGGAACTCTGTATAGACAGGCAGGGCTGCATTAGCAATCGCCCCATTCCTAACCAGGGATTTCTAGGGACATCGGTTCCCTGCACTGTCTACATCTAGCAATTACCAATGACCATACCTAAATTCCAGCCTGGACATGGTGCATCCTCTATACCACGCTCGGTTGATTTCAACCAGGGTTGCGTTGAAATGGTAAGACTGTTCCTTATCTCTTAAGCCATATTTATCATTATCACCATTTATATGAGTGTGGCGCTATGTTTTAACTATATTAGTAAAAGTTATATTTTAAGCTCTCCCATGGCTTTTTTCTAATCTGTTTGTAGATTTTTTAATTCTAGTTCCAGAACATGATTATGGGGGCAGCCATCTTGCCTGAGCTGTTCTTATCAGCAATTAGAGATATGCTTTACGGCAGCCACCATGGTTCATAAACACAATGGTCAGGAGGGGACCTCATTGACTTCTATGGGAGCGTTTTCTAGGCATGTTCTGTGCCCTGTGCAGAGCTCATTTTTGCCTGGTTTCCATTATGCTGGACGGAAAACAAAGTTCTGTCGACAGGAAACCAGACGGAGACGTTATGATGCTCATAGAATGTATTATGACAGGGCAAAACGGAATGCCTCTTTACCACCTCAGCTCCCCTAGCTTAAACACCCAGACCAGACCACTTTTTACAATTCTGCACTACACTACTTTCACGGTTTATTGCTCGGTCATACAACTTACCACCCAAATTAATTTTACCTCCTTTTTTTCTCACTAATAGAGCTTTCATTTGGTGGTATTTCATTGCTGCTGACATTTTAACTTTTTTTGATATTAATCGAAATTTACCTAAATTTTTGCCAAAAAATGACATTTTTAACTTTCTGTTGTAATTTTTTTTTAAAACTACATTTCTTTATAATTTTTTTTCTAAATTTATTGTTCTACATGTCTTTGATAAAAAAAAATGCAATAAGTGTATATTTATTGGTTTGGGTAAAAGTTATAGCATTTACAAACTATGGTACAAAAATGTGAATTTCCGCATTTTGAAGCAGCTCTGACTTTCTGAGCACCTGTCATGTTTCCTGAGGTTCTACAATGCCCAGACAGTAGAAAACCCCCACAAATGACCCGATTTCGGAAAGTAGACACCCTAAGGTATTCGCTGATGGGCATAGTGAGTTCATAGAACTTTTTATTTTTTGTCACAAGTTAGCGGAAAATGATGATTTTTTTTTTCCTTACAAAGTCTCATATTCCACTAACTTGTGACAAAAAATAAAAACTTCCATGAACTCACTATGCCCATCATGAAATACCTTGGGGTGTCTTCTTTCCAAAATGGGGTCACTTGTGGGGTAGTTATGCTGCCCTGGCATTTTAGGGGCCCTAATGCGTGAGAAGTAGTTTGAAATCAAAATGTATAAAAAATGCCCTGTGAAATCCTAAAGGTGCTCTTTAGAATGTGGGCCCCTTTGCCCACCTAGGCTGCAAAAAAGTGTCACACATGTGGTATCGCCGTACTCAGGAGAAGTTGGGGAATGTGTTTTGGGGTGTCTTTTTACACATGCCCATGCTTGGTGAGATAAATATCTCTGTCAAATGACAACTTTGTATAAAAAAATGGGAAAAGTTGTCTTTTAGAGAGATATTTCTCTCACGCAGCATGGGTATATGTAAAAAGACACCCCAAAACACATTGCCAAACTTCTCCTGAGTACGGCAATACCACATGTGTGACACTTTTTTACAGCCTAGGTAAGCGCGAGATGACCTCATCTCTCGAGATGACGCGCCGATGCGTGACTGTGCCTGAGTGAGCCGCCTGCGATCCTGCGTTAGGCGGTTCGGAGGCGGTCAAAGAAGAACTCCGCCCAAAAATGTTATTCTCTGACCTGAAAGAAAGGTACATGATCTAATCTGTAGTGAATGTAATTTTCTTACTAGAGACTGTATTTATGAGCTATCCTCAGCTGTGTCATGTGACCAGCAATCAGACTCTCCAACTGACACAGCATCTTGTGTGTGGACAGGAAGTCAGTTTCTCAGTCTCATAGGAATCTTTAGAAACATAACTGACTTCCTGTCCTGTGTCAGTTGGAGATCAGAGAGTTGCATGACATCCCTTTCTAGCAGGTCAGAGAATAAACATTTTGTTGAGAGTTCTCCTTTAAAGGGTTCCATTTTGCATTCCGTCCGGGAATTCCGTTATAGTCCGTTACAAATGGAACCGATAACAGGATGCCCTAATGCAAGTGTGAACCCACTCTAAGGAGAAGATAAGCTTTGACAATCACCTATTGTGAATGGTGGATCGTGTGTTATCTATGTATAGGTCATATGTCATTGTAATCCTGCATGTAATGATAAGCAGGTAACTGCAGTTAGGTGTTCTGTACAGATGAAGAAGTGGCGCCTATTATTAGACTAAAGGCGCATTCACACGCGTCAACGAGCAGACGATTGTCAGGAAGGAGGCATTTCTTCCCATCATTTGCCTGCTTGTTATTGGAGGATCACCTCCACAGTATAAAGAACGATGACTACTGTGATCGCTCGTCCTCATACAGCTGCTGTTTAGACTGCACGATCTGCTGCCCGGAAACAATAATTTAGGTGTTTGCATAAAAGACTGTTTAACCCGGTGAGCATTTCGCTCATTCATCGTCTGATCTGCAGCACGTCGGGAATCCCCGATAATCGGTCTGAACATTGGGCCATGTAAATCCAGCAGTAGTGGCCAGGTCAAAAACTGTATGATTTCATGATTTTTTTTAAAATATAGGTAATGACATGGAAAATTAAAAAGAACGACCAAAAATTCTTTAAAAAAAAATGTTTAACATAAAAAATGTAATTTAAACAATAGGTCACTTTCTGATGACACATTGAGGGAGATTTATCAAACTGGTGTAAAGTAGAACTGGCTCAGACTTTCACATCTGCTCTTTCCCTTTCCGCTATTGAGAGCCATCATAGAATCTCAATAGCGCGGGGAAACACTTCAGTTTTCTCCCCATTCATTGTCAATGGGGACAAAACTGAACTAAGGATGAACATCAATGCATTCCGTTCCGTTTGGTTGCATCCCCATCACGGACAGAATAACGCTGCAAGCAGCGTTTTTCTGTCCGCGATGTAGTGCAGAGCAAGAGGGATCCGTCATGACTCACAATGTAAGTCAATAGAGACAGATCCGTTCTCTGACACAATCTGACACAATAGAAACGGATCCGTCCCCCATTGACTTTCAATGGTGTTCATAACAGATCCGTAATGGCTATATAAGACATAATACAACCGGATCCGTTCATGACAGATGCAGACGGTTGTATTATCATGACGGAAGGGTTTTTTCTGATCCATGACAGATCCAGCAAAAATGCTGGTGTGAAAGTAGCCTTAGTTGCCTATAGCAACCAATCAGATTCCTCCTTTCATTTTCCAAAGGAGCTGTGAAAAATGAAAGGTGGAATCTGATTGGTTTTATCTATACTAAAGTATTTATGTAATGGGTTCAAAATAATAACTTTCTAGATGTAGCTCAAATATTTTGTTAAGGCTGTCTCATCCAGACCAATACCATAAAATAAAATTCTGATTAAACAAATAAAGAACCTGATTTAGTGCTCCTATTCAGGATAATGCACTTCAGTTACCAAAGTCTATGCAGAATAGTGGTCAATAAAAGCCAACATTTTGAGCAGGGCTGCCATGGGCGCACTTATTAAAGACATGGTCCATCTTTTGAGAAACGTCTTACTGCTGTGTACTCTGCACAAACCTTATCTCAGTAGGCAGGGCCGGTGTCAGCACCCGGCATACCCGGGCAAGTGTCGGGGCCCACTGTTTCTTAGAGGGTCCACTCATTTCCTCACTTCAAAATTGCGGGAGTCACGGTCTCTTTAAACATCAGCCTGCCTTGACATACTGCCACTGCACTGCCTGTGCATAATGTCACTGCACAGGATGTCCAGGCGGGTGGAGCATCCGTGTGTGAGTACAGCCTGTAATGTACTAGTGGGGTGGGATCAGCAGTAACTTAAAAGGCACGGATTACATACCGAGGACAGATCACAGCAGGGGCGGAGGTAGGGTGGCCACTGGCTTCAGCCCAGAAAGCAGGACCTCACCGGCCATGCTCCAAAATGCTAATCACGCCCACCTCCATGAAGTCACGCCCCCATCACCACCGGGGGGACGGGGGAAAGGCCCTTCACAGAAGTTATTAACCCCTTTCAGCAGTCCCCCATTTACAGTAGTTATTAATCCCTTTCAGCCCCCACAGTAGTAACCCCTTTCAAAATCAGCAGCTCCAGCCCAGTAGCCTCACAGACTTTCTTATAACTTATTTTCCCCCTTTCAAGTTTCACAGCAGTCAGACTTCCCCCCTTTTAGTTTCAGCAATCCATTCCCCGGCCCGGCCAAAGCAACAGCAGCACAGTCTTTCACTTTCAGACACCAGTAAGCCACCACTACCTCACTAGCTCAGCGCAGCTGCGCTCGCATCAGGCAGCGCTCCTCAGTCTGCCTTCCTTCCACTTCCCGCGAATTCCGCCATGCCTGAATTGACTGGGCGAATCTGCAGGCAGCACTGCATGTGACGCCAGTGCACTGAGCGCTTGATCCGGATCATGTGACAGTGACTTGTGAGTGATTTAAAGTGACCCTCGCCAAGAGTCGCCGATAACCACAAAAAAGGAGGACTTCTGGCTGTTTGTCCTGGCATTGTGCTGGATGGAGGACCAGGAGTCTAAAAACCGGACTGTCCGGCCTAAAACTGGACGTCTGGCCACCCTAGGCAGAGGCGGAGCTTATCAGCAAAAGACAGCACCGGTGGATGGTATAGCAGAGAACTGCAAGACTCAGCATGTCCAGCCTGTCATTATTGGTCACCAGAGGAAAGTACTGGTAGAGAGTAAGGCAGAGAACTACAAGGCTCAGCATGTCCAGCCTGTCATTATTGTTTTTTAGGCCGGACAGTCCGGTTTTCTGGCTCCCTGTCCTCCGTCTGGCGCAGGGCTTGGATGGACACAGAGATGCCCACCCTTTCAGTAGCTCACGCTCAGACACCAGCACTGTCACCAGCACATTTTTTTAAACCAGCACCTGGATCTAAATATTTTTGTAACAGCATGTAATGTGAAATATAGTATAGCCACTAAGGCTACTTTCACACTTGCGGCAGGACGGATCTGACAGGCTGTTCACCATGTCTGATCCGTCCTGCGGCTATTTCGCCGTGCCCACGGACCGCCGCTCCGTCCCCATTGACTATAATGGGGACGGGGGCGCAGCACGACGGTGCATGGAGAAAGCCGCCGGACTAAAATGCCTGACAGCTCCGCCCCTGTCCCCATTATAGTCAATGGGGACGGAGCGGCGGTCCGCGGGCACGGCGAAATAGCCGCAGGACGGATCAGACATGGCGAACAGCCTGTCGGATCCGTCCTGCCGCAAGTGTGAAAGTACCCTAACTTATTCAATAAACTATATCTGTAAAGCGCCACCTGCTGTTTGTTGTTTTCCTTATTTCTCCATCCATGTCAGTTACATTGCTGAGGTGGACGCAGGAAATTAATTCCATCCTTCAACTGCCACCACGCATACTGTATCCACTGTTCGAAGCTATGACAGTAGCTGGGTAAGAGCTGCAGCCGTTAGGGTATGCCCAGAGAAAGGACACTCTAGTGAGAAACAACACTGTAAGGGTGGAATATTTTAACAGCACACAACGCTTCATAATACTTAGGGGGTCATTTACTATACTGAAATGCTTCTAATTTAGGCGTATTTAAGGTGCAGATGGTGGTGCAAGAGTTAGTTGAGCCGCTATCTGCGACTTCGCCTGGCTTACGCCAAGTCTAAATTTGTGGGCATGGCGTGGGCGGGGAAGAGCCGGCAGGCTCGTCTAATTCATCATGTTCTATGCCTGGTTTACGTGTATAAAATGGTCTAAATGTAAGACAGCTCGGATACCATTACCATAGCTATCATGATGCTTTTGTGCAAGGCGTTAAGATGTTCCGTTCAGGCACATTAAGTGGCTAATGTGATTTGAATTCCTATTTTGTAGTGAAATGCTTTGAAAACTAATCTCTGCAACCACATAATTCAGTCCACAAATGTACAACTTCATCCTGCAAGACTATTTTAGGGACTTATGGCCACCGTGTACAGTAACTGAAAGGTCCGGGAAAAGGTATACAGAGTGAAGTCTCAATGTAGAAATAACCCATCCATGAATATACTGAATGTGCAGTCCTATCTGCAGTACTTGTCTCAGGAATAACTAATACCTGTCCATGGGTCTGTGGGCCATCTCTGGCTACTGCCCTTTGAACACTGCTGCCCTAATATCCCAAAGCTCAGTCTGCTCCTAAAAGGTAGTCTTTATTTCTCAAACTGCTCAGTAGTCTAATATAGCAAAAATGTACTGTTTGAGAATACCGTGCAGTACAGAATGCTGTGTTACTCATGTTCAGTATAAAGTAACTAAAGTATTCAAAATGTGCAAAGTAACAACAACTGAAAAAAGAATACTCCCTGCCAGTGGTGTACATAGAGAAGTAGGGCCCCATAGCAAGGATCAAACCAGGCCCCCACACAGGACAGAAAGCTTTCTGCCTAAACCCCTTTCAATGACCCGTGGGCCATTTTTTCCACTGCCTCGTTTGCTAAAAGTTGTTTCTTTAGAAGGTAGAGTCCTGACCAAGATTTCACCTCCAGTAGAAGAGGAGATGATCCCAACTGGGCCCCCTCTTGCCCTGGGCCTCATATGAGTCGCATGGGCTGCTGCTATGGTAGTTACGCCCCTGCTCCCTGCCAAAGTCATAATAAAGTCAAAGTCATAATAGTATCTCTGTATTTGAGAAGCATTATAAATGCATTCAACAGGACTTCTCATTATATTGTTCCCAAGATCAGTTCCTGCAAAAAGAATGATGAAAGAACATACAATTCTGTAGACTCTTAATGGGGTTGGACCATCTCACACATTTGTGGCCTATCGCAAGGATATGGCACTAATGTCAGATAGGTGTGGGTCCCAACCCTGCAGCCATCCCTAGAATGTGTTTCCGAAAGTGAAGGAGAGCCCACCACACATGCGTAGCCATCTCTCCATTCATCTCTATGGGAAATAGCCGGGCTACTATTTTCGGCACTCCCATAGAAATGAATGGAGGGTGGCTGTGTTGGGTGGTACGTCCTTGTTCACTATGAGGGACCTGGACCTATCTGACATTGGTGGCATATCCTAGCAATAGACTACCAATGTGTGAGATGGGCCAACCCCTTTAAAGAGGACGTGTCACCTCTTCTGACATGGCTCTTAGTACCTACATGCATTGCCCATGTAATAATAATTCTGGAGCATCTATTCTTATGACTGTATGATGTGCCATTCCTCTATTATCTCTACTATCAGTTTGTAAATGATTTTCCAGCAGTCTGCAGTAAGGGTACAGATGGGTCTGGGGTTGTGTCCCTACACAGTCTGACACTGGCAGCCATGATTGGATAATGTCAGACTGAGCAGGGACACCCTCCCCCATCTTACTGCATACTGCTGGGAAAATTAATTTACAAACTTCTAGCAGGAATAATAAAGGAATGACACATCATAAAATCCTAAGAATAGATGCTCTAGGCATGTCAAGAGAGGCAACAGGTCCTCTTTAAGAGTTATTTCCCTACTTCATCTGCCACCAGTCGCATGTATTGTTAGAAGCTATGACAGTTACTAGGAGAGAACTGCAGTAGAAAACACATACCCTCTGAAAAAAGGCCATGCCCCCGAGAAAGGACCTGGGACCTTCTCCTATCTGACATTGGTGGCATATTCTAGTGATATGCTACCTATGTACGAGATGGGCAAACTCCTTTAAAACTCTGAATCATTTCATTTCCGATTATTCCTCGCCTACTATTTATTCATATTATATTTATTGCGTGTTTTTTATTCCCTTTTTAAGAAGACATGTCCAATACCACTCTGAGAGTCCAATCAGTCATCATAGTCTCCGACTTTGTAGATCCAGTTATACAGTCATACATCTCCATCAAGAATAACTGAGTAATGACACGACAGAGACTTCTCAGAAAAGATGCTCTAGTTACATCAGGAGAGGTCCTCTTTAAAGGGACTCTGCACCTTGGACCACCACTATAAACTACAGTACTGGACACATAGTATACAGGATGCTCAAATCACTAATTGTTATCTTTAATATGCATGCCTTTCACGCTCCATGCAACACAACCTTGCAATACATAGAGAGGACTCCTGAGTGCAGACATAATCGAGAGAACTCCAGGGCTCGTCTCCTCTATTCATCACATGGCCGGTTTATAGTAACACACCCGGGTAATACGAGTGACTATAAAAATAATTAATTTTTTAACTCAACGTCCAGTATTCTATGCATCATTTATTATACTTAATGGGGATGGTCCAAGATGCCAGAGTCCATTTAAGAGCAGACATACATAGATATAAATACACTATGGGATTCATACCTGAGCCGGTCCTTTAACTTCATTAAAGTTCTTATGTGGTTCCAAAAGTGCTTCAAACGATATGTCTGTTGACTGCAGGAAACGTATATCTTCTTGATAAATATTTGATAAACTAAAATTATGTTCTATATTAACCGGAGTAAGAAAGTCAAGATATACTCCTGCAGGGGCTATTTTACTTCCATTGTTATCCATATTCAAAAATTTAGGAGTGTCGTTTTTGATAAACAAAGCATAGTTAGAATTGACTTCATCCGAGGTGAACTCTGCACACGGCAAACCAACAGCAGTCTCTTCTTTATCAGGCACACTGGCCAGGAAATTATATTGGTCCTCACATGGGGGGAACCGTACATCTATGTCCAATAGCAGACTGGGATTTTCTTCAGTTTCTAAGGGCACTGGAACATCATCGGCCTGGGTCTTGATTGCTTCGACACATTGGTCTTCTTTACCTTTCAGCCTAAAGAATGGACTTTCAGAGCATACATCGTCCCCTGTGTCAGTGCATTGGATTGGTTTTGAAACAGGCATCTCTGCAATATGAAAAATGAAACATGACGAGACCATTGATGTTAGGGGTTTACACTGGTATGGGTCTAGGACAGGGATCAGCGACCTTCGGCACTCCAACTGCTGTGAAACTACAACTCCCAGCATGAAAAAATGCTGAACTGTTCTTTTAGCTCCCATAGAAATGACTGGAGCATTCTGGGAGTTGTAGTTTCTGAACAGCTGGCGTGCCGAAGGTTGCTGATCCCTGGTCTAGGATACTTGACTTTGGACCAACTTTGCAGGATAGCAGGCTGAAGTGGATGGACGTATGTCTTTTTTTTAGCCTTGCAAACTATATTACAAAGCTACTGTGAGTTACTGGAGGAGTATATTCTATATTATTTACTTTCTTTCATATATGATTTGGCTCTTTTATGCTTCTATAAAGTAAGCAGCAAACATCATATAATATTATAGAATGCTACAGCCTACTATATCTATTGTAAAAAAAAAAATCCCATTTATTATGTAATATTGTCAATTTTAATAAAGCTATACTGATATATTATTTTGACATCTGATCCTCAAGGATCAGTCCTGGATCCTATTATTTTTAATATTTTGTAGGCGATATAGAAGAAGGTTTGGTAGGTAAGGTTTCCCTGTTTGCAGATGAGACAAAAGTGTGTATTAGGTTTGATATTCTTGGAGGGCTTTGTAACATGGAAAAAGATTTAGCTTTGCTTGATAAATGATCTAAACAAAGGAAACTGCAGTTCAATGTTTTCAAATGTAAAATGATGCATTTGGGGAGAAGAAACCCTCATCTGGAATAATGTGTCCAGTTCTGGAGACCCCACCTTCAAAACATATAGATAAAAAGGAAAGGGTAAAGAGGGTCTTAAAACATACCATGGGAGACTTAAATAACTTAATCTGTATAGCCTTGAGGAGAGACGGTAAATGGGTGCCATGATCGAAACCTTTAAATATGTTAAAGGTTTAAATAAGGTTCAAGAGGGAAGTGTTCTCAATAAGAAGCTAAACACGAGAAAAAGGGGGCACAATCTGAAATTAGCTGGGGTAAGATCAGGAGCAAGGTCATGAAATATTATTTTACTGAAAGAGTGGTTGAAGCTTGGAAGAACCTTCCAGCAGATTTGGTTGGGAAATCTACAGTAAGTGAATTTAAACATGCCTGGGATCACACATGACTGTAGATGGACCAGGTGGTCTTTATCTGCCGTCAATCCTCTATGTTTCTAATTCAATCCCTTTGTTACAATGCACGTGTCGCAAATATATCATCTACTGTCTATACATAGTTATAATTGAAAAGGTTTTTCTACCCTTTTATATTGATGGCCAATCCTCAAGATAGGCCATCAACTTTTGATTGGTAGTGGTCCAACACCCTGTATCCATGCTGACCAGCGGTTCGGGAGTAGCTCCAGTGCTGGTGTCACGGGAAGGGAAAGTAGAAGGCAGGTGGCAAATCTGAGAACGAGCCGAGGTCAGAATACGAGATGTAGCGTCAAAACCAAGGGAGCAGGGGGCGGAGCTAGCCGCGTCAGGGAATGGCTGCTTGACTCGTGTGCTCCAGTCCACAGCGCTCTTAACGGCTTTATTCAGCGCTCCCTTCACTCCAAACTATGGGGAAACCGTCAAAGGACAAAACCAGAGAGTCGCAGGGAACCCCTAAGCACAATAGGGGACAGTCATATATGGACAAGTATCTGAAAAAGAAGATTTCTTCTCCGGCCTGTAGATCCAAGATGGCGCCGGACGCCGCTGCAGCACAGAGCTATACTGAAGACTCGGATGACGAAGGCTCCTGCGCTATGTCAGAAGCTCACTGTAGAAGTGACTCCATGCCGATTACTAGAACCTTTCTCAAGGAGTCCCTGACTTCAGCTTTTGAACCCGTCATGAGAGAACTTTCGGCTATTAAAACTGACATTAAACAGACGGGTCAGCGGGTTGCGGTATTAGAGGAGACACAGGCGGCGATCGCTAAACACAGTGGCGCCCTGCAGACAAATATAGAAGAGATGCAAGACCAACTGAACTCTGCCTTTCTACACCTAGAGGACCAAGAAAACAGAAGCCGGAGGAAGAACATCCGTATACGAGGTGTCCCAGAAGAGATCCCCTCCGAAGCAATACTTACTACGGTCGGTACAATCTTCTCCTCTATCCTTGGCCCAGACAGAGCCGCTTCGGTGATAATAGAGAGAGCTCACAGAGCCCTCAGGCCTAAACCCCTTGCAGAGGCCCCGCCACGAGATATCATATGTGGTTTGCTTAACTACCTGGACACTGCCGCCATTCTAGGAGCAGCCAGGGAGAAGGGTGACATACTCCTGGAGAACTCCAAGATACAGATCTTCCAAGATCTGGCTGCTAGCACTTTAGCTAAAAGGTGTGCGCTAAAGCCATTGACTGATTTGTTAAGGGCTAAAAAACACCCGCTGAGATGGCTTTTTCCTTTCGGATTGTACACTTCTATAAATGGCAAGCAAGTCATCATCCGTCACCCTTCGGATCTTATAAAGGTGTGGAACATCTTGAAGATAGAACCGTTGGACATCCCTTCTTGGCTGCCACTTGCTGGGGGAACAAAGATACCACCGTTGCCATCGGAGACTGATTGGCAGATCTCCAGGAAATTTAAATCGCCTGCCGCCAAGAAACGACAAGCTGAACTTAAAGACACTTGAAGAAGATGACCTTTTGAGTCTTGTCCACGTCTTATGCCGTAGGAGTTTGGTATGAGCTTCTACACGAATTTGTTGTTAGAGACACTTTATTCCTTGCCTGACCGTGTGTGTATGGTTGGTCCGATCGTTTTTTACGGGCTCGATCTGATACACGAGCAGCTTGAGGAGGCATGTTCCGAGTGTGTTACCTACACTTCCTAACGTTTACTTGTTAAAGTGCGTCCCTGCACTAGCAACGTTTACATGTGCTGATGGAATCGCATACGCTGCCTCTTCAAGGCTATGGTAGTTTTTTGTACTCACACGTCCTCAGGTAACCCTGTTAGGTTGCTAATTAAGCCCCAACTTATGTGTGGATTTTAGCTGGGTGATTTTAGTGAGAGATGTAATAGACACCCACACACACAGAGCTATAAGGCGCTATTGCGCCTCGAACTGGTATCTCACAATGATAAATACCTGAGATGTGTGTCATATCACATCAATCTCAACGTATTTTCGGTCCTAACATGTGTTCAGTAGCTTACCCCATAGGAGTAATGAGACTTAATTCAGGCACGTTCCGCGCTGGAATTTGTGGGGGCGTGCTGGCTGGAGATGACGATATATTTGATTGGCGTGGCATAATGGGAGTTTGGTCGTCTTCAGCCAGCGCGTCTACATTTTGACTGCGCTGTGTGACCTCACGCAGGCGTTGTGTGAAACAGTTACCCTCCCCTACCCCCCCCCCCTTTTCTCTCACCCTCTCTCCTTCTCTAGTGCTGATCTAAACTAGATAACCTGTACCCTCTCTTCCCTTCCTTTCACTCTTTACCTAGATCACGCCCTTGTTCAGGGGTGGTTTAGGCGCTTCTCCCCTAGTGAAGCGACTTACTAAATAATATTGTTGGTCTGATGGACCGTTTGTTAATCTTTTGGTTTAGTTCTCATGTAGTTAACCTTTTTCTTTGGGTCGGACAGATATTTACTCTGGGTCTAATGGGTAACAATTGCCTAGAATTGATTTTACTGTCGACAAGATGGGTTCTATGAAATTAGTCTCCTTTAATGTTAAGGGATTAAATGTTCCTCAAAAGAGGAGTCAAATTTTCCAGATACTCAAAAAGGGAAATGCAGATATTCTTTATTTACAAGAAACTCATTTTAGGCATAACCGAGTTCCTAATCTGTTTACTAAGCGTTATAAAAAATGGTATCATAGTACACACTCCTCTGCCTCTAGAGGAGCTTCCATAGGTATTGGAGCCAATGTGCCATTTATAGAACAAGCTCACTATATAGACCCTAGTGGACGATATGTTTTTCTTAAGGGAATGCTGCAGGGAAATAAAGTCACACTAGTAAATATATATGCTCCTAATGTTAAACAAATTCCATGGCTCATACATATGCTACAATCCTTACAGGATTTCAGGGAAGGTTTGTTGATATTGGGGGGGGATTTAAATGTGACTCTGGACCACTCCCTGGACTCTACCTCGGCTGTTTCTAAGTTTACAAATAAACAATTGGGCAAGCTAAAGAGGATGTTGTCCTCGCACCAAATATCTGACACTTGGAGAATAGCCCATCCTGATGGGAAGGACTTCACCTTTCACTCTGCGGTGCACAAAACGTATCATCGTCTAGATTACTTATTCCTGTCCAATCATATTTTGGACAGGATTAAGCGTGTGTCGATTGGTGATATTTTGATATCAGACCACGCCCCGATCTCTTTAGAGATTCGACTGAAAGGTATTCCGCCCAGGGAGTGGTCTTGGAGGCTAAACGAAACCCTCTTAGAGAACGAACAGGAAAGACTTAAATTAGAGACTAAACTCAACACTTATTTTGAGATTAATGCCACTCCATCTGTGAGTGAAGCTATAGTGTGGGAGGCACACAAAGCCTACATTAGAGGTGAACTCATAGCCTTAGGAGCTTGGATACGCAAACAAAGAACTGCAAAAATTGATTCAATAATTGCCCAAATTTCGACCATTGAAAATATCAACAAGCTTTCCCCCACAGAGGCCAACCGCGTAGATATCGCCAAACTTAGACTCCAACTAAGAGACCTGCTAAATATAAAATCGGCCAAAGCTCTTAGAGTGGCTAAGTTCAAACAATATCTTCATGGCGACAGAGGCTCTAAACTCCTCACTCAGATGGTAAAGGGACAAAGAGAGAAAGCGTTTATATCCAACATTAAAAATGATAGAGGGCTTACCATTTCCAACACCCCTTCTGTGGCCAAAGAGTTTGCTAACTTTTATTCAGAACTTTATAACTTAAAACAAGAGGAACCTACCCAAACAGTCCAGAAAATTGATTTATTCCTCCAGTCGGTCCAAGTTACGAAGTTAACTGACATTGACAGAGAAGCTCTGTTAACACCAATAACGGTGGATGAAGTCGCAGATACATTGGCTAGTATTCCCGCTGGGAGGTGCCCTGGTCCAGATGGACTCCCAGCTACGTATTATAGAAAATTCCAGAAATCTCTCGTCCTACACTTTGTAAATTTGTGCAACTACCTATTGAAAGGTGGCTCGCTCACCCCACAATCACTTATGGCCCATATCTCCATAATCCCCAAAGAGGGGAAGGATCCTACTAAATGTAGTAGCTATAGGCCAATATCCCCCCTCAATGTGGATATAAAGCTTTGGGCTAAGCTGCTGAGCCGTCGTGTCGCTGGGCTCCTCCCCAAATTAATTAATGAAGAACAGGTTGGCTTTGTCAAAGGTAGGGAAGGAGGGCATAATGTTAGCAGAGCTCTTCATGCTGTCTATTATGCGAAAAAACATAATATTCCTCTAGTGCTTCTAGGAACGGATGCAGAGAAAGCCTTTGACAGAGTCAACTGGGCTTTTATGGGGGGGGGCTCTGCGACACTTTGGCTTCCCGCCTGAGCTCATAGATGCCATTTTCTCATTATACCGGGGCCCTTCAGCTAGAGTTCTAGTAAATGGCGTATTATCTCCCCCATTTGATATTTCGAATGGGACGAGACAAGGGTGCCCTTTGTCCCCGACGTTATTTGTACTTACCCTTGAATTGCTTCTGCATAAGATCAGCGCCTCTGGGGTTATTAGAGGTTTACAGGTAAAGGGAAAAACCCATTCCTTAGCAGCCTTTGCTGACGATTTACTACTTTTTATTACGAACCCCAAAGAAGCTATACCAGAAATCTTAAAGATCTTATCAGAATATGGAGAAATCTCAAACTTCAAGGTCAACTACGATAAATCAGAGATATTAAATGTCTCTGGTAATGCCAAACATATGGAAGCGATTAAATCCAATACTTCTTTTCAGTGGCCTAAGGAGGCTATTAAACACTTAGGCATCATGATCCCAGCAAACCCCAAAAACCTCTTTAGACTCAATTATGTCCCACTTTTCTCTAAAATTAAGACTTTTCTGAACTCTGTTAAAATCCCTTTTCTGTCATGGATTGGCAGGAAAAATCTGCTGGCCTCTTATGTCTTACCTCAAATTTTATATACCTTGAGATGTCTCCCTATCCCGCTTTCAAATAAGTTCCTTTCAGATATTCGAAGCCTATTTACCACATATCTGTGGCAACACAAAAGATCGAGACTGGCTTACCCCCTTATAATTAGGAAAAAAGTAGATGGTGGCTTATCACTGCCGGATATTAAAACTTATCTACATGCTATACAGCTAGAAAGGTGGATGGATCTAGCTAGATTCAATAACACAGCTTTGTATGCCGACCTTGAAAGGGCTTTGTTAGGAGAAGAGAACCTACATCTCCTATGGATCAAAACCTCTACAGTATTGTAACATACAGCGGGTGATATCACCCGCTGTATGTTACAATACTGTGGAAAATCAGACGACTTGAACCTTTCTGCTAACCTATTATCCCCGTTGGCCCCTCTATCAGTATTGCCAGACTTTCTCTATCCCAAAGTGGATGGAAACCGCAAAGCTTGGAATAGCCTCTCCGGTATTAAAGTCTCTGACCTGAGTAAGGCTCCAGACATATCTGAATTCCTTCAGAATACATTGAGATGCATTCCCAGACATATTAGGTCAGACCTTGTAGACATGGACATTACCCTTACTTGTAAGAAATTTAAGAAATTACATTCCTCTCTCCCTGATCCAACCTGGATAGAGAACTATACCTTGCTTCCTTCTCCCCGGACCAAGATATTGTCCCAACTATACTCTAAGCTAATTTCCAATGCCTCTAGTACGCGACCTTATTTTCTTCGTCTGTGGGAAAAAGAGCTTAAGATATCCTTGTCTGATGAAGATGTTAAATTTGTTCTTAGACACTCACACGGATTCTCCAAGTGTATACGTATACAAGAAAATTCGTATAAGATCATTTCAAGGTGGTATAGGACCCCTAGCTTTCTTCATGGAATAGGCCTTGTTCCCACAGACGAATGCTGGAGATGTATGGCTGAACCTGGAACTATGACCCACATATGGTGGCTATGTGATAAACTTAAAATGTTTTGGAAAGGTGTTGAAGACACGATTAGGAAAATTTGCAAAAAATCCCTCACTCTTACGCCTGAGCTGATTTTACTTTGGAAACCGCAGAAAGATTTTAGGCCCAAAACCAACTGCTTGATAACACATTTACTTGTGGCTGCAAAATATATTATACCAACCAAATGGAGAGAGGTGGAACCCCCCACTTTGAAGGAATGGATTGACAAGGTCCACCAAATCTGTTTAATGGAGGAATTAGCAGGGTGGGATAGGGGAAGCAGGACATCCTTTTTAACAACGTGGCAACCATGGCTAGATTTTTATAAGAAATAAATAAATATATAGAATGTACTTAACTGCATTAACGCGCAGACAGGTTACCGCCTGATGATCCTGGGGGTCTACCCTCTTACTCCCACTCAAGTCTTTGACTCTGTTCTCCTTCTTTTTCTTTTACCTTTTTATTTGGAACAGACTAGGTTATATTAGGAAATCCCTATTTATAGTCTGGCTATGAGTGACCCATGCTTGTACACAGAATTATTCTAGTTACCCTTCCCATGAAACTTCCTTCCAGGAGAATGTTGAAGTATTGGTAACTCACAATTCGGAAGGTTTCGATTGCTACATATGGACCCATTTCTATTTGTATTTCTGTATTATGTTTGTGTTATATTATATTTTCGATAGCCCTCTTATATACTTTAAGATATGATGCATGTATCTTCTGGTAGCCTCATTAGTGACAACCTTTGCATAGTGCATTTATGCTTTAGAAACACCTGATTTTATGCATTGGTATTATACCTAATTAAGGTCTATGGGTAGATTGCTACTCCAATTACATTCCTTTTGGAAGTAGTCCTTACTTGGAATATTTGTCTTTTTATGAGAGGTTGCTGCTTTTTATTGGAAACTGTGATGTAACAATGACTGAAGATATATGTATCACTGTTATGACATGTACCTTTGTTATCTTTACTATGAAAATTCTTGAAAATAAAGAATTTACAAAAAAAAAAAAAAAAAAAAAACCAAGGGAGCAGGCAAAGGGAGGTCAGAAAACGGTCAAGGTCAAATTCCAGAGGTCAATCAATAGAGTAGCTAACAATACACACAGCCTAAGAGACTAAAATAACAGGCAACCTGTAGTCAGCAGGCCGTCTGTATTTATAGTGGGGAGTGAGGGTCATGTGACGTGGCCAGCGTCACATGACCGACAGACAGACAAGTCGAGCACCGAGTGATCAGCTCAGCGCTCAAGGCAGACCTAGGAGCAGGGAGCCTCCCAGCTAGCAAAGCCGCCCTGGGAACGAGGCCAAACACAGATCCTTGCTCCCGAAGCTAAGCAGCAGGTCTGCGGCTGATGGGAGACCGAGTATGCCTTCGGCGCCCCGTAACAGCTGGACAGTAGTTTGCTGGAACTACAGGTCCGTCCAGTGTGTGTAGTGGATGCAGCTAGTAAATGTTGCAGAGCTGTTAAGTCCTACCATCTGAGCCTAAGCTACTGCAGCTGATAGGTAGGGGTGCATCACATAGGCCATCAATATAAAAGGAACGATAAACCCCTTTAAGGATTAGAATTAATCAATGGAAACAACATATTGGGGGATTTACAAGCTAAATGCTCCAGAATTCTGTCTCAATATGTGCCTCAAAACTGGCATACATGACTTGTGGAAGATTTATTAAGCTTTTTCGATAATAATTGATCACTGTCTATGCAAAAGTTAGAAGAAAAACAAAACAAAAACAAGTTTCTTGAATGTAAAATGTAAATCTAAATGCAACGACGACAACCCAATGATTCCTAATTAGGCAAAAATACCCTAGCCAACTGAGTGTAAGAAAAGAATGTGAAACATGAGTGTGGTGGCCACGTATTAGTGATAGAGATTTTACTATCGGCACCCGCTATTCTGTCATATCATGCATGCCTAGTAGTGCAGTGACTGTGGCATATTACATGAGTCACGTAGGGCATACGCCATCCCTATTTCTCAGCTAATGGATTTACTAAGCTGCAGCACATAATATGAGAATATCACAAATAAAAATGAATTGGCAGCAAGCCCAGGCTACAGTGGGTGGATGGTGTGGTATGGGAGACTATGAAAAGGTTCTAACAGTTTATTAGAAAACACCAAAATTTATCACAGACCAGCGCTGCTGGAGGATGGACCTAATTTATGGTGAGGTGCAGGCCTTCACCAGGCTTGCTTCTTGGAAAGTGGCATGGGTGGTGTAGAAATGCCACTTGCATCTAGATTCAGGTGCAATGGCATTTGAAAAGAGGTGTGTTAGTTTTTTATGCCAGAAAACTGGCAAATGATACATTCCCCCCTTTATGCCTCTCACATGACAGTTCTGAAAATGTCTAAGAAAGGGGAATGGTTTAGAGACGTCTTAAAGTGCAGCAAATTGCATTGCTAAATATTGGTGTAAAGTAGGCCAACTGTGTGGCAACATAAGGAATAGAAAACTATCTAACTTATCTAGCAAAATGAGCAAAATCGATCTGTGAGCCATTGTTAAAATTTGCTGCATGATGTAGTTTTACTCTGTCTGAATTTAAGATAGTAATAATAAATCTCTACCAGCAGCTCTTGACGTTTCCATTGTCTTACCTGTAACATGGTCTTTTTTTGAGAGCAACTCTTGCAGAAGGTCAGCCTGTTTTGAGCATATAATTTGCAGCTTTCTAACTTCTTCATATAGTTCCAAGAAAGCATTTTCCATTTTACATTACCTAAAACAGAGGAAAATAAGGGAAGACAACTTTATACAAATAGTCATACGTCCACAGATATTGTCATGCTCAAAAGTTCTCCTTAAGAGCTAATGATCCACTTTCAATGACTTGTGACCCACAGGACCTCCACCACCTAACTTGATATAGTGGCCTCTAGCAGAGGCAAAACACCTTTTGGGCCATTCTTGTAAACTTTTAAATGTTACAGTTTTGCAGTTACTTTTTGTTGGGGATGAAACAGACAGGGTAGAGAAGCGGGCTACTAGAATTTTTTGGTTTGGTATATGGCCTAAATTAAATTTAGAGTCTGGTGTGGGGTCTGACTTTTTTTTTTTAATCTGATCTGAATCATGGATTCATTTTGGGGCCTTGAGTCTAGATCTACATACATTTAGTGGTCTGACAACTTGCAGGATAAGAAACTGAACTAGATGTCTTTTTTCGGCCTTATAAACTATGTTACTATGATAAATGTATGTGAATATATAACCTTGATAATAATCAGATAATAACCTATTTAAAGTATGTGCAAACTGTTGTCTTTGATAAAAATTGAAATAATAATGGCACTCGTTGACATGTTGTTGTTTTATTGCCTAGGAGACTGCACCACCTTAATTAAGCCCGCAGTGCACTGTAGCTGCAATGTGCCATCCCCAGGGCCTCTAAAGTATCCCAGGTGTAGTAGGAATGCCGAGTGGTGTTGTGTGGCCTAAATGTCTCTTTATGTGTCACTGTGCTTCTACCTGGATACTGATGGACCCCAGGCTTTGGCTCTGAAGCAAAAAAAAGGGGGAATAATTGAGGGATGAAGGAAAAATAACTTGAGTTCAGACCTTGTGGTGAAATTAAATGGCAGTTTTACTTGAATAAACGTTCATCTAAACGATTGGCAGGCTTTGTCTTGGTTACAGCAGGCCTTAGCATAAACTGGCAGGCAAACTCAACTCTGCTTTTTCTCTTTCTCTGCTGTACTGACAGGCTTGTTCAATAACTTTTTTCTCTCTCTTTATGCTGTGCTAAATTCTGCTTAAGTCTGGTTTCTGTACTCATGATCTGCTCTGATATCTTTGGATAGGGTGCAGTCGACTGTTATTCCCCTCCTGACACTCAGTAAAACTTATCTTCAGCCGAAGAACTCTTCCTCTTGCTGATTCTCTTATGGTGGCCGAATAACTATTCCTCTGGCCCCTATGGCTTCCAGACATCTTTCTTCATGGGCAGCAGAGCTTATGGTGCTCTGGCTGGCGTAGGCATGCCTGAGCTCGCCCCACCTTGCTCCTCTCCTCCTGTCCAAACTCGCACTAACTCTCTCTCTGACTGCTGCCCCACCCTTCCAGCAGGAAGCAGGACTCGCCCACTTTTGCCCAAAGGGGCGAGAATAGAATGGCAAGCTCCATTCTCTCCAACTATAGCTCTGCTATTTGTACTGCCACCTGCTGGTGAACCAGGCAAATTACATGTAATAACAGTTGCATAGTAATAATATTACTGCACGATGTGGAGGATCTGGACAGAAATACATAAGATGGCATTTATGTTAGCCCATTAGAGACAGTAACAGGGTGTAGGAATGGTAATATACAGTACAGACCAAAAGTTTGGACACACCTTCTCATTCAAAGAGTTTTCTTTATTTTCATGACTATGAAAATTGTAGATTCACACTTAAGGCATCAACACTATGAATTAACACATGTGGAATTATATACATAACAAAAAAGTGTGAAACAACTGAAAATATGTCATATTCTAGGTTCTTCAAAGTAGCCACCTTTTGCTTTATTTACTGCTTTGCACACTCTTGGCATTCTCTTGATGAGCATCAAGAGGTAGTCACCTGAAATGGTTTTCACTTCACAGGTGTGCCCTGTAAGGTTTAATAAGTGGGATTTCTTGCCTTATAAATGGGGTTGGGACCATCAGTTGCGTTGTGGAGAAGTCAGGTGGATACACAGCTGATAGTCCTACTGAATAGACTGTTAGAATTTGTATTATGGCAAGAAAAAAGCAGCTTAGTAAAGAAAAACGTGTGGCCATCATTACTTTAAGAAATGAAGGTCAGTCAGTCCGAAAAATTGGGAAAACTTTGAAAGTGTCCCCAAGTGCAGTCACAAACACAATCAAGCACTACAAAGAAACTGGCTCATATGCGGACCTCCACAGGAAAGGAAAACCAAGAGTCACCTCTGCTGCGGAGGATAAGTTCATCCGAGTCACCAGCCTCAGAAATCGCAGGTTAACAGCAGCTCAGATTAGAGACCAGGTCAATGCCACACAGAGTTCTAGCAGCAGACATATCTCTAGAACAACTGTTAAGAGGAGACTGTGTGAATCAGGCCTTCATGGTAGAATATCTGCTAGGAAACCATGGCTAAGGACAGGCAACAAGCAGAAGAGACTTGTTTGGGCTAAAGAACACAAGGAATGGACATTAGACCAGTGGAAATCTGTGCTTTGGTCTGATGAGTCCAAATTTGAGATCTTTGGTTCCAACCACCGTGTCTTTGTGCGACGCAGAAAATGTGAACGGATGGACTCTACATGCCTGGTTCCCACCGTGAAGCATGGAGGAGGAGGTGTGATGGTGTGGGGGTGCTTTGCTGGTGACACTGTTGGGGATTTATTCAAAATTGAAGGCATACTGAACCAGCATGGCTACCACAGCATCTTGCAGCGGGATGCTATTCCATCCGGTTTGCGTTTAGTTAGACCATCATTTATTTTTCAACAGGGCAATGACCCCAAACACATCTCCAGGCTGTATAAGGGCTATTTGACCATGAAGGAGAGTGATGGGGTGCTGCGCAAGATGACCTGGCCTCCACAGTCACCGGACCTGAACCCAATCGAGATGGTTTGGGGTGAGCTGGACCGCAGAGTGAAGGCAAAAGGGCCAACAAGTGCTAAGCATCTCTGGGAACTCCTTCAAGACTGTTGGAAGACCATTTCAGGTGACTACCTCTTGAAGCTCATCAAGAGAATGCCAAGAGTGTGCAAAGCAGTAATCAAAGCAAAAGGTGGCTACTTTGAAGAACCTAGAATATGACATATTTTCAGTTGTTTGACTTTTTTGTTATGTATATAATTCCACATGTGTTAATCCATAGTTTTGATGCCTTCAGTGTGAATCTACAATTTTCATAGTCATGAAAATATAGAAAACTCTTTGAATGAGAAGGTGTGTCCAAACTTTTGGTCTGTACTGTATATAGGGTGTTATATATCATATACTGTATTTGCTGTACAAACACATGGTCATTTAAGAAGTACAATACCAACCTTCTTATCCAAATAACTAACCGATTTATAAGACTATCATACAGACTTCACGTTTACTCTTGGTAGTTAAATTTCCTCTGAAGGGAAACTCCAATGAAAACCACAATTCCCATGTGAATTCTCAACTGTAATCATAATATCTGATACCACCTTTTGTGCATAACGACAAGATAGGAATGCAGTAGGTTCCAACCACAAATCTGCATAGGGCACAAAGCAGAAATCAGAAATGCTCCCCCCACAACAGAAAAAATGCTTTCTTTGCACGAGGAAATCATTTTGTGGATAATACCCAAATAGCAACATAGTCTTACATGACCCCTATAATCATCACAAAGCAGGATCTATAATCCCTTCCTCTAACAGTGCATGTGCCTATACAATCCCACATACAAACACTTTTTCACCATAGTACACACAGTATAAAATACCCCTTCTCTCCAGCCCCAACCTCCATATCTTCTTTTAGAGACAACTGGACGAGGAAAATGACTGTAATAATAGGGCCCTATTATAGATTTTTCAACACTGTCTAGGAAGTAAAAATGACATTGTACAGTACCTCATTTAAAGTGTACTTTTGGTAATATACTGTACATAGAATATAACCTTTGAATACCTTTCTCTTGTAGGTATTCCTTATCCTAAGGCCTCATGCACACGACAGTTGTTTTTCTCGACCTCCGTGCCGTTTTTTTTGCGGATAGGATGGGGACCCATTGATTTCAATGGGTCAGCAAAAAAATGCTGATAGTTCGTCCGTTTGTGTTCCGCGTCCGTTGTCCGTGTTTCCCTTCAGCAAAAAAAATAGTGCAGGATAGGTATTTATTACAAGGGATCTGTGGGAAAAAATGTATCCTCCCCAGAAAACGAATGCCGCATCCATTTGTTTTGCGGACACACAATTTGCGGACGCAAAAAACATCTGTCGTGTGCATGAGGCCTAAGGCTAGTTTCACACCTGCATCTGGCTGTTCTGGCCTAGAATGCCGGGAATCGACTGGACAAAAAACACTTGCATGCACTGATTTTTGCCCGCCAATTTCCAGCATATTTGCCAGGTAGTGACTGGACTTCAGCTGGACCCCATTATAGTCAATGAGGTCCAGCAGGGAGGCAGCGATATCAGGTAATCCATAATCTGAAGAACAGCCTGCTGGAGAGACAGCTGCAGATGTGAAACTACCCTACGTGCAGAGACTGCCCGGAGCACCTGATGCATTCTGCCCACGAAATGTGTGTAAAGATGATTTGTTCATGTGTGTACTCAGTACAGTCCTATTATTTATTTTATGCATGTATATAGTGCTGCTATATTTTACAGACATTAGCATCAAGCTATGTCCCCAGTGGGGCTCACAATCTCAGTTCCCTATCAGTATGCCTTTGGAGTGTGGAAGGAAACCCAAGGAAACATGCGGAGAACATACAAACTCCATGCAGATATTGTTCTTGGTCAGATTCAAACCTAGGACGCCAGTGCTGCAAGACACCAGTGCTAACCACTGAGCCACCGTGCTGCCTATTAAAGACATCACTGGCAGGTCAATGATTCAGTAACTAAATTGTATGGTATTTTTTAGGCATTTAATATTAACACACATGAACCAATCCTTTTTTACACACAAGGGGGAAATGTCGTAGGGTGTTTACGTGGGACGGGCTGATAATTTATGAGCTTGCGTCTGCAGGTTAGTAAGTGCCACGCTGAGGTATTACTTGTGTTCTTGAGTCAATAGAATTAACTTGCCAAAAAAGTTGTAAAATGATAATTGGTAAATATTTAAACAAAAAGCTCAGGAGCCGTATCAAGCACATTGTTTCCAGAGGATAATTACTGTGAGATAGTCAAATAAAACTGGGTGTTATGCAGTAGACTAATGTTATATTGATACATAATCTGTCCTTGGAGCTCAGCAGACATCTGAAACAGCAGTCGTTGGGTCTTCATAAGTGACATAATCTTAGGGCTAGGAGAATAATCTAATTCATTTGATTAACTTGTCCTTTTACATCAATGTCACAGTGCGGTTTACTCTGCCATTCTCTGCCATGTTGGCTGGCTCTTGCGTACTGGCTGCGGTTGATGTTCCAGTGTATGCTGGTTGCTTGTGTGGTGCATGCTGGTAGAAGTCCTCTATAGTGTGTGAACTGTGTTCTGTGAATTGTGTGTTCCCTGTGTCTATTTAGGCTTAATGCTTCCCTGAGCCTGTTTGAATATGTGTGTGTGGTATGCCTATGGGTTCAGTATGTCTCCAGGAAACCTGAGTGCAGGGTGCTTGCTCTCCTGATTAGGAACCGAACCCGAGATGTTTTTTACAGTAGAAATTGATTTTTGAATTTCTGAAGTTATCACCCGAAGTCCCGCGAGACTTTGCGAAGTAATAACTTCGGCTCATCTGAGCTAATACATTCTAATACAGTATTCTAACAAAGTTTTATGCGAATCAACTTTGCATGTTTCATCCGAAGTCGATCCGCTCCTCCCTTCTCCTGACCATTGTCTTTGTTACTCCATCCTGACTTGTGTGGTCAGAGTGGTTATTCATTAATGTATTTTTGTCTTGATCTGTCAGTGAATGCCATGATCCTTGTATTCCTGTTCCGCTTGGGTTTCAGGCATGTTTGTATGTCTGTCTGTGAATACATTGGGCCAGATTTATCATTAGCTCAGGTCAGAATAATGGAGTGAAAAAGTCTCCCAAAAAGTCCCAAACGCTAAAACTGCGCACAAATTTGCGACTTTTTTCTGCTCTGCACTATGCTCGCCAGTTTTCTGAAAGTGGGCGTGTTTTCTTATGTAAATGAATGTCTAGACAGATTTACTATTGGGACTATTTAAAAAGTCGCAAAAAAGTCGCAATTTCACTCCAGTGAGGACCATGCTTATCTTATAAAACTTTTTAATAGAAGATGCGACTTTTTCATAAAAACGTGCGACTTTTGTAAAGCTGCTTACGGACGGATAAACTGCTACCGTCAAACCACATTTATTACAGTCTTAAAGGGCCGATCATAAATCTGATTTGGCTAAAACTGACTTTAGCCATATGCTAAAGTGGAGTGAGCTGTCAGAGTCATGATACATCTGGCCCCATGCCTCTTGTTCCACTTGGGTTCCAGGCATGTTTGTAAGTCTGTCTGTGAACACCATGCTTCCTGTTCCGCATGAATTCCAGGCAAGTTTGTATGTCTGTCTGTGAATACCCTGCTTTTTGTTCCACATAGGTTCCAGGCATGTTTGTAAGTCTGTCTGTGAATGCCATGCTTCCGGTTCAAGGCAAATTTGTATGTCTTTCTAAGAATGAGAGGGCCCCCCAGAGTGTTTAGCTTGGGGGACACATGGGGGCAATGGTACCTTACATTTCTGTGGGGTACATTATTGTTATGGCTGCCTTTCTCTCTCTCCCTTTTGTTGTGTTTCTTGTTTTTTTTCCCGCTTTTCTTGCAGGTTACCTCAGGCTGAGTGTTTCGGTTTACCTGTGTACCCTGGTGACAGCTGGGGCCTCAGCTGGTTGGCCCGCTGCTGTTGATGAGGGGATTCGGGGACCCTGGTTGGTGGCAAGTACTGTGGTGGGAAGTGCTCTGGCTTTATATTGCAGGTGCGGTGGCACTTCTGGGCCAGTTGTGAAGACCGGATCATCGACCCGCCCTCCCTCCCTATGTAAATGTTTTTGTCGCTTTGCTTTGTTAGAGGGGCTGTGTCACTCAGCTATTGCTGAGGGGACTTCGGTGATTAGTACAATTTTGTATATTGATTTAATGATCTGTTGGTTTTAATTGTGGTGCAGTTATTTACTGAAGTATGTATTTGAGGTTACCCTTAATAAAGCATTGCAGCCATTTTATTCCACAAATGTTGTCTGTCTTTATTTATTATTTATTGTTAAGAAAATGTTATGCATTTAATGGTGCCATTTGCATCCTTGCCATGCTCCCTGTTTCACATGGGTTCCAGACACGCTTGCATTTTTATGACTTTGATCCTGTATCCTGGTCCTGTGTCTTAACAGTGTGCTATATTGCCTTGCACCAGTGTCTCAGTTTCCTTGCAGGTCAGCTGCCAAGTGTACAGGGACCATCCCAGGAAGCAGAGTTCTGGTTGGCCCCCTGTGGTGAAGACCAGATCCCTGCGTAGGGGATTAAAGGGTGAAAACCAGGGGAGCACCGGAAAAATGCCCTTAGGGTTTAGCCCAAATTCAAACTGGTCACTTGGCACAGTGGTACACTTCTGCCACTGTTCCACCTAATTCATACAGCTTGCTCAGCTTTAAAACCTGCTGTTCTTCTCAGTTGCAGTTTCTTCTTGGCCTGGTTTATTCTTATTATTTGTGTCTAGTACTTTTGTTTAATATGTAGAGATAAAATTGGGAGAGTAGAGCGCCACATGTGCATTAAACACTTCCTTATTGTGTTAAAGAGCTTACGAGTCTGCTTACCAGATGTTGTTGTGAAGAGTCACAACAACTGTAGATCGCTTTGCTGGTTATTCGGTGTCCAGCGTGCGGTTGTCTTGGGCTGCGGCCGCGGTCCTCTGCGTGTGCTCAAGGCAGGTGGCAAGAGAAATAACCTTTAAAAAATGTTGTTGCGGACCCCTTTGGCGCTGCCTAGACCTTGATTGAAAGAACTTCAGAATTTAAGTGTCTGGTATTAGGAGATCTTTTATTATACAGTATAGTCTACTGGACTATATTGTATAATAAAAGATCTCTTAATACCAGACACTTCAATTCTGAAGTTCATTCAATCAAGGTCTAGGCAGCACCAAAGGGGTCCGCAACAACATTTTTTAAAGGTTATTTTTACTTTTGTTTAATAAACATTCGATTTGGCTTTCTCTGGATCTTGGTGTCTGTTTGGCGAATGCTCGTGATATGTTCAGGGGTTTTCTGATCCCTGAACATGACAATTAATTTTAAAAAAATTTATGGAGTGCAGCATGTCTTTTTAATGAGACAACCCCTTTAACCCTTTCCAACCTTCCACCAAACAGCCTTCTGCTGTTTTAAAATCAGTCACCTGGGGCTAATGTCTGTGATCTGTGATAACACCAATCATGGACATTTCACGCCTCAGATGCCGTGGTTAGTTGTGCCCATAGTATCTGAAAGGCTTTTCACTGGGAGTACTGAAGTCCTTGGGCCCGAAGGGATGCCCTGTGATGAGATCGGGGAAGCCGTTCTTTTGCTGTGGTAACCCTCGAACCTTAGGAAGGATCCAAAGCTCCCACAGGAATAGTTCCTATGGAGCAATGCCTCCCATAGGATGAAATAGTAATTAAAATATTAAAAATATTAAACTAAAAATAAACAAGCAAGATCATGGGTATCATCATTTTCAGGTTGCTATTCCTCCACTAATTTCAAAATGTATTTGTACTGAAACAAGAGATCAGATCAGCGATCATCTGGCAGCAAATCTATTTCTATCACAAGAAGCATAATAGACACAATAACTGTAAGATAGTTTGTAACACTGAGAAAAGCCATATGTCCATCCAGTTCAGACCATCATCCTGCAATGTTGATCCAGAAGAAGGTAAACAAACACCCATGAGGCAGAAGCCAATTGTATCATTTTAGGAAAAATATTCCTTCCCAACGCCAAATCAGGCAATCAGAATAACTCCCTGGATCAACCACCTCTCCAAAAATCTAATAACTATAACCTGTAATATTATTACACTCCAGAAATACATCCAGGCTCTTCTTGACCTCTTTTAGTGGGTTTACCATCACCACCTCCTCTGGCAGAGAGTTCCATAGTTTCACTGCTCTTACAGTAAAGAATCCTCTTGTCACGTTCACTGGGTATAATAGTCCTGGGTATAAACAAATGATGGGAGAAATCTCTGTACTGACCCCTGATATATTTATACATGGTTATTATATCTCCCCTCAGTCGTCTTTTTTCTAAACGAAATAACCCTTATTTTGAGTGAATGGACCTGAGCTGAAATACCAGCCACAGTACATGGATAACCTTGGTTTTGTTTCTAGAGAAACAAATAACACTTTTTTGTAATCCCGTGAGTTCCTTTAAGACTGACTGTAATTTTCATCAAAGTTCCCATCTGCTTTCACTCCATGGGCTACATATTGTGCAATGCAATAAATGTTAGAAGGAAACTGAACAATCTTCTCTGCATTACTAACCAAATAACTAGTAATAAAAAAGCTAATTAAATCACACACTTCCTCTTTTATGTCCATCTCTGTCCACAAGTGAAAGAAAATCTGTTTGGTCACTAATTCTAAAGGTTTTTCTTATTACAGTTGCAATAGCTATAAATGCTTACAAATAGGTTAGTCAATATTTTATATTCTATAACAGTGATGAGCGGCAGGGGCAATATTCAAATTTGCGATATGTTGCGAATATTCGTCCTATATTTGCAAATTCGAGAATTCGTGATCTCCAGTCATTATTTTCTTGATTGCAAAAATCGGCAATCGTAAAATTTGCAACACAAATTCACAATCCAAAAATTTGCGATCAACACTACTCCTAAAGTCAAAGATATTGCAGCCTTCTCATTTGCCCACATGGGTACTGATAAAAAAAAATCTAGAATATTTGCGATTACGAAGATATAGCACTATATTCTAGATATTCGCGAATTCTCGAAGTGCCATTATTCGCGATAAAATTTCGCTATTAGAATATTCGCAATCAGGGATTATATCCCATGAACAATCGGGCTTTGTGGGGGGCAGGGAGTGCAGAGACAGCACCTTTAGAGTTCTACAGGCCCAACAACTTGCTTTGAAACAGGGGAAAAAACTCATTTTTCTCAGCACAGATGCCGAAAAGGCGTTCGATAGAGTGGATTGGGATTACATGAAAGCCTCATTGCTGAAATTTGGCCTACCCCCTCAATTTGTAGGGGCGGTGCTGTCTTTGTACTCTAACCCCTCCGCAAAAGTGCAAGTGAATGGTATTTTGTCACCTCCCTTTATGATAACAAATGGGACACGTCAAGGATGTCCGCTCTCGCCCACGCTATTTATTATGTGCTTAGAGACATTCATACAGTCTCTGAGACAGGATCCTATGATTAAAGGCCTTAGAGTAGGTAGGGATGAGCACACTGTTGCTGCATTCGCAGATGATATGCTTATATTTCTAACAGAACCTGAAGAGGCATTACCGGCTCTCTTAAGACAACTGGATAACTATGGTTCCCTGTCTAATTTTAAAATTAATCTTTCCAAATGCACGGCATTGGGTATAAACATCTCCCAATCATCCGTGGAAAAGTTTGAGAAGGAATTCCCGTTTACATGGAACAATTCACACATTAAATATCTGGGTATTAACGTAACAAAGGACCCTGGCCAATTGTTTCACCAAAATTACTTGCCACTATTTGCCAGTATTAAACAACAATTAGCTGAAATAAAGATCCCCTTCCTGTCGTGGTTAGGGAGGAAAAACTTATTAAAGACGTACATCCTGCCTAAGTTGTTGTACACTCTACGGGCCTTGCCTATACCCCTACCCCAGTCATTTTTGGCAAAGATACGTAGCCTTTTTTCCTCTTTTGTGTGGGGTGGCTGCAGACCCAGGTTGGCGTATAAGGTTCTCACTAAACCTATATTTAAGGGAGGTTTCGGACTTCCGGATGTGGCTACATATTACAGAGCTGTTCAACTCAGATTACACTCTGAAATTAGCAACCCTATGAATACCAAACTGGGCTGTAGATTGGCCAGGAGCCTATTAGGACACGGGAGAGTAGCAGCCTTATGGGACCCTAAACTAGCAATGAATAACAACATGGGTAAAAAAGGTCTAGACCTCCTGAGAGGAGTCAGGAACACATGGTCTAAAGTATCAACACTCTTGCGCTCTTCCCCTTGCCTTTCTCCGTTCACTCCCATTGGCTATATCCCATACCTGGTAGTTCAGGGTTTCCAAGATGATTTGGGTCTGTGGAGGGCGTTAGGATCTGTGGCAATTGGAGATATATTGAAAAATAGGATAGTCCCTTCCATTCAAAACATGAAATCTGATTTCCCTCGCATTCCATGGTCAACCATACACTATTTACAGTTTTCGAGAATTTGCACTCAATACCTAGCTTGTACCCCTGATAAGCTTGATCCTACTTGGTACGACTCACTGTTATTGCACCAAATGGGCAAAAAAGGATGCGTTTCCAGGATATATAACAAATTACTAGACGATGTAGGCCCTAACAGACCCTGGTTTATATCCCACTGGGAAAAGGATCTGAATGTCACCTTCGATGATGGCATAGTAGATAAGATTTTGAGTCACTCTCATGGATACTCAAGATGTATTAGAGTCCAAGAGAACGCTTATAAATTGGTTACCAGGTGGTATAATACACCTGCAAAGCTTCACGCCATGGACCCCTCACATTCGGATCGGTGCTGGAGATGTAGGGAAAATATAGGCACTCTAATTCATATCTGGTGGACCTGCCCCTTGATATCCCCATTCTGGGATACGATTACTAAATGTGTCCTAGACATGGTTCCCTCCTCGTCGCCTTTGACCCCATCAATGGTACTACTAAACTTGTCCAGTGAAAAATATATACTTACCAAGCATTCCCTGTTGTCTTCTCTAATAGCTGCGGCAAAACTGCTGATTCCTATGTATTGGCTTACCAATAAAACACCGGGGATAACAGATTGGATAAATAAAGTTCAGGAGATTCGCCTATTGGAGGAGATGTCCAGTTGGGAATCATTGTCACATGACAAACATTTGCGTGTGTGGGATCCATGGCTGAAGTGGCGTTCTAACTGTTCAAATGCCCCAGCGTCTCAGTTAACATCTACCCCTACCAGTGTTAATTGACAGTAATTAAAAGGGGCCAACGCCACGGGTAGACATATACTATGTTTTTTTTGGGGTAAGGGGATACATGGAGGTGAGGTTGATATCCGTAATGATGCTATTCAGCCAATAATTGGGGGGGAAGGAAAGGGATATGTTACCCTGATGCGTACTCGCCCGCTTCTTTTTATTAGGAGGTGGATTGGATCATTTGGATGTATTCTTTTTCTTGTGAAAGTAACTTACATGCCATTGAAACTATTAAGTGTTATCAAGAACATATTATTTTGATATCAAATGTGAATCTTGGAAAATCTGTATCAGACCAAAGATGTACCATTTTGTTATGTTACTATTTATTATTACAATCAGACATGCACTTTATTAATGTCTTAATACGAAATGAAAATAATAAATAAAGATTTGTTAAAAAAAAAAAGAATATTCGCAATCAACACTATTCTATATTCTAATGGATGTATATGGAGCTCTAAGTACGCAGCATAAGGTATGTAAAAAGCTTATATTCCTATAAGTGCCATTGTATGCTTTATATAGAGATTAAATATAGCATGCTTAAAAGCTGCAGTCAGCATAAAAGTCTACAACTTCCATTTCTCATGGACTACCACAAGCTGATATATTTTTTCATACGTTTGCATTATGTACAAATAATGGGGAATTTGTTCAGTGGCATACCCCCAGAGGCAGACTAAGGCTACTTTCACACTAGCGGCAGAACGGATCCGACAGGCTGTTCACCCTGTCGGATCTGTCCTGCCGCTATTTCGCCGTGCCTCCGCTCTGTCCCCCTTGACTATAAAGGGGATGGGGCGGAGCTTTGGCGCAACACGGCAGTTTGCGGTGAGAGGCCTTTCGCCGTGCACTGCCGTGCTGCGCCGGAGCTCCGCCCCATCCCTATTATAGTCAATGGGGATGGAGCTACGGTCCGGCGGCACGGTGAAATAGCAGCAGGACGGATCCGACAGGGTGAACAGCCTGTCGGATCCGTCCTGCCACTAGTGTCAAAATAGCTTAAGCGACTGCTATGTGGCACTAAATGTCTGCTTTCTATACACAGTCATAGGTGGGTATTTATCAAGTCCCTGTGTTGGGAAAAAGGCACCATGCTGTCCACAGAATACCTTGGTTGGAGCTCTCAGTGGGGTTATATGGTCTCTATGTAAGGTTCTATTCACATCAAGCTACAGTATGTGATCACATATGGCGTATGCATTGAGAAAGTGCAAATACCAAACAAAGCCATAGTCTGCTTTTCACTTAATAGTAGCCATAAGAGTGCTCTTTTTGGCCTTGGTTGGAGTGGTATACTTTATTTTTGACTGAATAGGAAAGCACAGCAGACTACGCTTTCCTATACAGTGGGCCATCACAATAAAAAAGTATACCCCACTAGTGTTGGGGCGAGCATGCTCCGCCGAACACCATTTTGACTCGTGCAACGCGATGCAGGGCACATCGCTGTGTTCGGCTGAACACCGCTTGTGCTCGAGCGCGATGCTCGAGTCTCCTTCCTGCACGTTTGTTGGCTGCTACGCAGGGGAAGTAATGGCACTCACTATAATGCCGTAGCCATGTTCGATACTGGCATTACAGTGATACCACACACCATTAACCACAACAGTCTGCTGTCTATTCTTCAGCCAACTGCGAATCCACTGAACTACCCAAGGATTAAGTTCAATATTCAATATTTTATCACCTCTCTTTGTGGCACTGTATCAAAGTCTTTGATGAAGGCAAGGTGGGCAATAACCACAGCGCCACCTTCGTCGAACACTTTAGTCAAAGAAATCAGTAGGATTAGTTTGACATGATCAGCCCTCAGTAAAGCCACGTTGTTTTGGATCCAACAGATTGATGTTTTTTAGGTGTTCAACTATCTCCTTTTTCAGGAGGGTTTCCATTATTTTTATTACTACCGAGGTCAAGGTCATTGGTCCATAGTTTCAGCTTTTTCTTTGCTAAACTTCTTGTGGATAGGTACAATGTTGGTCATTTTCCATTCTTCGGGAACATCCCCTGTCAGGAGGGATTGGTTAACTCAGGAAGAGGAGCAGCAACCACAGACCGGCGTTTTATAAGGACTTTAGTGTGGATGCCATCTGGACCCATTGCCCTGTTAAACTTTAAATGTGCCAATTCACCCATAACATCATCCTCCTTAAACACTGGGGCTGAGCCTTTTCAGCCAGCAGTAATGTCATGACCACACAAATTACGACTTTAAAAGCCGCCTTATGAAAATACTGAATTAAGGTAACTATTCAAATTGTCAGCGACAGCCTTGTCCCTATCAATATAGTGACTTTGCCCATTTTTGATTTTTGTAGATTTTTTTCTTCCCATCACAAATGCACCTGAAGAAGGTTCTATCCCCCTTCTTAATAGGTTTGGCCATTTCTCCCTTCCTTTGATGCTTTAGCAGTATTAATAATATACTTGGCTCTGTTCCATTTAATTTTATACAGTTCTCTATCTGCTACACTTCTGGTTTCTTTATATCGCTTATACACAGCCTTGCTTTCTTTTCCTATATTACTTACCTCTCTAGTAAACCATACTGGCCTCTTCCTCCTTCTACTCTTGCTAATCTGTCTGACATATAGTTAAAGGGGTTTTCTGACATTTTAATACTGATGATCTGTCCTCTGGATAGGTCATCAGTATCTGATCGTGAGGGTCCGAGACCCGGGATCCCCACCGATCAGCTGTTTGAGAAGGAAGCGGGACTTCTCTCTGATAGCTATACGATTTTCTGTCCTTTACTGAGTGTATACATTGGCTGCAGGATCCAGCTGGAAATAGACCACAAATCCCTCTATCTAAGACACAATGCTAAATATTACCGCATGCTGTGGAAAAACATTTATGCTGTTGAAAAAGTTTTATCCTGTGAGTAAATAAATTGTCCTTGTTATCTAATGTTGTGGACCTTCACTATGTATTTTTCTTACTGAGGATTTTGCATGAAGATACTCTTCTGCTGTTGATAGTGCTCCATTGAAAGAGTGACAGAACAAACTTGAAAGGAGGATCATAACATAAAAAGAAATCAGGAGAAGGATCTGGATTCACGGAGAAGGGAATACACTTACCTTTTAGAGACCGCTGCAGAGAATCATCGCTGATCCGGTAATACTTTGCATTGAGGCTTTTCTCTGCTTTTCCTAGGCCGAGTGATGACACGTTCATCGATCATGTGGCCTAGGAGCAGCTCAGGCCCATTCAAGAACTACAATACCAAGCACAGCTGCTTTACAATGTATGGCGCTGTACTTGGTAACTGTGAGAAGGCAGTGGTGCTCACAGGAGCACCGCTGCCTTCTCAAAACAGCTGATCCCAGGTCAGAGGATAGGTCATCAGTATTGAAATGTTGGAAAACCCTTTCAATATCTAAAAGAAAATCACAGCACACACCAATATATTATTTGCAGCCATGTATTTCATAAAGTGGTAATGTCACGGCGGGGAGTGGGGAAAACCCCCCACCGTGCAAAAGCAGAGACTGCAATGCCAGATAGGAAGGAATAGGGAGCAGGTCACCACCTAGCGCAACCCTGAACTCACCTTAGACTCCTACCGTATGAGCCGCCTCAGAAGGTAAGGGGGCTCATGCTCACCAACCTTTGACCCAGCTATCCCTACAAATCCCTAGGCCTAATGACAGGGCAGAGACAACCCATTCACCCAACACCACGGATGAATGGTGTCTCAAACAGCCCAGTGGCAAGCAGGATAGAAGGCCATGGGCTAAACAGTACGGCAGGTAAGTTACACAGTAACATAACTATGCAATCCTCACTTACCTGCCGTAGCCATGATGGAAGGTGGCTCCAAGCTGTAAAAGCCCACAGGCGAGTCTTCGCTTAAACCCCTCCGGGAAAGCACACCCCTTGCGGAGCCTCATACAACAATCAAACCTCCAAGCAAAACCCGCACCAAAACTACATACACCAGGTGGGGGGAAGAATGACAGAAACACACCGGAGGGGACAACAGACAAAGCAAGAAATACAAAATAACAAATAAGGATATCTCACACAGACAGTATCATTCAGCCCAGGAGCAGAGCTCCACACCAAGCTGACAAACAAACCAAACTGACACTCAGGCTCTACCACACCAACATATAGGAGGCCTGAGGTCACACCCACCACACCTACCAAGCACACCTTAACCCAGTGCACACCAAAGCAGGGAAAGGAAACATCCTAAAAGGGAAAGCGCACACATGCAAAAAAACAAGTTGCCACCGGCAACCAGCATGCGCGGCGAAAATGTTGCGGCACACACCGAGGCCGTGACAGGTAAACATTAATGCCATCTGTGTATTTATTTCCAGGTACTTAACACTATGCATTCATAATCTTATTATGAAACTGTATTATTACCTGCAATATGCCTGGTTCACCAGCAGGTGGCAGCATATATGGCAGAGAGAGAGAGAGAGAGAGAGAGAGATATCTAGATAGAATGGAACTCACCATTCCATTATCCCCCTTTTAGGCAGAAGTGGGCCAGTCCTGCTTCCTACCAAAGGGAGGGGTTGAAGTTCTAGTTTATGGCAGTTTAGTCTAGATAGTGGAGCTGAGAGGACATGAAAGATGTAGCAGCAAGGGGAAAAAGATCTCCGGCTACGGAAGGAGTCTGTCCAAAGGGAAGTAACTCATAGAGCTCCTGACTCCTTGTTAATTTACTTACTGAGTGTCAGGAGGGGGAAAACAGCCAAAGGCACCCCAATCCAGGGATACCAGACCCGACTGAAAGTCCAGTAACTATACCCAAGTCGAGTTTAGCACAGCAGAGAGAGAAAGCAGAGTTATCAAGTTTGCCTGCCAGTTTATGCCAAGACCTGCTGGAACCAAGAGAAAGCCTGAATCTTGTCTAGATGCAAGTTTACTCAAGTAAAGCTGTTGAACTTTATCAAAGGTCTGGACTCGATATTTATTCACCATCTCCTACCTCAACTATTCCCCTTTATTGCTTTGGAGCCTAACCCTGGGGAGAGACTGTATCCAAGTAGGAGCAGGAGTGACACAAACATAGACTATTAAAAGCCGCACCGCACCACTTGCCATTTCCTATAGACCTGGGAGACGATCGGCCCTGGGGGCAGGCGCATAGCAAATATATCAGGGCGAAAGTATACTCTGAAGAAAACTACTGCATTGTTCACAGGCTCTTAAAGAGGAAATTTACTTTTTAAACTGTAAAGGTTCTCTATGCTACTTCTTGTTTCCATGTCATGCCTCAGGGTCAGACATTGATCACTATTTATAGATTACATCCTGATTGCTACAGATACCTTCACACGGGTCCTTTCAGAGATATCATATAGCGCTGTATATACATACACACAGGTCCTCTCAGGAACATCATATAGAGCTGTATATACATACACCTTTTAGGGGTCCTATCTATATGTTAAAACTTTAACCTTTATTATTTGCTTTTAAAACAAAAATACTCAGAGAAACCAATACTGCAAGGTAATAAAAAAAATATCAGGTTGCAGTTACGGGCTAAGTCAGTTAATTTATGTATTTTTTGGGTCACTGTCGCTCGCTCTACATTCTTTTTAAGAGGTGGTTAACCTCATGGATACTCTGTGGCCATGTATCACCACAGGTTAGCAGGTGTGTTTTCAATGGTGAATTATTTGGTGTCCCTATAGGTCCTAAATATAGGAGTTTCTATTATAAATAAATACGATGTATTCCTATATCCCAATGTGACATCCATCCATCATTCAATCACACATCTCACACGCTGGGAGATCAGGCAGTTTGCCTCCGAACATCTGCACAATATGTATTGAGATGGACAATGATTGCGACCCTACTGGTTGTGAATCTTGCCCTATACTGCAACCTGTCTAAAAATTGTAGATTGTCACTACCCCACCCGACATGTTTCGCTGCGATGCAGCTTTGTCAGGGGAGTTGGGGTTTATATACATACACACACGTCCTCTCAGAGATATCATATAGAGCTGTATACACATACACACACGTCCTCTCAGAGACATCACATAGAGCTGTATATACTGTACATACACACACATCCTCTTAGAGACATCACATAGAGCTGTATATACTGTACATACACACACATCCTCTCAGAGATATCATATAGAGCTGCATACACATACACACACGTCCTCTCAGAGACATCATATAGAGCTGTATAGACATACACACACGTCCTCTCAGAGACATCATATAGAGCTGTATATACATACACACGTCCTCTCAGAGACCTCACATAGAGCTGTATACACATACACACGTCCTCTCAGAGACATCATATAGAGCTGTATACACATACACACACGTCCTCTCAGAGACATCATATAGAGCTGTATACACATACATCCTCTCAGAGACATCATATAGAGCTGTATACACATACATCCTCTCAGAGACATCATATAGAGCTGTATACACATACATCCTCTCAGAGACATCATATAGAGCTGTATACACATACACACGTCCTCTCAGAGACATCACATAGATCTGTATATACTGTACATACACACACGTCCTCTCAGAGACATCATATAGAGCTGTATACACACACACACACATCCTCTCAGAGACATCATATAGAGCTGTATACACATATACGCACATCCTCTCAGAGATATCATATAGAGCTGTATACACATACACACGTCCTCTCAGAGACATCACATAGATCTGTATATACTGTACATACACACACGTCCTCTCAAAGACATCATATAGAGCTGTATACACACACACACACACACACATCCTCTCAGAGACATCATATAGAGCTGTATACACATATACGCACATCCTCTCAGAGATATCATATAGAGCTGTATACACATACATCCTCTCAGAGACATCATATAGAGCTGTATACACATACACACACGTCCTCTCAGAGACATCATACAGAGCTGTATACACATACACACACGTCCTCTCAGAGACATCATATAGAGCTGTATACACATACACACACGTCCTCTTAGAGACATCATATAGAGCTGTATACACAGACACACATGTCCTCTTAGAGACATCATATAGAGCTGTATACACATACACACACGTCCTCTCAGAGATATCATATAGAGCTGTATACACATACACACACGTCCTCTTAGAGACATCACATTGAGCTGTATACACATACACACACGTCCTCTCAGAGACATCATGTAGAGCTGTATACACATACACACACATCCTCTCAGAGATATCATATAGAGCTGTATACACATACACACACGTCCTCTCAGAGACATCATATAGAGCTGTATACACATACACACACATCCTCTCAGAGACATCATATAGAGCTGTATACACATACACACACATCCTCTCAGAGATATCATATAGAGCTGTATACACATACACACACGTCCTCTTAGAGACATCATATAGAGCTGTATACACATACACACACGTCCTCTTAGAGACATCATATAGAGCTGTATACACATACACACGTCCTCTCAGAGACATCATATAGAGCTGTATACACATACACACACACACACGTCCTCTCAGAGACATCATATAGAGCTGTATACACATACACATACACACACGTCCTCTCAGAGACATCATATAGAGCTGTATACACATACATACACGTCCTCATAGAGACATCATATAGAGCTGTATACACATACACACACGTCCTCTTAGAGACATCATATAGAGCTGTATACACATACACACACGTCCTCTCAAAAATATCATATAGAGCTGTATACACATACACACACGTCCTCTCAAAGACATCATAAGGAATTTTCTGCAGCTTTTTGCTGGTGTAACATTTCGACAGACATTCAGTATAAGGCCTCATGCACACGACCGTTGTTTTATTTCGTGTCCGTTGCGCCGTTTTTCGTGATTTTCTGAGGACCCATTGATTTTCAATGGGTCCGTTGAAAACTTGGCTAATGCACCGTTTGCCATCCACGTCCGTGATCCGTGGTTCCAGTCCGTCAAAAAAATATAACCTGTCCTATTATTTTCGCGGAAAATGGTTCACGGACCCATTCAAGTCAATGAGACCGCTAAAAAACACGGAGGCACACAAGATTGTCACCCGCGTCCACGTCTGTTTTTTTCCTGTCATTTGCATGGCAAACCTTTCTTAGACTTTTTTTTACATTCCTTTATGTCTGGTGGTCCTCCGAAAATAAAGGAAGACACACGGAAAAAAAATGGAAACGGATCACGGAACAACGGAACCCCATTTTGTGGAACGGAACACAACAACGGTCGTGTCCATGAGGCCTTAATGTAGCCTAGGCCTCAAGGTAGCAATGAAGGTGAGGAATGTATATTAAAGAGGTTTTATGTTCTTTGATCTGAGGGAAATGTTAGGAATTCTGTAAGGTGATATTAAAGAGCTCCTTCCACCTACACATGCCTATCTTAGTACATAATTGTATTTCACATGAAGTAAAAAATCTGGAGGATCTTTTCTTAGGAGTCTGTGCGTTCCTCTGTTATTCCCCCTAGAAATGTTTGAAGAAATTGACAACTGGGTGTTACCAGCTGGGGGTGTGCCGCTACAAATCTGGAGCATCTTTTATTAGAAGTCTGTGCTGTTCCTCGTTTATTCCTCCTAGAAATCGATGAAGAAATTGACAACTGGGTGTTACCAGCTGGGGTATGTCCCTACATGCTCATCCAAAGGACAACCATTTCCACCCTTTGGCCTCTTGCAGCGACCGTATGTATTTTGCGGTCCTCAAAAAATAGGGATGACATCCGTGTGCATTCTGTATTTTGCGGAACGGAACAGCTGGCCCCTAATAGAACAGTACTACCCTTGTCCGTAATGCAGACAATAATAGGATATGTTGTATTTTTTTGCGGAATGGAAATGCGGACATACGGAAATGGAATGCACATGGAGTAACTTCCGTTTTTTTTGCGGACCCATTGAAGTGAATCATCTCCAAAAAATACGGAACGGACACGGAAAGAAAATACGTTCGTGTGCAAGAGGCCTTTTCCAGGGCAATTATCGGAAATAAGCATTCCAAGGAACGCTCCTTCCTGATAACTGACCCAGTTATTGGCCCTGGTAAAGGGGCCTTTAGTGACCAGTCCATATCTGGATTACTGTGCACTGCTTCTTTCAGTGATTTCCGACAATTTGTAAGCCAAGTACCCCCTACTGAAATAAATTACTAAAATTACTTACAAATGTGTTACCGTACCTCTATTATAAGCATACTCTGAGGTTGGTGCCAGTACCCCCAGGGTTACACAAGTAGAGAACCTAGGATGTAGAAAAATATGGATAATTCAGCACTTACCTCCAAGATCCTAAAATATCAAAATTTCTGCAAAAATGCTCAAAGAAGCAATTGGTATTAGTCTGCGTGTGCAGAGGCGACCAGGAGAAGCCATGAAATGAAGAACTTGCATTAACTAATATCGGAGGGCTTTCTTACGTTTGTGGGCTCCATACAGTGCAGTTTTGTCCCTTTGCTGGCTGTAAATCTGCTGTGGCAATACAACCTGTTCACAGAGCAGTCTGCTTTACAAGGGGAAATTCCCAGCTTCATTACACTGAAAATGAAACCCACTACCCTGACAAAAACAGGAAACTTGAAAACTTTCTTGATAACATTGCTGTATGTAAAGGATTCATCTCTGGTAAAGACACTGGACATCAGAGACCTGGACAGGGCTGCCACCACGAATGGGTTAGTCAAAGGGGGCACTCCAGTAGCAAGTAAACAGTATCTGTGTCAGAAGATGAAATGTAAAGGCTCTGTGAAGTGGGACAATACCCCATACTTGCCAGCTCTCATAGAACAATCCTTTAGAGAATATACTTTATTGTATTCACACATTTACAAACAGTATTGGTTGAGATATACCACCGTTTTGTGTCTACAGCTCATATGCCAACCTATGGGCCTGTTCAAGACTACAAACAAACCCCGGGTGGTCTCCTTGTGCAGTTAAACTTTATTATATCTCAACCTTATTTGTGGCCAACCTAAAATACATGTTGGAGGTCGGCGCTGGAGCTATCAGTGGTTCATGGCAAAAGCCCTAGATTTTTTGATCCAGACTATTGCTGTAGCACCACTACTATGAGGGGCAGTAAGGATTCAGTATTACTGTGTGGGACACTATGATTGGGTGGCGCAGTAAGGAGGGCGGCAAACGCTGCACAATGAGTGATGGATGAAAGAAATCATCATGGTGGTCTGGGCTGGATAGATAAGAAAAGAAAAAGAAAAAGACCATAATCAGAGACCGTGCCAGTCACTGTATTTAACTGTATTGTATTCACTTATATAAAGCCTATAATATGATTATACGCTGCAGAGCTCCACATAGTATTGGTATGTGACTACTATACGGGCACTGTATGGTGATATTATTGGTTATATTGATGTTGTTGGCAGTTATACGTGATCCTAATGTGGCGGTATTATTTAATCATTGTATAGCATTATTATCTGGTAATTGTATGACTACATTATTCAGTCACATGTAACGATAATATTTGGTGATGTCATAGCAGTATTATTCAGTAGCAGTAGAGTGGTGTTCTTCTAGAAATATTATTCAGAGATATATTAGTTGCCAGTCAAGATGTATCGGAAGGATGAAAAAAAGAAAATTAACCTGCAAATGGCTGCATAGTGCTGCATGTAGGATTGGGGTTGCATTGTATTCTGGATACGGGTCTGGGATGCCGACCAGAAAAATTTAGGTAAATGATGCTGAACTGCACTACCTGACACAGCCCATAGACACGAGCTGCACTGGAGAAAAGCATAGCCTTTTTTCTGAACCAAACCCTATGTAAAGTTCATAGTAAACGCTACTAATGTGTTCATATTAGTATTCTGAGCTATAGGCACATGTTACTTGAGCTTTATGTTTTTTTTCAATTCATATGTTAAATTCTGCCTATTATCAAGTTGTATTAAATGCTTTACATAAAATAATAAAACCATTGCACGTCTTTATATAAGCGTGAGATTACTGCTTGTCACCACCAGGTGGAACTATTGAGCCAGCAGAACAACTTACAGTAGAGAAGCAGCTGATTCAACCAGTAGATTCAATAGAAGGTCCCATTGACAAAAGGAAGTGAAGAGTCAAAGCGCATGAAGTTGTGAGATTGTAGGAAGTGAACCGCACTGTATACAAGACCACCGTAAGTTTCGCTAATGTCTCCTTTTGCCTAAAGAAGAGCTTTACATCTGGAAATGCGTTGTTTGTAGAGACAAATTAAATCCATTTTTTGTTTTAAGCTACTTGTATTGGATTGATCCTGTCCAGAATTTGGAAGTGTCAAGGCTGTCTTGTATATTACCTATACTGGTTATAGAGGTGGGGTTTATTCTTTAGCCTTAGAAATGCCTACACAAAGGTAGCTGCCCCCGGAGGATGGCATCTTATCTGTCTCCATATATGACTGTATAATCTCCTTGCCGTTAGTCTGACCTACTCTCCTAGGAGCTTTGCCTCTTGTGTCTCTTTTTTTCCCAATACCTCCTTCAATATGAGTCTCAACAAGGGAGTGTCCCTGGGTCTCGTAGTCTTAGGCCTTAGGGCTCATGCACACAGCCGTAAGTGTTTTATGGTCTGCAAATCACGGATCCGCAAAACACGAATCCAAGCCATCATTTTTTTAACTGCTGTAAAAATGTCCTATCCTTGTCCGCAAAATAAGAATAGAACATGTTCTATCTTTTTTGCAGGTCCGCAGAATGGACGTGTGGATGCGGACAGCACAGGGTGTGGCCCCATTGAAATCAATGGGTCCGCATCCAATCCACAAAAAATACGGATCAGATGTGGACAGAAACTACGACTGTGTGCATGAGCCCTTATTCACATGTCCACGTCCAGTTTCTGTGCATAAAAAAACAGTCCATGCTTCATCCGTGACGATGTCTGGGTTTCATTGGTTTTTCGTCTGTGTGTCCAGTTCTACTTCTGTGTGTTATCTGTTTTTCACTTGCATGAAAAAAAGGGAAAGGGGCCCATTTTGATCGCTCCCAATTTCCAGAGCGTCCCCCAGCATTAAAAAAAGTAGTGAGTATGGACGGTTTTTACAGATCTGTAGACTTGAATGGATGCGTTTGATCAGAAAAATGGACCTAAGTAGTGTAGGTATGCTTCCGATTTCTTTCTCGTGGAACAGAGGAAAAAAATGATTAGTGAATAGACCTGTTGAAATCAGTGGATGGTTCTCCATGTCCATGATTTACTGATGTATGAATAAGTCTTTATAGTCAGCCTTCAATCTTGTCTGATTATGTCAACATGTTCTTTGGACTCTTCCATTGCTACGCCTCTCCTGCATCCTATGGGTGCAGTGAAACCTACGCAGCTTGTGTTGTATATGTACTAAGAGAAATACAAGCAATGACAAAACTGTAGATCTATAGTAGCAAAGGTAGCAGTCACATCGGGGCCCTGGTGCCAGAGGCGGCCCAAAAACTCCCCTGCCACATAAGAAGATACAAGTATTATAAATGGCACATTTTAGGTGGGTGGACCTCTTAGCGTAGAACTGCATGATGCGGCCTAGCCACTCCCGCCAGTGGCAGCAGCCAAATTGTGTCCCCATTTGTTGCCATGGCTGGGAATAGATTGCTGCATGCAGCCAGCTGCACAGTGGGTGTCATACCCTTGCAGTTTTTGCATTGTGGCTTAGAAGCTTCTGTCCCTGCATCACGCATCCTAATAATAATAATAATCTTTATTTATATAGTGCCACCGTATTCTGTAGCGCTTTACAATTCAGAGGGTTCATGCACAATTTAAAAAAGACATCACAGGATTAGAGGCTAATATACAAATGAAACATTAGGAGTGTGGGCCCTGCTCTCAGGAGCTTACAATCTACAAGGAAATGGGGATAACACAGGTAAAACTGCTCATTTTATAAAGCGGTGCAGTCATCTTTGTACTAAGTAGAGTAATGCAGACAGACTGCATGAGCTAGTTCATTGAATGTTGGGAAAACGGTCAGAAGAAAGCGATTGGTTCTGAAGAATGAGGGGTGGGGGGTAAACGGGGAAGTGTCGGTTTAGGGAACAAGGAAAGCCTGCCTAAAAAGATTTAAGTGTATGGGGAGGTTGCTCGTCTGCACTGGGTTCATGCAGTGAGCGGATGGACACAAGGCGCAATTCACAACCCAGTTGAGGATACGAAATATTTTTTATTTTTTGATTAGCAAAGACGACGCGTTTCGGGGTACGCAGACCCCTTTATCAAGTCTAAAAGGATCAACACAAAATTTGATGATGTAATATGTATAAAAATACAATTAAAATTTAAATTAGAAATGAAAATTAATATGTAAAAAAATAAATATATATATCGTGGAGAACGCCTTCTCCCGGGCAAACAACCTAAGCCAAGAGGAATGCCTGACAATCAAAACCAAACCTAAAAAAGAAACAGAAACTACAAATCCATACAAAACATCACTGATCACCACCTACAACACTAACCACGAAACTTTAAGGAAGATCCTGATGAAACACTGGCACATTTTAACGAATGATCCATACCTCAAACCCAACATACCACAGAAACCACAAATCACATTCCGAAAAGCAAAGTCACTAAAAAACATCCTGGCCCCAAGCAAACTGAAAAAGAAAAAAACAGCCTCATCGAGTACTATCAGCGGGACCCCTGCCCCTGTTGGCAGCTTCAGATGTGGCCATACCCGATGTAAATGCTGTACCAACATTTCCAACAAAACACAGACCTTTAGGAGCAAAACCACTGGCGAAGACTTCAAAATAAAGAATTTCATCAACTGTGCAACATCATACGTGATCTACCTATTGGAGTGCGATTGCGGCTTACAGTACGTTGGCAGGACAATCCAGGCCCTAAGGGAACGCATCAACAAACATAGATCCAACATCACCAAGGGATACCTAAAACATAGCGTCTCCAGACACTTCCTGGCTACTCACAACCAGGACCCCTCCCAACTATCTATCACCCCCATAGAACACATCGAGGCCCATTGCCCAGACAGATACAGGACCCTCCAAAGACGTGAAATGTTTTGGATATTTAAGCTCCACACACTTGAACCCAATGGACTAAACGAGAGCATGGAAAACCAGTGTTTCTAGCACCTGCGCTGTCACTTTCCACCCCGCAAACCCCCCCCTCACCTCCAGTTCCACACTCTCCCACCCCTGCACCACACACCAGGACACTCGGTCTGACCCCAGGACCCATCACCCATCCCGCTGACACCCGGCCTCTCATCCCATCTCCTTCCCAGCTACACACCCCATCCGGACCTCCGGTCCACTCTGCACACCACCGGTCCACATCCCCATCCCAATTCCAGTCACCCCCACAACTCCAGACCACACACCTATACACCCATCTCACCACACATTTCATCCACATCAACACCCCTACACCTCCCCTTCATACCCCACACACCCCCACTTTCCCCTCCACATCCTACAGAACCTACCACCACCCCCAATCATCCTCCTCACAAAAGTTTTTCCCCCCCCCCACCACTCCAGAACCCCCAAAACCGAGCCAGTCCCCCCCTCATCCTCCCACACCAGTCCCCCTTCATTGGTCAACTCACACCACTTATCCACCCTCCGTCTCACATTGCAACAGCAGTCACCACTGCATCCACCGACCACTCAGCATCACCAGCCATAGGACCGCCCCCCATCACGCCGCCCTCTGGCCACCCAGTCTTATCATCTCCAATCCCGTTTCCCCCCTCCAGCACTCACAACACACCCCAACATCGGCATCCACCAGCCCCTCACAAGGCAGGCTCAACACCCTTCCTCACTCCGGACTACCCGATCGCGTCCTCAGCAACATGCCCCGCCCATGTCCTCCACGCCCGCCCCCACCATCAGCTAACATGTATCTTCACCACACCCCGTCCAGCCCGCTGCTGCACCGCAACGCCGCCCCGCCCACCACCACCACCACACACACCCAGGTCCGGCTCCCCATCACGCCCACTGCCACGCCTCCGCCTGCATCGCTACAGCCAGCCTCCTCCTCCACCACTAGGAACCACCGCCCACCCTCACTCCGTTCCACACCGGCTCCCCACCATGCCCGCCCCCTCTCCACCCACCGCACTCAGCCCCGCCCCCCGCTCCAGTGGACACAGTCACAGCCATCACCACCCACCCCCTCACCACACACGCCCCGGCCACGCCCCCGTCACCGCCCTCATAACCCCTGGATAGAGCGCGCTTCTGCACACCACTGGCCACACGTGCAGAAGCATAGTGCAGAAGCGCCATCACTGGAGGACACTCACCGGCCGCATCCAAAAGGTAACCACCGCTATCCCCCACATCCCACACACGCCATTGTTCACTGCCCACCACAAATCCACACCAAGTCCGGACCCAAGCCCCACATTATTCACAGCTACTCCCCCCATGCCTGCCACTCATTCACGTCCCCCAGCATACTATTCCCCCCAGAAACATCCAACAAACTACACAGCCCAACCAGCAGACCACCTTCCCCCATTAACCCCTTACTACACAGGTACCCCCTGCTTATCCTGCCCCCTCCATCCCTTCACATAACGCCACTGCCACCCAGCCACCACCACTATCCCCCACATCCCATGCACACCATCACTGCCCATCGATCACTACCCAGTGCCTATCGCATCCTGCATCAAACCCGGATCCCTGCCTTACATCACTCACAGTCACTCTCCCCACACCTGCCACCCACCCACGTCCCCCAGCAACCAAATAATAATAATAAAAACCACCACAACCCGAACAATCAATACCAACCATGCTACATAACCAAACCAGCAGATTCACATATCCTCACATTCTCTCATTAACCCCTCACTCACCCTGTCCCTCCCATCTCCACATCCAAACGCCACCCCACTAAACATAACTTTATCACCCACCACAGCAGTGCGGACCGCAACATAAAACCCCCCCCAAATAAGGGATCTCCAACGAGAGTGACCTCCAATTAGCCTACGGTGACAAGGATACAGGTAATTATATTACATTATAATACAACTTATGACTCACACACAGCATCCCATATATGACACACTCACTCAGCAACACATTTGTCTTTTGGAAGAAAAAAAGAAAACAACTCTTTTTCCACACATTGATCAGTCGAAATTCAGACCATACAACCAAACAGAATCACCCAGCACCAGATACACATACAACCGCTCACATCTGTAGAAATTAATATCCGTCTGCATTATGTACTATTCATTTATTCCTTATTTTTATATCATTTTACACGCTCTATATGCAAGCCTATACTTATGCTTATGCTTATACTATTTTCTCGTCTTTGTTTTAACCCAACAAAATTATTTTACCTATTGATTCGTCCATTTATACTCATGGATCCGTCTTTTTCATATGCTTATATATATACATATATATTTTTTACATATTAATTTTCATTTCTAATTTAAATTTTAATTGTATTTTTATACATATTACATCATCAAATTTTGTGTTGATCCTTTTAGACTTGATAAAGGGGTCTGCGTACCCCGAAACGCGTCGTCTTTGCTAATCAAAAAATAATAAAAATATTTCGTATCCTCAACTGGGTTGTGAATTGCGCCTTGTGTCCATCCGCTCACTGCATGAACCCAGTGCAGACGAGCAACCTCCCCATACACCACAATTCGCACCAAAGTGGCGGCTTGGCTCCCGCCCATGGTCAACTTGGACGTCAATCGGCTGCACCAACCCACAACACCCCACGTTTTTACCGCCACCAAGAACTGTACTACCAAAAAGTACAAACTAACCAAGGTGAGTAGCAACCACTCACCCTGGCTAAGAACAAATAACAACATCTCTTGTCAACCACCACCTATGAGCGCCTTCTCCCCTTTTCTCTTTTGCCATTTAACCACTGTATTGTCCCGAACCTTCGGGTAAAGAGTGCTAAACCCACTCAGAGATACGGCGGCTCTAGGTCTTATCCCAAGGAACCCTCCACTGACAACCACAAAGAATGGACTACTGCGAACACCGTCTACATGAACGGAAGAAACTCACCAGCATATGGACCGAGACAGAGACCACCAGAAGCACTGCCAAGCGCACAACAATGGGGGAACCCGTTATAGAGACGATAAGCCAAAAAGACCTAGCGAACCTATTTTTTCGCCTAGAATCCACTCTTAAAGAAGAAACACAACACCATTTGGACTGGATCCTCCTAGAGACTTATCTGAGTGAGTCTCTGGTTCCAAGAGGACTTCGCCTAAGATTCAAAAGCCCTTTTCTCAACGATCCAGACTTCACAAAAGACTGGAACAATTACCTCTTAGAATGTGCCCGTGGCATGATCACACGCCTAGTAACAAAAAGAGAATCTCTCTGCCACAACCTCAAAGACACAATACAAGAACACAACAAACTTCTTCTAACACACAAATCCCACACAGACTACATCAGACTAAACAGACAGACCACAGGTAGACTCATACAACATGAGCGTGAACTCATTGAGAAAAAAACAGCCAAACTCAAAAGAGATAGAACCGACTTCCAGAACAATAACATCCACTTCTGGTCCAAAAACACCGACCCAACCAACACGCCCAACCAAGATCCACCCAACACACACTTGCCAACCGAAAACCGCACCCAAACACATCACACACAGTATCACCCACATACACTTCAAAAAGCACCACCCAAACGGCCACCCGGCATGTTCTTCCGCAAAACAAACACACACCACCACCACCAACCCACAACCAAACCCACCCACAATCCGCATACCACTACCTCATCCCACAGTCCCCACCCCACCCCACACCGTAAGTCACCTCCAGCTGGACATCAGCCGAACCGAGATGTACACCATTCAATTTTTCCAATAACACCCACAAACCCCAACACACGCACGACCAAACCACACTCCTTCACCATCCATCCAGACACCCACTCTGGTACCCCCATCTTCTTCACTCCACCATCCATACCTCAACAGAGCAATCACACCTCTGTCTCACCGTTGGAACTCCCAGAGGGATGTCCACTCAACCTGCCCCCCACTTCATTTGGTTCCACCAAACCTTCACCACCCCAAAACAGATTAGACTCCTCGGCCTATGAGGACTCACTACTCACAGTTCATAATGACAGCAACCTAGACAACCCTCCTGTATCCCCCTACCACACCAACATCTCATCAGTCTCTTTTTTACCGCTCCCGGGGACCCTGACCCCGCAAACAACTTACGTCCTCAAACACCCATCAGGGAACATTTCTACAATAACAGACTTCTTCAAAGTAAAAGCAGCACCAACCCAAAAAGGGACCAAAAGAAAAAATGCAGACGAGGACGGAGAGGAGGAACCATCAGACGTCATATCAAAAACAAAGGAACCAAAGAAAACCCCCCAGAGCAAACACAGTCCGAAACGGAACAAAACTGTACAACCGTGAAAATTTTCAATCTCTCTGGATATGACCTCACACCAGCACAGATCTCCTTACTCAAAAGAGGGCTAACCTTCTGCCCAACTGAGAAGTTCAACGAATTTGAATTATTCGTTGATCTCAACTCATTTATTCGTAAAATCACACTACAGCGACATTTCGCTATTCGAGCTGAACAACCCACAGCGAGAAAAGAAGACCCCCCACAGGACCCAGGCTTGGATATCACTCTACACACTGAACTCAAACCAAAATCCACTTTCAATCCCATTTACCATAGAGGCAACCACATAAATACATTCTTTTCCCTCGTTTCCAAAGAAGTCAGAACCATCAACAAAAACACCAACACCAAACCGAACCTCACTAAGAAAGAAAAAGACGCTCTGAAAGAACTAAGCACTAACGACAACATCATAATAAGGAGTGCGGACAAAGGAGGCGGGATTGTACTGCAAAAGAAATCTGACTACATCAAAGAAGCACACAGGATCCTGGAAGACACCTCTTATTACAAACCCCTCACCTTTAACCCTCTCACCGAGGAGACAAAGGAACTCGGAATACTACTAAAACGAGCTGAAGACAACCACATACTAAACAAAAAAGAAAGGGAATTCATCACCATTGATCACCCAACCACAGCAACATTTTACCATTTACCAAAGGTGCACAAAAACATCAAAAACCCACCAGGAAGACCCATCATATCAGGAATCAACTCCCTGACCAGTAACCTCTCACACTACGTCGACCTTTTCTTACAGAAGCATGTCACTAATCTCCGTTCTCACCTTAGAGATTCCGCCCAACTCATTTCCCTACTAAAGGATATCAAATGGAACCCCTCGTACTGCTGGATGACACTAGACGTAGCATCCTTATATTCAAACATTCCACACGAAGCAGGTATCACAACATCTCAACATTACCTGGATACGGATACTCAACTCTCCTCAGAACATAAGACATTTGTCACAGATGCCATCCGTTTCATCCTAACCCACAATGTGTTCAACTTCGAAAACTGTCTGTACAAACAGCAGAAAGGGACCGCCATGGGGACGCGTTTCGCGCCGAGTTACGCTAACCTCTACATGGGACGTTTTGAAGAACAACTAATCTACAATAACCACAACTGGAACGACATGATCATCTTCTACAAACGATACATCGACGACCTCATCATAATCTGGGGAGGAAGCATTAAAGAGGCAGAGGCATTCATTACATACCTCAACACCAACACCTGGAACCTCACTTTCACAGCCAATATCTCAACCACTTCAATTGAATACCTGGACCTACTCTTATTTCCCTGCAATGAAAACATACAAACCAAAACCTTTTTCAAAAAAGTAGACGGAAACAACTATCTGGACTTTAGGAGCGCGCACTACAGAAAATGGAAGAACAACATTCCATACAGCCAATTTAAACGCATAAGGAGGAACTGTTCTACCAAAGAGGACTTCATCACCCAAAGTACAATCCTACAGAACAGATTTAATGAATAAAGGATACCCGAGTAAGATCGTGGAGAACGCCTTCTCCCGGGCAAACAACCTAAGCCAAGAGGAATGCCTGACAATCAAAACCAAACCTAAAAAAGAAACAGAAACTACAAATCCATACAAAACATCACTGATCACCACCTACAACACTAACCACGAAACTTTAAGGAAGATCCTGATGAAACACTGGCACATTTTAACGAATGATCCATACCTCAAACCCAACATACCACAGAGACCACAAATCACATTCCGAAAAGCAAAGTCACTAAAAAACATCCTGGCCCCAAGCAAACTGAAAAAGAAAAAAACAGCCTCATCGAGTACTATCAGCGGGACCCCTGCCCCTGTTGGCAGCTTCAGATGTGGCCATACCCGATGTAAATGCTGTACCAACATTTCCAACAAAACACAGACCTTTAGGAGCAAAACCACTGGCGAAGACTTCAAAATAAAGAATTTCATCAACTGTGCAACATCATACGTGATCTACCTATTGGAGTGCGATTGCGGCTTACAGTACGTTGGCAGGACAATCCAGGCCCTAAGGGAACGCATCAACAAACATAGATCCAACATCACCAAGGGATACCTAAAACATAGCGTCTCCAGACACTTCCTGGCTACTCACAACCAGGACCCCTCCCAACTATCTATCACCCCCATAGAACACATCGAGGCCCATTGCCCAGACAGATACAGGACCCTCCAAAGACGTGAAATGTTTTGGATATTTAAGCTCCACACACTTGAACCCAATGGACTAAACGAGAGCATGGAAAACCAGTGTTTCTAGCACCTGCGCTGTCACGTTCCACCCCGCAATCCCCCCCCTCACCTCCAGTTCCACACTCTCCCACCCCTGCACCACACACCAGGACACTCGGTCTGACCCCAGGACCCATCACCCATCCCGCTGACACCCGGCCTCTCATCCCATCTCCTTCCCAGCTACACACCCCATCCGGACCTCCGGTCCACTCTGCACACCACCGGTCCACATCCCCATCCCAATTCCAGTCACCCCCACAACTCCAGACCACACACCAATACACCCATCCTCACCACACATTTCATCCACATCAACACCCCTACACCTCCCCTTCATACCCCACACACCCCCACTTTCCCCTCCACATCCTACAGAACCTACCACCACCCCCAATCATCCTCCTCACAAAAGTTTTTCCCCCCCCCACCACTCCAGAACCCCCAAAACCGAGCCAGTCCCCCCCTCATCCTCCCACACCAGTCCCCCTTCATTGGTCAACCCACACCACTTATCCACCCTCCGTCTCACATTGCAACAGCAGTCACCACTGCATCCACCGACCACTCAGCATCACCAGCCATAGGACCGCCCCCCATCACGCCGCCCTCTGGCCACCCAGTCTTATCATCTCCCATCCCGTTTCCCCCCTCCAGCAGTAACAACACACCCCAACATCGGCATCCACCAGCCCCTCACAAGGCAGGCTCAACACCCTTCCTCACTCCGGACTACCCGATCGCGTCCTCAGCAACATGCCCCGCCCATGTCCTCCACGCCCGCCCCCACCATCAGCTAACATGTATCTTCACCACACCCCGTCCAGCCCGCTGCTGCACCGCAACGCCGCCCCGCCCACCACCACCACCACACACACCCAGGTCCGGCTCCCCATCACGCCCACTGCCACGCCTCCGCCTGCATCGCTACAGCCAGCCTCCTCCTCCACCACCAGGAACCACCGCCCACCCTCACTCCGTTCCACACCGGCTCCCCACCATGCCCGCCCCCTCTCCACCCACCGCACTCAGCCCCGCCCCCCGCTCCAGTGGCACACAGTCACAGCCATCACCACCCACCCCCTCACCACACACGCCCCGGCCACGCCCCCGTCACCGCCCTCATAACCCCTGGATAGAGCGCGCTTCTGCACACCACTGGCCACACGTGCAGAAGCATAGTGCAGAAGCGCCATCACTGGAGGACACTCACCGGCCGCATCCAAAAGGTAACCACCGCTATCCCCCACATCCCACACACGCCATTGTTCACTGCCCACCACAAATCCACACCAAGTCCGGACCCAAGCCCCACATTATTCACAGCTACTCCCCCCATGCCTGCCACTCATTCCACGTCCCCCAGCATACTATTCCCCCCAGAAACATCCAACAAACTACACAGCCCAACCAGCAGACCACCTTCCCCCATTAACCCCTTACTGCACAGGTACCCCCTGCTCATCCTGCCCCCTCCATCCCTTCACATAACGCCACTGCCACCCAGCCACCACCACTATCCCCCACATCCCATGCACACCATCACTGCCCATCGATCACTACCCAGTGCCTATCGCATCCTGCATCAAACCCGGATCCCTGCCTTACATCACTCACAGTCACTCTCCCCACACCTGCCACCCACCCACGTCCCCCAGCAACCAAATAATAATAATAAAAACCACCACAACCCGAACAATCAATACCAACCATGCTACATAACCAAACCAGCAGATTCACATATCCTCACATTCTCTCATTAACCCCTCACTCACCCTGTCCCTCCCATCTCCACATCCAAACGCCACCCCACTAAACATAACTTTATCACCCACCACAGCAGTGCGGACCGCAACATAAAACCCCCCCCCAAATAAGGGATCTCCAACGAGAGTGACCTCCAATTAGCCTACGGTGACAAGGATACAGGTAATTATATTACATTATAATACAACTTATGACCCACACACAGCATCCCATACATGACACACTCACTCAGCAACACATTTGTCTTTTGGAAGAAAAAAGAGAAAAAAGAAAACAACTCTTTTTCCACACATTGATCAGTCGAAATTCAGACCATACAACCAAACAGAATCACCCAGCACCAGATACACATACAACCGCTCACATCTGTAGAAATTAATATCCGTCTGCATTATGTACTATTCATTTATTCCTTATTTTTATATCATTTTACACGCTCTATATGCAAGCTTATACTTATGCTTATGCTTATACTATTTTCTCGTCTTTGTTTTAACCCAACAAAATTACTTTACCTATTGATTCGTCCATTTATACTCATGGATCCGTCTCTTTTTTATATGCTTATATATATATATATATATTTTTTTTACATATTAATTTTCATTTCTAATTTAAATTTTAATTGTATTTTTATACATATTACATCATCAAATTTTGTGTTGATCCTTTTAGACTTGATAAAGGGGTCTGCGTACCCCGAAACGCGTCGTCTTTGCTAATCAAAAAAAAAAAAATATTTCGTATCCTCAACTGGGTTGTGAATTGCGCCTTGTGTCCATCCGCTCACTGCATGAACCCAGTGCAGACGAGCAACCTCCCCATACACCACAATTCGCACCAAAGTGGCGGCTTGGCTCCCGCCCATGGTCAACTTGGACGTCAATCGGCTGCACCAACCCACAACACCCCACGTTTTTACCACCACCAGAACTGTACTACCAAAAAGTACAAACTAACCAAGGTGAGTAGCAACCACTCACCCTGGCTAAGAACAAGTAACAACATCTCTTGTCAACCACCACCTATGAGCGCCTTCTCCCCTTTTCTCTTTTGCCATTTAACCACTAAAAAGATTTAAGGCACACCTAAAGCTAAGGAAGTTGATAATTAACCTGATTGTCCGGGGCAGTGCATTCAAGAGGACTGGTGCAGCTTGAGAAAAGTCTTGAAGATGGGAGTTAGAGGTTTAAATTATGGAAGATGTTAGTCTTAGATCATTGGCAGAACGAAGAGCTTGAGTGTGGTGGTAGACATAAATCAGGGAGGAGATGTATGGAGGTGCAGAACTGTGGAGAGCTTTGCGGGTGAAAAGTTTGAACTGTATCCTGTGCTGGATCGGCAACCAGTGAAGTGACTGGCACAGTCTAGAGGCATCGGTGTAGCGGGTGGACAGATAAATAAGCTTGGCAGCTGCATTTAGGACAGACTGAATGCGGAAAGTTTAGGGAGGGCAAGACTGATTAGTAATGAGTTACAGTAGTCAAGATGAGAATGAATCAGAGCAACAACAAGAGTATCACGGTGAGAAAAGGGCAGATTCTGGAGATGTTCTTGAAGTACAGATGACAAGAGCGAGCAAGTGATTAAATATGGGAAACAAAGGAAAGTTCTGAGTCAAACATAACCTCAAGACATTGGGCGTGCTGCCCAGGAGTTATGATAGCACCAAAATTGAGATATCAGGTTTAGGTAGGTTAGTAGATGAGGGAAACACAAGAAGTTCAGTTTTTGAGAGATTTTGTTTCAGATAGATAGAAGACATAATAGTAGAGTCAGCTGCCAGACAATCTCTGCTCCTTTGTAGCAGTGTGGGAGTGATGTTACAGGAAGAAGTATGTAGTTGAGTGTCATCAGCATAGGGAAGGTACTGAAAACCAAATCTGCTGATGGTTTCATCCTGTGTCTTTTCCCCTTTCTTATGACTAGCAGTCCACTTTAAGACCAAGGCTGTGTGGCTTCAGAAGAATTTAATATCCACAAATTTGGTCACCAAAGCTTTGTTAGGCCTCCTTTAAAAAAGGAGGAACCCCCACTATTATGGGACTGCATAATAAGCACAGGTATTAGCATAATAATTACTTTACAGACAGGAGTAATCTGATAATAACCCAGCAGGAGCTGTCAACAGTCTATAGGCAATATACACTCACCTAAAGAATTATTAGGAACACCATACTAATACAGTGTTGGACCCCCTTTTGCCTTCAGAACTGCCTTAATTCTACGTGGCATTGATTCAACAAGGTGCTGATAGCATTCTTTAGAAATGTTGGCCCATATTGATAGGATAGCATCTTGCAGTTGATGGAGATTTGAGGGATGCACATCCAGGGCACGAAGCTCCCGTTCCACCACATCCCAAAGATGCTCTATTGGGTTGAGATCTGGTGACTGTGGGGGGCATTTTAGTACAGTGAACTCATTGTCATGTTCAAGAAACCAATTTGAACTGATTCGAGCTTTGTGACATGGTGCATTATCCTGCTGGAAGTAGCCATCAGAGGATGGGTACATGGTGGTCATGAAGGGATGGACATGGTCAGAAACAATGCTCAGGTAGCCCGTGGCATTTAAACGATGGCTAATTGACACTAAGGGGCCTAAAGTGTGCCCAGAAAACATCCCCCACACCATTACACCACCACCACCAGCCTGCACAGTGGTAACAAGGCATGATTGATACATGTTCTCATTCTGTTTACGCCAAATTCGGACTCTACCATTTGAATGTCTCAACAGAAATCGAGACTCATCAGACCAGGCAACATTTTTCCAGTCTTCAACAGTCCAATTTTGGTGAGCTCGTGGAAATTGTAGCCTCTTTTTCCTATCTGTAGTGGAGATGAGTGGTACCCGGTGGGGTCTTCTGCTGTTGTAGCCCACCTTTCTTTCCCATTCTGACATTCAGTTTGGAGTTCAGGAGATTGTCTTGACCAGGACCACAACCCTACATGCATTGAAGCAACTGCCATGTGATTGGTTGACTAGATAATTGCATTAATGAGAAATAGGACAGGTGATCCTAATAATTCTTTAGGTGAGTGTATAAGACAGGCACTCTGTTTATGGCCAGTAAATGAGGCTGTCATGATAAGCATCAGCTGTTAATTGCATTAATAGTTCATAACTAATTATTCTCATCACCTCGCCTGCCCTCCCTTCCACTCACCTGTTTGATAGAAATGCTGTTAAACTGGTTCCATGGTCTATGCCACGAATGCAATTTAAATCCTAATTCACAATATAAAATCAAATATAGACTAGGTCATGCTGCACTAGGTCGAGCTGTGTCTTGGCATGTACAGAATGCAGGTGACTTATAGGTTTCTCACTCTGAGTTATAAAGAATTGTGAAGGCAATGACGGATAAAGAAATATTAAGCAGTAAGGCCTCTTTCACACGGGCGTCATGTTTTTTGCCCGGATAAGAGCCGGGTGCGTTGCGGGAAAATGCGCGATTTTTCCGCGCGAGTGCAAAACATTGTCATGCGTTTTGCACTCGCGTGAGAAAAATCGCGCATGTTTGGTACCCAAACCCGAACTTCTTCACAGAAGTTCGGGCTTGGGATTGATGTTCTGAAGATTGTATTATTTTCCCTTATAACATGGTTATAAGGGAAAATAATAGCATTCTGAATACAGAATGCTTAGTATAATAGTGCTGGAAGGGTTAAAAATAATAAAAAAGTTAACTCACCTTCTCCTCTTGTTAGCGTAGATCCCGGTCTGTTCTTTAGCTGTGGACTGAATGACCTGAGGTGATGTCAGATCACATGCTCCAATCACATGGTCTATCACCGTGGTGATGGAGCATGTGATCTGACGTCATCAAAGGTCCTTCAGCCCACAGCTAAAGAACAGACCGGCCTCTACGCGAACAAGAGGAGAAGGTGAGTTAACTTTTTTATTATTTTTAACCCTTCCAGCACTATTATACTAAGCATTCTGTATTCAGAATGCTATTATTTTCCCTTATAACCATGTTATAAGGGAAAATAATACAGTGAATAGACTGTCACCTAGAACCCATGCGTGAAAATCGCACCGCATCCGCACTTGCTTGCGGATGCATGTGATTTTCACGCAACCCCATTCATTTCTATAGGGCCTGCGTTACGTGAAAAACGCACAAAGAGGAGCATGCTGCGATTTTCACGCAACGCATAAGTGATGCGTGAAAATCACCGCTCGTGTGCACAGTCTCATAGAAATGAATGGGTCAGGATTCAGTGCGGGTGCAATGTGTTCACCGCACGCATCGCACCCGCACGGAAAACTCGCCCGTGTGAAAGGGGCCTTATTGTTCGATACCACATGAGTCACCACGGAAATATTCTAGATTTAGAAATATTATGGGAAAGTGCACAAAGGCAGGACCAAGGCAAGTGTGACCGATGTTTTCACGGTATCTTCTGCTTCCTTTTATTTCCCTTCACTTAGGCTACATGCACACAACCGTATGTGTTTTGCAGTCCGCAAATTGCGGGTCCTCAAAAAAAACTGATGACATCCGTATGCCATCCATTTTTTTTTGCGGATCCGTTCTAACAATGCCTAAAACGGCCAGGAATAGGACATGTTATAATTTTTTTTGGAGGGCTACGGAATGGATATATGGATGAGGATAGCACACGGTGTGCTGTCCGCATTTTTTGCGGACCCATTAAAATGAATGGGTCCGGATCCTATACGCAAAAAAAACTGAATGGACACGGAAACAAAATACGTTCGTGTGCATGAGGCCTTAGCCTTAGGCCGTTCTCAGATGGTGTGTGGTCCAGCATAAATGGTCTGTGCGGCCACATCTCCCAGACCAACTGCTGCTTATCTGACCTGAACCCAAACCAGAATACCGATTTATGATACAGTGAGTCCCTGCCTGCCTACTGTAAATCATCATGTGTGTACAGTCCAGCAGACCTGCAGTCAGGCAGGAGCTTACCGCAGCATAGAATGCCTTCGTCTTCACTGTTTCACATTTTGTTATGTTGTGACCTTGTGCTCAAATAAAAATACAAATAAATCTAGTTTTCGCCATCAATTTGCACTAAATACTCCATAATGAGAAAGTGAAAACCGAATTTTAGAAATATTTGCAAAATTATAAAAAAGGAAAGACTAAAATTTCTCATGGACTTAAGTATTCAGACCCTTTGCTGTGACACCTGAAATTTAGCTCTGACGGCCAACTATTTATCTTGATAATCCTTTAGATGTTTCTACACTTTGATTGAAGTCCACCTGTGGTAAATTCAGTTTACTGGACATGATTTGGACAGACACAGCCCTGTCTATGTAAGGCCTCACAGTTGATAATCTATATCTGAGCAAAACCCAAGCCATAAAGAGGAAAGAACTGCCTGTAGAGCTCAGAGACAGGATTATGTAGAGGCACAGCTCTGGAGAAAAGTTGAAAAGATTTCTGCTGCAAAGTTCCCAAGAGCCCAGTGGCCTCCATAATTCTTAAATGGAAGAAGTTTGGAACAACCAGGACTCTTCCTAGAGCTGGTCGCCCCACCAAATTAGTGGACCTGTGTAAAATCATCATCATTTGACCAGTGGAGGAAGAGAGCTTAGATGTGCAGCGGAGAAGTGGTGAAGGACCTATGTGATGTCACAATGTGAGATAGAAGAGCTGCTGTGCTCTGTGTAGAGGAGAGGTTGGTGGTTTCTCTTTCTCTGTAAGTTGTAAGGTCCTGTGATATCCAATAATAACATCCTATAAATGCTGAGAGTTGTAATTCTTTTCTATTATATCCTTCTCCATGTAATGTATGTCCACCGATGCCCTATGATAACAGTCTGGTCATGCTGAGATTTGTAGTTCTCTCCTCTTATACTGCATCCCTGTAAAATGTTCACTTGTGTCCCATAATAAAAGTCTGGACATGGTGGGAGTTTTAGTTGTCTGCTTTCACCCTCCTCTATATATTCCCCTCTAATTTACAATAATATCAACCTGGTCATGATGAGACTTGTAGTTCTTTTCTCAGTATTATGATGCTCTGTAGTATCTGAGGTGTTTACCAGGCTTTGTTAGCCTCTGCACTAGTGACTTGTGTTGTTCTGCTCTATCATAGCACAACAATGAAAATCAGTAGTGCCGGATCTGGAATATTACTAACAGCAGCACCTGACAGATCCTGCTGACTAAGATGAGATCTAATGGGTTTCAATCAGGGAGCCCAGCAGGCTACCAGCATTTAGAACCTGATCTGCAACAGAGATGTGATCAAAGCCTATGTGTTCTGTAGCATAAGATTATCATGTTCTGCAGCTGCTGAGGTGTGTGCTATGAGGTCATGCAGCAGCTGAGGTGTGTAATATGATATTTTAAAGCGGCTGAGGTGTGTATTATGAGGTTCCGCAACAGCTGAGGTGTGTGTCATGATGCTCTGCAGCAGTTGAGGCGTGAATTATGATGTTCTGAAGCAGTTGAGGTATGTACAGTCGTGGCCAAAAGTTTTGAGAATTACATAAATATTGGAAAAGTTGCTGCTTAAGTTTTTATAATAGAAATTTGCATATACTCCAGAATGTTATGAAGAGTGATCAGATGAATTGCATAGTCCTTCTTTGCCATGAAAATTAACTTAATCCACAAAAAACCTTTCCACTGCATTTCATTGCTGTCATTAAAGGACCTGATGAGATAATTTCAGTAATCGTCTTGTTAACTCAGGTGAGAATGTTGACGAGCACAAGGCTGGAGATCATTATGTCAGGCTGATTGGGTTAAAATGGCAGACTTGACCTGTTAAAATGAGGGTGATGCTTGAAATCATTGTTCTTCCATTGTTAACCATGGTGACCTGCAAAGAAACGCATGTAGCCATCATTGCGTTGCATAAGAATGGCTTCACAGGCAAGGATATTGTGGTTACTAAGATTGCACCTCAATCAACAATTTATAGGATCATCAAGAACTTCAAGGAAAGAGGTTCAATTCTTGTTAAAAAGGCTTCAGGGCGTCCAAGAAAGTCCAGCAAGCGCCAGGATCTTCTCCTAAAGAGGATTCAGCTGCGGGATCGGAGTGCCACCAGTGCAGAGCTTGCTCAGGAATGGCAGCAGGCAGGTGTGAGCGCATTTGCACGCACAGTGAGGCGAAGACTTTTGGAAGATGGCCTGGTGTCAAGAAGGGCAGCAAAGAAGCCACTTCTCTAAAAAAAAAAAAACACATCAGGGACAGATTGAACTTCTGCATAAAATATGGTGAATGGACTGCTGAGGACTGGGGCAAAGTCATATTATTCGATGAAGCATCTTTCCGATTGTTTGGGGCATCAGGAAAAAGGCTTGTCCTGAGAAGAAAAGGTGGGCGCTACCATCAGTGCTGTGTCATGCCAACAGTAAAGCATCCTGAGACCATTCATGTGTGGTGTTGCTTCTCATCCAAGGGAGTGGGCTCACTCACAATTTTGCCCCAAAACACAGCCATCAATAAAGAATGGTACCAAAACACCCTGCAACAGCAACGTCTTCCAACAATCCAACAACAGTTTGGTGAAGAACAATGCATTTTCCAGCACGATGGAGCACTGTGCCATAAGGCAAAAGTGATAACTAAGTGGCTCGGGGACCAAAACGTTGACATTTTGGGTCCATGGCCTGGAAACTCCCCAGATCTTAATCCCATTGAGAACTTGTGGTCAATCCTCAAGAGGCTGGTGGACAAACAAATACCCAATAATTCTGACAAACTCCAAGAAGTGATTATGAAGGAATGGGTTGCTATCAGTCAGGAATTGGCCAAGAAGTTGATTGAGAGCATGCCCAGTCGAATTGCAGAGGTCCTGAAAAAGAAGGGCCAACACTGCAAATACTGACTCTTTGCATAAATGTCATGTAATTGTCGATAAAAGACTTTAAAATGGATGAAGTGCGTGTAATTATATTTCACTACATCACAGAAACAACTGAAACAAAGATCTAAAAGCAGTTGAGCAGCAAACTTTGTGTAATTCTCAAAACTTTTGGCCACGACTGTATTATGAGTAGAGAAGAGCGAATCGACTTCGGATGAAACCTCAGAAGTCGATTCACATAAAACTTTGCTCCAATACTGTACGGAGCAGGAGCTCCATAAACTATTAGAATTTATTGGCTCCGATGAGCGAAAGTTATTGCTTCATGAAGTAATTTATACTGTAAAAAAACATTTCCCGAACTCCGGTTTGGTTCCAAGTGGTACCTTGGAACCGAACCCAAGTTCGGGAAAGTTTTTTTTACAGTACAAATTAATTCATGAAGTTATTACCTGAAGTGTCGCAAGACTTCATGAAGCAATAACTTCGGCTCATCGGAGCCAATACATTCTAATACTGTACGGAGATCCTGCTCCGTACAGTATTGGAACAAAGTTTTATGCAAATCGACTTCGGATGTTTCATCCGAAGTCGATTTGCTCATCCCTAATTATGAGGTTTTACAGCCACTGAGATGTGTATTGTGAGGTTCTGCAGTAGCTGAGGTGTTTATTGTGAGGTTCTGCAGAAGCTGAGGTGTGTATTGTGAGGTGCTGCAGCAGCTGAGGTGTGTACTGTTAGGTTCTGCAGCAGCTGAGTGGTCTATTATGATGTTCTGAAGCAGGGAGAGGTGGAGGCCCTGCTTGGGCTTGCCAGCATAGACATGTCAGTGAGCTCACAGCACAACCCTCCTGGGAGGAGTACCATAGTCAGGTACAGAGATATAAACCCTGGTTCCCAGCATCAGGGCAGTGCTGGGTGCAGTTGCTAGAGATTCCAAAATTATAGAGACTGAGGCGGTCATTTATCAAACTGGTGTAAAGTAGAACTGGGTTAGTTGCCCATAGCAACCAATCAGATTCCACCTTTCATTTTGGACAGCTCTGTCGGAAAATAAAAAGGAGAAATCTGATTGGTTGCTATGGGAAACTAAGCCAGTTCTACTTTACAACAGTTTGATAAATGACCTCCTGGGTGGGCAGAGAGGTGGGTAAGTGTCTGGAGTTGCAATCTAGGACCTGGGACATATCATCTTCTGAGTAAGAATGGCCCAGGTGAAGTTCGGTAAAAAACTTGCCACAATTTAAATAAGAAACAGTTGCATTACCGCTATCCCATTACTTCAGTTTGTGAGCACAAAGTGGCATCATAATAAGTACCGTAAAGGTCATAACTCTTCAATGAATCCTGTTTTTCTAACAGTCTGAAATCTGCAAATATTGTTTATTTTGAAGCTTTATACAATGAATATGATATTTAATGGTTAGGTAACCTCTCTAAGGCTACGTTTACAAATGTGTTGGAGGCTAACATGAAAATCAGACATCATACAGTACATAACAATCTATTTCTAACTAAGCTAGAACCAGCCCTGTACCTCACATTGATCCAGAGATCTCCCCATTCATTGCTCTGCTGGATTTATATCAAGCTGAAAGCTCAAGGGGAGTGTGTTCTGCTGCAGCTCAGGGGGCGTGTCTCAGCTCTCCCTATCACAGCTCAGGAGGCGGGTGAAGGATGAAACTGAGCATGTGCGGCCTTCTCAGTGAGCAGGACAAAGAAATAAGGAAAAAAACAAACAGCTGGTGGCGCTAGACAGATACACTTTATTGAATAACTCACTGGCTATGCAAATTTTTTATTAAATACAATTACAAAAATATTCAGATCCAGGTGCTGGTTTGAAAATTGTAGAATATTTTTCGTGGGACAATCCCTTTAAGAAACAAATGCAGTAAAATGACGGACACTGTGACAGAACCCCTGACAGACATTATATTTAACGGGATTCATTGAATACCTTTGGTGCTATCATAGGACTTAACCGGGACTATTATGTAGCAGAACTGTGAAAATTCATGTGAACCTCGCCTTACTGCTAGGATATTTTTATTTTATGATCTAAAATCTGGAAATGTAGCAAACTCATTCATCGTTTACCACAGGAAGCCCCAGAGAAAAGTGACTACATAAAGAGTAGGTCCTGAGATGAGTATTTGCATAGTCACCACTAGGCAGACTAGACTCTGTGTGAATGATGTTTACACTGCTGGGAGACACACTGCGGAATTACTGACAGACTAGCGCACGGACTTTCTGCCAGACATGTCATAATACTTACCACACAGAATAAATGATAGCTCCCAGCCCTCACAGTGTTATTAGTCTGGCTCTGGTAATGAGCAGGTTCTCGAGACATTTACCACAGTATTCTTTCTACAAAGGAAAGTCGGCTATGCAGCATGTTATAGACATCCACGATCTGTAAAATGGCTGACATTTGTAGGGCCACAGTGAAGGAAGGCTTTAGTTAAGGGCCGACCAATTTCACTCTGTCATGACTTCATAAAATAGGGAAGATAAAAGTTGGTTCCCTGACATAGTTTACAAATTGTACTTTGTGAATATTATGTACAGCGGTGAATGTGGGCAGATGTCCACTCTCCTGTTTTTCCCAGGGGACACTCATGTTCCGGACCCCCCTGAAATCAATTGTGTCTACGTCCCACATGCAACTGAGTGACCACCTCAGCACTGGAGGAAGAGTTTCCCGCCTTACGTTTTGGTGCTTTTTTATGACACAGCAGCGCAATGATGCCTGCAACCTTCCACAGGAACAGGCCTGGCTAGTAAGGGCCACGTCTGGTAGGCATCATTGGATTACAATGGACTAGGGGCAGCTTCATGCTACAGAGTGTGTGCACTATATACAGTACAGGGGGGCACTATATACAGGGGGAACAGTCTGTGGTACTATATACAGGGGCACAGAACCGGGCACTATATACAGGGGGCAGAGAACCCGGCACTATATATATATATATATATTGTGGTAAGGTGAACAGAAAAGTGTATGGTAAAGTCCTGGAAGGGGTGTATATCCCACCCAGCTTCCTCAACTGGGTGAGGTAAATAAAATCCAGAAGGTTAAAATGGTCTCGGCAATGTGTAGGTTGCTGAGACAGTTTTGTTAAGTTTATGGGCTGGATTTTATTGGACTGGGAGAAGGTAGGCTTGGTAGAGGGACCTTCCCAGTCCACCCCATTACGGGGCAGGTTTTCCCCTAGCCTGAGGGATCCCCAGCTGAAGTCAGCTGGGATCATCAAGGGGAAATAAAGCATAGTCCAGGCTGTCAGTCTGGGGAGAGGAATGCTTGGAGAAAGTCTGTGGAGCTGGCTGCCCTGCTGGCTAGAGAAGCTGAATTCTCTGTGTGACCTGTGCTCAATAGGTGAGCTAGGATCTTCACTGTATTAGCCAGAGCCCAGACGGGCAGGTGTTTAGTTTGGTTTGGTTTATGTTTTGTGGTGCTGGGCCTTCACCTTACCCATTGAGTTATAACTGGGTTTGCATGTATTGCAGGAGTGCTATAAAAGAATAAAGCAACGTTTGGACTTTAACTCTGTCATCATCACCCTGCCTGAGAGTGTAACCCCTTACTATATATATATATATATATATTTACTAGCTGAAGGACCCGGGTATATTTAATCTATTTTATTTAATGTTTGTGTGTGTCGTTTAAAATATATCAACACTATCCACTATAACAGTGACATCTACAGCACCCCACCCCCAAAACAGTGACCACCACAGCCCCCACCCCTTAACACTGACCCAGCCCCACAGTGCCCGTCCCTTAAAATTGGACCTCCACAGCAGCCCACCCCCTTAACTTTGACCTTTACAGCAGCCTTTCCCTTTAACAGTGACTTTCACAGCATACCGCCCCCTTGACAGTGACCTCCACAAGGGCCCTCTCCCTTAAAGGGAACCTGTCACTGGGATTTAGTGTATAGAGCTGAGGACATGGGTTGCTAGATCGCCGCTAGCACATCCGCAATACCCAGTCCCCATAGCTCTGTGTGCTTTTATTGTGTAAAAAACCCGATATGATACATATGCAAATTAACCTGAGATGAGTCAGAGCTTGAAAATATGACTCTTCTCTGGTCACACAAGTAAGATATGACTCTTATGTTAATTTGCATATGTATCAAATAGTTTTTTTTTACACAATAAAAGCACACAGAGCTATGGGGACTGGGTATTGCGGATGTGCTAGCGGCCATCTAGCAACCCATGTCCTCAGCTCTATACCCCAAATCCCAGTGACAGGTTCCCTTTAACAGTGGCCTTTACTGGATCAGGGGCGTGTCCTTTTAATCAGCTCACTGTAAGACAGCAGCACTGTACTGTCTGAGTGTGATCTGCAGGGAGAAAGTCACCCTCCCTCCCCTGCAGCTGACAGAAGTTGATTTTTACCTTTATTTTTTAAATCCCCGTCGGCTAAGAAGTGAAGGGGGCGTGGCCTAAATAGATATGGGCGTGGCTTCGCAGGACCTAGAAGTTGATATTAAACATAATTTTTTCAATCTGTTGGCTGAGGAGTGTGAGGGGGCGTGGCCTAACTGGATTGGCGGCGTGTCCTTTTGAACAGCTCACTCTAAGGGACCATTCACACGTCCGTAGAATGGTTCCGCATCAATTCAGCAATTTTGCGGAACAGGTGCGAACCCATTCATTCTCTATTGGGTCGGAAGAGATGCGGACAGCACACAGTGTGCTGTCCACATCCGCATTTCCGGAGTGTGGCCGGATCTTCTGGTCTGCAGCTCCAGAAAAAAATAAAGCATGTCCTATTCTTGTTTGCAATTGCTGACAAGAATAGGCATTTCTATGGGGGTGCCGGCCGGGTTTATTGCGGATCCGCAATGAACTACGGACATCTGAATGGAAACTAAGTGAGTGTGAGCTGCAGGGAGAAAGTCACCCTCCCTCTCACCCCTGCAGCTGACAGTGATACCCCACAAGGTGAGATCTTGCATAGAGCCCCAGTCCGAGGGAGACTGACAGTCGTCTTTAGCCTCTTCCATTTTCTAACAATTGCTCCAACTGTTGATCTATTTTCACCAAGCTGCTTGGCAATTGACCCATAGCCATTTGCAGCCTTGTGGAGGTCCACAATTTTGTCTCTGGTGTCTTTTGACAGCTCTTTGGGGTGCACAGGGGCCTTTAAAGAGCTCAGAAAGGTGCTAAGTTAGATTAATGAGTTTAGTAGAGGCACAGTAACAGGTCTTTGAGAGCCAGAATCCTTGCTGTTTCTCAGGTGTTCAAATACTAATGTTCAGCAGTGCAAGACAAACAAATTATTTGAAAATCATACAATGTGATTTCCTGATTTATTTATTTTTTATTCTGTGTCACGTACACACACACACACAGGGGGGAGGATAGTGACCACTGCGCTCCACCCTCACCCCTGGCCCTGCCTCCTTGCCTCGCAAGTTCTAATGACAGGGGACAACTGGATGGCAGTCCCTAGCTTAAAATACGTGCTGGGAGGAGAGACAAGACAAACAATGGATTGTGAACGGACCGAGTCAAAACCAAGAGGGCGACGAAGTACAAATGGAGTAAGCAAAGAATAGTCAGGAAAAGCCGGGGTCAAATACCAGGAGAGTAATAAGGTACCACAGGAATGAGAAAGAACAGGTCAGGTCACAAGCCGAAGGTCAAGCCAAGAGGTCACGTCAGGAACAAGGAGCAAGCAGGAGTGGGTCAAAAACAGAAACGGGTCAAATCCGCTCGGCGCTCCAGCAGGACACGGCGTGCGTGTCTGCCGCCGTGTCACACCAGGGCGCCAGCGGCACAGGAGAGGAGAGGCACGTCGCCGGCGCCCTGTGACATTCTGTCTCTCAGAGTAAGTGATGCACCTACAATGTGAATTTCAGACCCCTCCATGATTTCTAAGTGGAGGAACTTGCAAAATCGCAGGGTGTTCAAATACTTCTGTTCCTCACTGTCTATATATATATATATATATATATATACACACACACATAGGGCACAGAATCTGGTACTATATGCAGGGAGCACCGAACCTGGCACTATACACAGGGGCACAGAACATATTGCAGTATATAGGGGCACAGAACATATGGCACTACATACAGGGGTGCAGAGTGCATTGCACTATATACAGGATGCGCAGAGTATATGGCACTATGTACAGGGGACACAGAGTGCAGAGTGAGCTTGTGCTAAATATTATCCACCTAAGCTTTGAACAGCACATAAAGCCACTATAGTAACACTCTAGCATTAAAGGCAATGTGTCATCAGAAAATGACCTATTGTTTAAATCACATTTTTATGTTAAACATATTTTTTTATCATTTTTTATTTTTTCATTTTCCATGTCACTATCTACAGTGCTGCCCATAATTATTCATACCCCAGGCAAATTTTGACTTAAAGTTACTTTTATTTAAACAGCAAGTAATTTTTGGACGGAAATGACATAGGTGTCTCCCAAAAGATAATAACACGATGTACAAGAGGCATTATTGTGGAAAGAAAACTTAATTCTCAGCTTTTATTTACATTTGAGCAAAGTGTCCAGTTGGCGTAAAAAAGGAGAAGCCTTCAACCCAAAGAACACCATCCCCACTGTCAAACATGGTGGTGGGAACCTAATGCTTTGGGGGTGTATTTCAGCCAATGGACCAGGGAACCTAATCACAGTAAATGGCACCATGGAAAAAGAGCAATACATGAGGATTCTCAACGACAACATCAGGCAGTCTGCAGAGAAACTTGGCCTTGTGCACCAGTGGACATTTCAGCATGACAAGGACCTACAACACAAAAGTGGTGAAGAAATGGTTAGCAGACAACAACATTAACGTTTTGGAGTGGCCCAGCCAGAGTCCAGACTTGAATCCAATTGAGAATCTTTGGAGGGAGCTAGAGATCAGGGTGATGACAAGAAGACCCTCCAACCTGAAAGATTTGGAGCTCATTACTAAAGATGACTGGGCAAAAATACCTGTGGAGACCTGCAAAAAGCTGGTCTGCAATTATAGGCGGCGTTTGCTGTAATAGCCAATAAAGGCTTTTCTATTGATTATTGTGAAGGGTATGAATAATTTTGAACTGGACACTTTTTGCTCAAATGTAAATAAAAGCTGAGAAATCTTTTTTCCCCCCACAATAATGCCTCTTGTACTTTGTCTTATTATCTTTTGGGAGATACCTATGTCATTTCCCGTCAAAAATTTACTTGCTGGTTGATTAAAAGTACAGTAACTTTACGTAAAAATTTGCCTGGGGTATGAATAATTATGGGCAGCACTGTATATCTAAATAAAAGCCAGAAAATCCTGCAGTTCTTGCACTGGCCACTAAGCCTAATAATAGGCACCACTTCTTGGTCTGTACAGATCACTTTACTGCAGTTATCTGCTTATCAGTACCTGCAGGAATAGAATTATATACACTCACCTAAAGAATTATTAGGAACACCATACTAATACGGTGTTGGACCCCTTTTGCCTTTAGAACTGCCTTAATTCTACGTGGCATTGATTCAACAAGGTGCTGATAGCATTCTTTAGAAATGTTGGCCCATATTGATAGGATAGCATCTTGCAGTTGATGGAGATTTGAGGGATGCACATCCAAGGCACGAAGCTCCCGTTCCACCACATCCCAAAGATCCTCTATTGGGTTGAGATCTGGTGACTGTGGGGGCCATTTTAGTACAGTAAACTCATTGTCATGTTCAAGAAACCAATTTGAAATGATTCGAGCTTTGTGACATGGTGCATTATCCTGCTGGAAGTAGCCATCAGAGGATGGGTACATGGTGGTCATGAAGGGATGGACATGGTCAGAAACAATGCTCAGGTAGCCCGTGGCATTTAAACAATGGCCAATTGGCACTAAGGGGCCTAAAGTGTGCCCAAAAAACATCCCCAACACCATTACACCACCACCAGCCTGCACAGTGGTAACAAGGCATGATGGATACATGTTCTCATTCTGTTTACGCCAAATTCGGACTCTACCATTTGAATGTCTCAACAGAAATCGAGACTCATCAGACCAGGCAACATTTTTCCAGTCTTCAACAGTCCAATTTTGGTGAGCTCGTGCAAATTGTAGCCTCTTTTTCCTATTTGTAGTGGAGATGAGTGGTACCCGGTGGGGTCTTCTGCTGTTGTAGCCCATCTGCCTCAAGGTTGTGCGTGTTGTGGCTTCACAAATGCTTTGCTGCATACCTCGGTTGTAACGAGTGGTTATTTCAGTCAACATTGCTCTTCTATCAGCTTGAATCAGTCGGCCCATTCTCCTCTGACCTCTCGCATCAACAAGGCATTTTCGCCCACAGGACTGCCGCATACTGGATGTTTTTCCCTTTTCACACCATTCTTTGTAAACCCTAGAAATGGTTGTGCGTTAAAATCCCAGTAACTGAGCAGATTGTGAAATACTCAGACCGGCCCGTCTGGCACCAACAACCATGCCACGCTTAAAATTGCTTAAATCACCTTTCTTTCCCATTCTGACATTCAGTTTGGAGTTCAGGAGATGTCTTGACCAGGACCACAACCCTACATGCATTGAAGCAACTGCCATGTGATTGGTTGACTAGATAATCGCATTAATGAGAAATCGAACAGGTGTTCCTAATAATTCTTTAGGTGAGTGTATATCACCTCTACATATAGATAAGACATAATCCATCATCTATTCTTTCCTTGTGCAATGACCTCACAGAGGTCACAGAGCATGCCCAGAAAACTTTCCCATATAAGTCAATAAGGGTCTTCTCCTGACCATTGTGTCTATGGCTCATGTGGCTGCCATAGAGCATTTTTCTTAATGCTTTGTAAATACTGTTAACAACAGCTCAGGCAAGATGGCCGTCCCTATAATCATGTTCAGGAAAGAGAATAAAAAAATCTGCAATAAGAAAATAAAAACAGATTAAAAAAACAAGGATGTCGCTATCTGGTTTTAACTGGCAGATAACATTTTGGTGACGCACTTCCTTTAAGCTATTTGAGGTTTTAAATTGCTTACCGCTTACCTACTGAATCTTTCTGACAGCCCAACACCCGACACCCATACAAATCAGCTGTTTCACGCTCCACGTGAGCGCCGCTTCCTGGTCTTTACACTATGTGTTGTCTCCTGTGGAGCGGCGGCGTAGAGTAATTACAAGTACTCGCTCCATTCCCTTGAATGGAGCAGGTACTTGTATTACACTGCACTTCTGAGACAAAGTGCAGTGTAATGAAGAGGAAGTGGCACTCACATGGAGCACCACCTCCTCTTCCAACAGCTGATCGGAGGGGGTGCCAGGTATCGAACCCCCGACAATCAAATATTGATGACCTATCCTGAGGATAAGTCATCAATATATATGGCCAGACAGTCGCTTTAAAGAAGAACTCCCCCCAAAAACGTTATTCTCTGACCTGCTAGAAAGGTACATGATGTAATCTGTAGCGAATGTCATCTTCTTACCAGTGTCTGTATTTGTGAGCTATCCCCTCCCTTCTGATCCTCAGCTGTGTCATGTGACTAACAATCAGACATTCCAAATAACACAGCATCTTATGTGTGGACAGGAAGTCAGTTTCTCTATGTATTCCAATGGGAGCCTCACTATCAGTCTCATAGAAATGAATAGAGAAGTAACAGACTTCCCGTCCTGTGTCAGTTGGAGATCAGAGAGTTGGTCACATGGCATCACTTTCTAGCAGGTCAGAGAATAAAAATGTTGCCGGGAGTTCTCCTTTAAATACTGATAACCTTTCCTCAGGATAATTCATCAGTGCTAAATTGGTGGGGGTCCAACCCCCGGCACCCCCTGATCTGCTGTTGGAAGGTCTTTTTCTCTGCCTGTGGCATCATGTCCAGTGGTCACATGCAGGGGCGTAGCTAGAAATGACTGGGCCCCATAGCAAAAAAAAATGTATGGGCCCCCCTCCCAGATCTCCCACCCCCACATACCTCTCAGACCTCCCACCCCTTCCAGAGCTCCCACCCCAACATCCTCACACCCCTCCTAGACCTCCCACCCCCACACCCATCCTAAATCTCCCACCGCCAGTCCCCAGATATAATGGTCCAGACATCAAGTGTCCTGCTCCCCCCCTCAATTTAATGGTCCAGACCTTGGAGATCCTGCGGCTCCCCCCTCAATAAATTGGTTCAGACCTCCAGGGTCCTGGTCCCCCCTAAATATAATGTTCCAGACCTCCAGGGTCCTGCTCCCCCTCCTCCCCAGATATAATGGTCCAGTGTCCTGTTCCCCCGAAATAATAATGGTCCAGACCATACCTCCAGGTCCTGCTCCCCCCTTCTCCTTAAATGTACTGGTCCAGACCTCCAGGGTCCTGCTCCCCCCTTCTCCTTAAATGTACTGGTCCAGACCTCCAGGGTCCTGCTCCCCCCTCCTCCCTAGATATAATGGTCCAGGACTCCAGAGTAAATTTTACCAGTCCCAGAGTCAGCCAGCCCTCACCTCACAGCCACTTGAACGTCTGTGCGCCCACACTCCAGCAGCGCTGCCAGACCTAGCACCATGCAGCTTCGCTGTACGCTCCGCCTCTTCCACTTCCGGGCTAGTAGGACTGCCGCCCAGACTGGGAGCGGGACCACTCCCTCTCCTCACTGCAGATATGCCTCTCTGCCTCCGACAGCCCCCTATTGCACTGCCCACAGCCTGCAGGCCCTGCAGATAGCGCTTTGTCTGTCCTGGAGGGGCCTGCGACCCCTGTAGCTATACCACATGAATTAAAAAATTAATATTAATCCTCAGCAGGCAGCCTGGGCCCCCAGTGGCGTAGGGCCCCATAGCCATTGCTATGGCTGCTATAGCGATCCCTACGCCCATGGTCACATGGCCTTCGTGTAGTTCAGTCACATTCAAGTAAGGCCTCATACACACGACCGTTCCATTTTTTGCAGTCCGCAAACCGTGGATCTACAAAAAACAGAAGCCGTCCGTGTGCCTTCCGCAATTTGCGGAACGGAACGGGCGGCCCATTCTAGAAATGGTTATTCTTGTCCGCAAATAGGACATGTTATATTTTTTTTTTTGCGGGGCTACGGAACGGAGCGCTGTTTGCATCTTTTGCGGCCCCATTGAAGTGAATGGGTCCGCATTCGAGCCGCAAAAACGGCGTCTCTGATTCGGATCAATACAACGGTCATGTGCATGAGGCCTAAGGGTCTATTCAGACATCCGTTGTTCTGGGTCTGCATATGTTACGCAATTTTGCGGAACGGTGCAGACCCATTCATTTCAATGGAGCCGCAAAAAATAGATACAGCATGTCCTATTTTTGCCTGTAATCACGGACAAGAATAGGCATTTCTATCACAGGGCCGACCATGTGCGGTCCGCAAAACACTTACGGACTTCTGAATGGACCCTAAATGGGATGGGGCTATAGTACCAAGCATAACCACTATACAATGTACAGCGCTGTGCTCCATACACTAGGAAGTGGCCCAAACTCTTGTCTGAGCACCACAGCCTCTTCAAAAGCTGATTGCTAGGGTGCCGAGGCTCAGTTCCCACCGACCAGATATCGATGACCTATCCTGAGGATAGCTCATCAATTTTAAACATCCAGTTAACCCCTTCAGTGATGGTTGTGACCACATCAGTAGTATTTAGTCATCTTCAACATTCAGCAACGGTAACAATTACTTTTGGTAAAAGTATTTACATTTTTACATGACCTAATAAATATGTGCAGAATAAGACCACTTCATAGCTTCCATTAATGTGTGCTGTCAGGAGGTAACACTCTCTGTAGTTTATAAACCAGCTGAACCTGTCAGTCTACATTCACCTAGTTGCATTCCATTCCCAGAATGTATTACAGGTTCTGCAGGCTCTAAGGCCCCTTTCACACGGGCGAGAATTCTGTGCGGGTGCAATGCGTGAGGTGAATGCACTGCACCCGCACAGCATCCGGACCCATTCACTTCAATAGGGCTGTGCACATGAGAGGTGATTTTCACGCATCACTTGTGCGTTGCGTGAAAATCGCATGCTCTATATTCTGCGTTTTTCACTCAACTCAGGCCCAATAGAAATGAATGGGTCTGCGTGATAATCGCAAAGCATCCGCAAGCAAGTGCGGATGCGGTTCGATTTTCACCCATGGTTGCTAGGAAATAATAGGGATGAAAGCAACCCTGGACCCCATTAAAGTGTATTCATTTTATTATATTCCCTTATAACATGGGAAAATAATAGCATTCCTAATACAGAATGCTTACTAAAATGTGGATTAAGGGGTTAGGCTACTTTCACACTAGCGTTCGGGTGTCTGCTTGTGAGCTCCGTTTGAAGGGGATCATATGGCTCAATCTTCAAACGGATCCGTCCCCCATTGACTTTCAATGTAAAGTCTGGACGGATCCGTTCAGGCTACTTTCACACTTAGAATTTTTTTTAACAATATAATGCAGATGGATCCGTTCTGAACGGAGCCACCGTCTGCATTATATGAGCGGATCCGTCTCAGACGGATCCGCTCTGAACGCAAGTGTGAAAGTTGCCTTAAAAAATATAAAAAATTAACTCACCTCATCCAATTGATCGTGTAGCTGGCATCGTCTTCTTGCTTCTTCTTTCAGGACATGCAAAAGGTCCTTTGATGACGTAATCGGGCTCACCACATGGTGAGCGCAGTGATGTCAACGCAGGTCCTGCTGAATGAAGATAGCAGGATCTTCATTCAGCAGGACCTGCGCTGACGTCTGAGCGCGATTACGTCAAAGGTCCTGAAAGAAGAAGCAAGAAGACAATGCCAGCTGCACAATCAATTGGATGAGGCGAGTTAATTTTTTTTATTTTTTAACCCCTCAATCCACATTTTACTTAGCATTCTGTATTAAGAATGCTATTATTTTCCTTTATAACCATGGTATAAGGGAAAATAATAAAATGAATAGAACACCTTACCCAAACCCGAACTTCAGTGAAGATGTCTAGGTTCGGGTCTGGGAACCACATTCAGTTTTTTCTCACGCGCGGAAAAAACTGAACATCGGAACGCAATTGCAGTCAAAACTGCAATTGCTGCGACACATCTGCAGCAAATCCGAGAGGCCGTGTGAAAGAAGCCTAAAGGTCCATTTACACGTCCATAGAATGGGTCAGTATCTGTTCCGCAATTATGCAGAATGGGTGCAGACCCATCCATTTTCAATGGGGTCGGAAGAGATGTGGACAGCACACAGTGTGCTGTCCACATCCGCATTTCCGGCACGTGGCCCCGAACTTCCGGTCCGTGAAAAAAATAGAACCCCAATAGACACTTCTATTGGGGTGCCGGCCCGGTGTTTAGCGGATCCGCAAAACACTGCGGACGTGTGAATGGACCCTTATTCTGCTTTAAAAGAGGGCCTGTCATCTCTCCTGACATGTCTGTTTTAGTAAATACTTGTATTCCCCACAACAATTCTTTATAACAAACCTGTGTTCCTTTCTTTTGTTATGTAATATATAAAGCTGAGTGCATGTGTGTATGTGTGTATGTGTGTATGCGTGTACTGTAGGTCCGCTAAAGGAATCCGCACCATCACATATACAATCACGAAATTTGGCTCACAGGTACATCAGGTGTCCGGGAAGGTTTTAGATCGGGTCTCAGCTCTCTAGTACTTACCGTTCCTGAGATATTCCCCAAAAAATGCATTAGCCAATAGAAGCCTGGTCACATGACCCTTATCAGCCAATAGAAGCTCACAGGCCTTTAGTCTCCACATACACACAGTTTTACACCAGTTTTGCATAACAACCCAGCCATTTTTCTTCACTGCTGTACATCAGTGTAACACCCCAGAGTTGTGTTACAAAACTATTTTGCCCCGCTACAACCTGTTAAGAGTATTTACATTGTCATCTTGTGTAATTTTACATAATATCCTCACAAATGTGCATTGTAAGCCTTGTTACATGTATATTGCTGTAATTTCTATGTTCACCAGCAGGCGGCAGCAATGTGTTAGCAAGGAGTTAGATTCAGTTTAGTGTTTCTAGGCTGGAATAGTACATTCCAGTTTAACTCCCCCCTCTATGAGCAAAGTGGGCCGCACCCATTTCCTGCCTCATGGGGAGGGAAGGAAGTTAAGTTAGTGTGTAGCCCACCCCCTGCTAGGAGGGGTAGGGTGTGCGTGTAGGAGCTCCCAGATATAGGGATCCAAAGCCAGGATCTTGTCTCGGCTGAGACATTGATCATCATCCCGAGCCTGAGCCCTTCAGCCTTAGCTAGAAGAAGCAAGCAAACAACTCGAGTTCCAGGAAGAAGCATACCCTGTGAAGACAACTGTGAGTAAAGTCCAGAGACCCAGGAGAAGCTATATTCCTCCTCAGCTAATCAGTCCCCATAAGGCAGAAGATAAAGTAGTGCAGAAGCCAAATTCCTGCTACATTACAGAGCTACAAAGCAGATGTCCTTTTCTGCAAAGCTCCAGGTACATGATTGAGCAGAAGATAAATTCCTGCCACACATTGCCAATACCTGCTGGGACCAAAGACTAAAGCTGTATCTTGCTTGGATGAAAGCTACAACTAGTAAAGACAAGTTTGAACTTTACCCAAGGGTCTGGATCTCAATCTCTGCTGCAAGATCCTCTATTACTCCTACTAGAACCACACTCATTTTATTGCAAGTAAGCCAGGATCCAGAAGTCCAGCTGTACCCAGGTAGGAGACACCGTTGACACCATCACCACTCTGGCATTTCTTACCTGGTATGTGAGTTACAACACCTTAAAGGGCTCTGTGTTAGTACCCTGCGCACGCTGCAATTAGTGTCTCATATAAAACTATAGACTATCACTTACACCTGACCCAGCCATTGCATATTTTGGCATCAGAGTGCATACCCCGGTCCAGCTCATTGCATCAGCTTTAAAGGGGCAGGGCGCTGTAGATGACACTGTTAAGGGAGCAGAGTTCTGTGGAGGTCACAGTTAAGGGGGCATGACTTAAAAACACCACTTCCAGGCCATGCTAAGCCATGCCCCCTTCCACTCTGCAACAGACAGGGATTGAAAAAATTAAGGTAAAAATCAACTTCAGTCAGCTGCAGGGGTGGGAGGGTGACTTTCTCCCTGTAGCTCACAGTGCTACTGTCTAAGAGTGAGCTGTTTAAAAGGACATCCCTGTGTCCATCCAGGCCCTGTGCCGGACAGAGGACAGGGAGTCTAAAACCGGACCTCTGGCCACCTTAGGGGCAGGCTGCTGTGGAGGACACAGTTAAAGGGGTTTTGCCATCTCAGACAATGGGTCATATCGCTAGGATATGCCCCCATTGTCTGATAGGTGTGGGTCCCACCTCTGGGACCCGCACCTATAATGAGAATGGAGCGGGGAAATGAACCGAGGGTGCACTGCGTATGCGCAGCTGCCCTCCATTCATTTCTATGGGGGCGCCGAAAATAGCAGAGCGCTGGCTAGGCTATTTCCGTCTGCCCCATAGAAATGAATGGGAGCAGGGGCCGCGCGTGTGCGGTGCACTCCCATTCGCTTCTATGGGAGCAGCGCTTGGTGGTGGAAGGACCCCGAAAAGTCCTCCAGCCACAGCTCTCCCCACTCCGTTCTCGTTGTAGGTGCGGGTCCCAGAGGTGGGACCTGCACCTATCAGACAATGGGGGCATATCCTTGCGATATCCCTCCATTGTATGTGATGGGAATACCCCTTTAAGGGGACGGTCCGCTATGGAGGTCAGTGTTAAGGGGCAGATTGCTGTAGAGGTCACTGTTAAGGTGATGGAATGTTGTGGAATTCACTGTTAAGGATTTGGGATACTATGGAGGTCACTAATACAGGGGTAGGCTGCTGTGGAGGTCATTGTTAAGGAGGTTAGATGCTGTGAAGGTCACTGTTAAGGGGGAAAGGGCTGTGGAGGTCTCTGTTAAGGGGGCAGAGAACGGTGGAGGTCACAGTTAAGGGTATGGTCCGCTATGGAGGTCAGTGTTTAGGGGTGGGGGTGCTATAGAGGTCACTGTTAAGGGGGTGGGGTGTTGTGGAGGTCACATTTTAAGGGAACGGAGCTCTGTGGAGGTCACTGTTAAGGGGGCAGGTTATTGTGGAAATCACTGTTAACGAGACAGAGTACTGTGGAGGTCACTAATAAAGGGGCGGCCACTTTGGAGTTCACTGTTAAAGGGGAGGGCGCTGTGGATGTTACTGATAAGGGGGCAGGCCGCTGTGGAGGTCACTGTTAAAGGGGAGGGTACTGTAGATGTCACTGTTATAGTGGCTACTGTCTATCTTTTAACGACACACACAAACATTTAATGAAATTGATTAAATATACCTTTTCGAAGCCAGGTTCTTCTGCTAGTTCACAATATAAATAGGAATGTTACCAGGTGGGGTGTGTCACTGCATAATCTCTCACTGTCCAATTAATGTTGTCAGCGTCAGACTGTGCAGAGACATACCCCTATGGCAAGAGAAATGGTATCACCCAGTTGGCAATGTATTCATTCATTTTTAGGTGGAGGAACGGCCCAATGCCGAGTTCTAAGAAAATATTCTACTAAATTGTTATATTATCTGGAATATAACAGGTGGAGTATTTACTAGAACAGACATATCAGAAATGGTGACCGGTCCTCTTTAGGACACCTACATCCTTACTTAGATCACCCAAAATGATCCGGACAAAGAAATAAGAAAAGAAAAAAAAAAACTGCAGGTGACGCTATACAGATGCATTTTATTGTAATTTTTAATTACATGCAATTACAAAGGTATTCAGATCCAGGCGTTGGTTTGAAAACTGTATAATATTTTTCATGGGACAACCCCTTTAAATTCACTCTCCACCTTTTATGATCATGTTGCTTTCAGGTCTAAGACTAGTGCTACATGGCCACGGCTCATGCTGGACTTATCGCTCTTTTATTTATTTTAGAAAATGTTTATGTAGTTTACGAACCACAGCTACAAGTAAATCCAGCAGGAGGTAGAGGTAGAAATATCCTTTATATTTCTTTAGGATCTATTTCTGGCTTTGGTGCAAAAAACTGCATCAAAATCTGGCCTGAAAAACATTAACCCTTTTCTGTCTCAAATCACAATAAATGGAGCATTTCTGGGCCTTTATAGCAAGTGATGGTAAATGTGAAATACCTACATGGAGTCTTGTTGAAATGATATGGCTGTAGCTTCTACAGATTTTTCTCCAGCAAGACAATAAAGTCTGTTTTAGGGTCCGCACACAATTAGGCCAGCAATATTAAGGCACGGAAGCAATCCCCTGAGGAGTCGGTGCAGAGGATGGGAGTGGTAGTGGCCCCCTCATGCATTCAACTAATCTAAAAAAAATGGGAAGTCCAACACCCACCTAGGTACAACTGCTTTGCGAAGGCACATGATCTCACATCACAAACGCCTATGGGATCAACACATGATGAAGAGTACAAGCAGCACACAAACTCAAAGCCACCATCCTCCTCCTGGTCCAGCATCTTCAGCCACGTCAATCACTGCTGTCCTCCTTGCCCCCTCTCAACCACCCGCCACTCCGCCTCTCGCCTTGAGCAGTTCCTGCTCATCTGCCAACAGTCAGGTGTCTGTCAAGGACATGTTTGAGCGTAAGAAGCCAATGTCACAGAGTCACCCCCTTGCCCGGCGTCTGACAGCTGGCTTGTCGGAACTCTTAGCCCACCAGCTTTTACCATACAAGCTGGTGGAGTCTGAGGCCTTCAAAAAATTTGTAGCTATTGGGACACCGCAGTGGAAGGTACCCGGCCGAAATTTCTTTTCACAAAAGGCAATCCCCAACCTGTACTCTATTGTGGAAAAGGAAGGCATGTCATGTCTGGCACACAGTGTTGGGGCAAGGGTCCATCTGACCACTGATACCTGGTCTGCAAAGCACGGTCAGGGCGGGTATATCACGTACACTGCGCATTGGGTAAACCTGCTGACGGCTGCCAAGCATGGAATGCGTAGCTCTGCAGAGGAGTTGGTGACACCGCCACGACTTGTAGACAGGCCTGCTGCCACCTCCTCTACTCCTCCTACTCCATCCTTTTTGCTAACCTCCTCGGCTGAGTCCTCTTCTGCTGCTGCGTCTTGCTCCACATTAACTGCACCCCCCAGCTTCCCAGGGGCTATTCCACATCCCGGATACAACAGTGTCACGCTGTCCTGGGGTTGACTTGCCTGAAAGCAGAGAGTCACACCAGACCAGCACTCCTGTCGCCCTGAACGCGCAGGTGGATCAGTGGCTGACTCTGCACCAACTGGAGATCGGCAAAGTGGTGTGTGACAACGGAAGCAATTTGTTGGCGGCATTGAATTTGGGCAAGTTGACACATGTGCCGTGCATGGCACATGTGTTGAATCTGATCGTACAACGCTTTGTGCATAGGTACCCAGGCTTACAGGACGTCCTCAAGCAGGTCAGGAAGGTGTGTGGCCAATTCAGGCATTCCTACACGTCCATGGCGCACTTTTCAGATATTTAGCGGCGAAACAACATGCCAGTGAGACGCTTGATTTGCGACAGCCCGACACGTTGGAATTCAACACTCCTAATGTTCGACTGCCTGCTCCAACAAGATAAAGCCGTCAACAAGTATTTGTATGACCGGGGTGCTAGGACAGCCTCTGTGGAGCTGGGTATTTTTTTGCCACGTTACTGGACGCTCATGCGCAATGCCTGTAGGCTCATGCGTCCTTTTGAGGAGGTTGCAAACCTAGTCAGTCGCACCGAAGGCACCATCAGCAACATCATCCCATTTGTTTTCTTCCTGGAGCATGCCCTGCGAAGAGTGCTGGATCAGGCCGTAGATGAGCGTGAAGAGGAAGAGTTGTGGTAACCATAACCACCAGAAACAGCCTTATCAGCATCGCTTGCTGGACCTGTGGCAACACTGGAAGAGGAGTCAGAGGAGGAATGTGGCTTTGAGGAGGAGGAAGACCAACCACAGCAGGCATCCCAGGGTGCTCGTTGTCACCTATCTGGTACCCGTGGTGTTGTACGTGGCTGGGGGGGAAGAACAGACCTTCAGTGAGATCAGTGAGGACAAGGAACGGGACATGAGTAGCTCGGCATCCAACCTTGTGCAAATGGGGTCTTTCATGCTGTCGTGCCTGTTGAGGGACCCTCGTATAAAAAGGCTGAAGGAGAACGATCTGTACTGGGTGGCCACGCTACTAGACCCCCGGTATAAGCAGAAAGTACCTGAAATGTTACTGAATTACCGGAAGTCAGAAAGGATGCAGCAGTTACAAAACAAGTTAAAAAGTATGCTTTACACAGCGTATAAGGGTGATGTCACAGCACAACGGGAATCTAACAGGGGAAGAGGTGAAAGTAATCCTCCTCCTACCACGATCACGCCGGCAAGGACAGGACGCTTTACAGACGTGTTGTTGATGAAGGACATGCAGAGCTTTTTAAGTCCTACGCATCGCCACAGCCCTTCGGGGTCCACCCTCAGACAACGACTCGACCGACAGGTAGCAGACTACCTTGCCTTAACTGCAGATATCGACACTCTGAGGAGCGATGAATCCCTTGACTACTGGGTGTGCAGGCTTGACCTGTGGCCTGAGCTATCCCAATTTGCAATAGAACTTCTGGCCTGCCCCGATTCAAGTGTCCTGTCAGAAAGGACCTTCAGTGCAGCAGGAGGTATTGTCACTGAAAAGAGAAGTCGCCTAGGTCAAAAAAGTCTAGATTACCTCACCTTTAGGCCTCATGCACACGACCGTTGTGTGCATCCGTGGCCGTTGTGGCGTTTTCCGTTTTTTTTTCGCGGACCCATTGACTTTCAATGGGTCCGTGGAAAAATCGGAAAATGCACCGTTTTGCAGCCGAGACCGTGATCCGTGTATCCTGTCCGTCAAAAAAATATGACCTGTCCTATTTTTTTGATGGACAACGGTTCACGGACCCATTCAAGTCAATGGGTCTGTGAAAGAACACGGATGCACACAAGATTGGCATCCGTGTCCGTGATCCGTGGCCGTAGGTTGCTTTCATACAGACGGCTCCGAAGATCCGTCTGCATAAAAGCTTTTTCAGAGGTGAGTTTTCACTTCGTGAAAACTCAGATCCGACAGTATATTCTAACACAGAGGCGTTCCCATGGTGATGGGGACGCTTCAGGTTAGAATATGCTGAAAAACTGTGTACATGACTGCCCCCTGCTGCCTGACAGGTGCTGCCAGGCAGCAGGGGGCAGACCCCCCCCTGTAGTTAACTCATTGGTGTCCAGTGGGCCCCCCTCCCTCCCCTGTAGTTAACTCGTTGGTGTCCAGTGGGCCCCCCTCCCTCCCCTGTAGTTAACTCATTGGTGTCCAGTGGGCCCCCCTCCCTCCCCTGTAGTTAACTCATTGGTGTCCAGTGGGCCCCCCTCCCTCCCCTGTAATTAACTCATTGGTGTCCAGTGGGTCCCCCCTCCCTCCCCTGTAGTTAACTCATTGGTGTCCAGGGGCCCCCTCCCTCCGCTGTAGATAACTCGTTGGTGGCCAGTGGGCCCTCTCCCCTCCCTCCCCCCCCTAATTAAAATCGCCCCTCCCTTTCATTGGTGGCAGTGGAGAGTACCGATCGGAGTCCCAGGTCTGTGCGGTGAATTGCCTAATGATCTGTCACTTACCAGTAGGAGGAGCTCCCGGCCGGTCACAGACATCGCAGCTCGCTGGTAAGTATGAAGCTTCTACAAATTGCTAAGCAACCATGGCAACCGGGACTGCAGTAGCGTCCCGGTTGCCATGGTTACTGATCGGAGCCCCAGCGATTACACTGGGACTCCGATCGGTAGTCTCCACTGCCACCAATGATAGGGGGGGCGATTTTAATTAGGAGGGGGAGGGAGGGGAGAGGGCCCACTGGCCACCAACGAGTTAACTACAGGGGAGGGAGGGGGGCCCACTGGACACCAATGAGTTAATTACAGGGGAGGGAGGGGGGGCCCACTGGACACCAATGAGTTAATTACAGGGGAGGGAGGGGGGCCCACTGGACATCAATGAGTTAATTACAGGGGAGGGAGGGGGCCCACTGGACACCAATGAGTTAACTACAGGGGAGGGAGGGGGGCCCACTGGACACCAATGAGTTAACTACAGGGGGGGCAGTCATGTACACAGTTTTTCAGTATATTCTAACCTGAAGCGTCCCCATCACCATGGGAACGCCTCTGTGTTAGAATATACTGTCGGATCTGAGTTTCACGATGTAGCTCATATCCGACAGTATATTCTAACATAGAGTCGTTCCCATGGTGATGGGGACGCTTCAAGTTATGTTCGGGTGTCCGCCTGGCCGTGCGGAGGCAAGCGGATCCGTCCAGACTTACAATGTAAGTCAATGGGGACGGATCCGTTTGAAGATGACACACTGTGGCTCAATTTTCAAACGGATCCGTCCCCCATTGACTTTCAATGTAAAGTCTGGACGGATCCGTCTGAGGCTACTTTCACACTGACAAGGGTCCATTAAATGTTTTAACAATATAATGCAGACGGATCCGCTCTGAACGGAGCCACCGTCTGCATTATATGAACGCAAGTGTGAAAGTAAAGGGACTCCTGACTTTAAATTGAAAGTCAATGGGGACGGATCCGTTTGCAATTGCACCATATTGTGTCAACGTCAAACGGATCCGTCCCCATTGACTTGCATTGTAATTAAGGACGGATCCGTTTGGCTCCGCACGGCCAGTCGGACACCAAAACAACTTTTTTTTCATGTCCGTGGATCCTCCAAAAATCAAGGAAGACCCACGGACGAAAAAACGGTCACGGATCACGGACCTACGGACCCCGTTTTTGCGGACCGTGAAAAAAAACTGTCGTGTGCATGAGGCCTTATTAAGATGAATGAGGCATGGATCCCTGAAGGGACTGACAGTGGGCGATACATTTGACTAAAAAAGGCCTGATGAGATGAGATGCCTTGGGCTAAAAATGGTCCACAGGCTGCTGTATTTTATGTCTGCATGCCGGATGACTTGCGTGACTTCTCCGCCACCAACTAGGGTTCAAGCCGCAATGTTTTAGGGCACTTTCTGCCTGGAAAACATCGGCTACAACAATACCTAATTTTTCAGGCATGTGTACATGCCTAATTTTTCTGGCCTCTGGTGCTGCACTGTGGCTGCAAAAAAAACAAAACAAAAAAAAGGCACATACATGTGTTAATTCCCCTTCATGATCGTTACCTTGTTGTGGTGAAGGGGCTTGCGTATCACAATGAAGCGATCACCTCTATGAATGTGTTGGCAATAGCAATGTTGGCACACCCCAGATGATAAGGTTGTTGCTTCATTGTGAACAGACCAAAAGCGATCGGCTGGATAATTTTGCATAGAAAAAACATAAATTTTCTTTGTGATCATCTAAGGTGATCATTAAAGCCTACTAGGCCAACAATGGTCCCACACTGCAGAATCATTGTTTTCTGGGTCACTTAACTGTCACTGAACTACCTCAGCACGACCATAGGCTTTGAAAAACCGCCATCGCCTGCAATCTCCTAAACGTGCGCACGAGCACAATCATCACTACACCAAGATTGACGCATAGAGGAATAAAATTTATGTCATGAGTGTGTCAACTATTGACAACTCTTTGCAGTTGTCTACAATCTATTCGATACACGTTCCCTGATAGGGGACGTAACAGGGATTAAACTGATAGGAATAGTACTACTTAACACACCACTCATATCTGGTGGCACAGTACATTGCACGGAGCACGCGCAGTGCCCCAAATTGGAAGTAGGAGGACCAACTTTTTCCATCTCCCGGTACCTAAAATCTATTCCAAAGACCGACCCCTGATAGGGGACGTAACAGGGATTAAACTGATAGGAATAGTACTACTTAACATACCACTCATATAGGGTAGCACATTGCACAGCACACGCGCAGTGCCCCAAATTGGAAGTATCAGGACCAACCAAGCATCTTTTTCCATCTCCCGGTTCCTAAAATCTATTCCATACACGTCCCCTGATAGGAATAGTACTACTTAACATACCACTCATATTGGGATTGCACAGTACATTGCACGGCGCACGCGCAGTACCCCAAATTGGAAGTAAGAGGACCGACCAAGCATCTTTTTTCATCTCCCGGTTCCTAAAATCTATTCCATACACGTCCCCTGATAGGGGATATAACAGGGATTAAACTGATAGGAATAGTACTACTTAACACACCACCATTTATATCTGGTGGCACAGTACATTGCAAGGCGTACGCGCAGTGCCCCAAATTGGAAGTAAGAGGACCGACCAAGCATCTTTTCCATCTCCCGATTCCTAAAACCTATTCCATACACCGGCTCCTGATAGGAGACGTAACAGGGATTCAACTGATAGGAATAGTACTACTTAACATAACACTCATATTGGGATTGCACAGTACATTGCACGGGTCCCGGTTCCTAAAATCTATTCCATACACCGGCCCCTGATAGGGGACAAAACAGAGATTAAACTGGTAAGAACAGATTTTTTATTTTATTTTTTATAAAAAAGAGGACAGCCTCTGCAGAGCTGGGTATTTTTTGGCAGCGTTACTGAACCCTCATGCACAATGGCTGTAGGCTCATGCGTCCTTTTGCGGAGGTGACAAACCTGGTCAGTCAAACCCAAGGCAACACCATCGACCTCATCCCATATGCGTTTTTTCTGGAGCGTGCCCTGCGAAGAATGCTGGATCAGGCCGTAGATGAGCATGAAGAGGAAGAGTTGTGGTCACCATCACCACCAGAAGCAGCCTTGTCGTCGTCGATTGCTGGACCTACGGCAATGCAGAGAGAGGAGTCTGAAGAAGAGTAGTCAGAGGAGGAAGGTGGCTTTGAGGAGGTGGAAGACCAACCACAGCAGGCGTCCCAGGTGGCTTGTTGTCACCTTTCGGGGACCCTTGGTGTTGTACGTGGCTGGGTGGAGGAAGAGACCTTCAATGACGTCAGTGAGGACAAGGAACAGGACATGGCTAGCTTTGTATCCAACCTTGTGCAAATGAGGAGTTTGAGGTTGTGCAAATGGACTGTTTGCGGTTGTTTGCGGTGCGTTAAACGGAGAGTTTGGTCTGTCAGAGTTTGGTTTATCAATATGAAGCGGGCGTAACCCTTGCACTACCTGATCGATACAACATCATACCTGATCGTATACACACACTGGATGTTTTAAAGCACGTTATTCCAAACAATTTAGGAATGTTAGGTGATTTATGCCCTTTATGGATTAAAACCTGACTCTGCGTCAACTACGTAATTTTCCATGGGAGTTTTGCCATGGATCCCCCTCCGGCATGCTACAGTCCAGGTGTTAGTCCCCTTGAAACAACTTTTCCATCACTAGTGTGGCCAGAAAGAGTCCCTGTGGGTTTTAAAATTCGCCTGCCTTTTGAAGTCTATGGCGGTTTGTCCGGTTCGCCCGTTCGCGAACATTTGCTAAAATTCACGTTCGCCGTTAGTGAACGGAAAATTTTATGTTCGCGACATCTCTATCCGGCAATACAGGCAACCCCAAACCAAACCAAAACAAACACCTGCCCGTCTGGGCTCTGGCTAATACGGTGAAGATCCTAGCTCACCTATTGAACACAGGTCACTTGGTTTCTCTAGCCAGCTTCCCAGACTTTCTCCAGGCATCACGCTCCCTAGACTAACATCCTGGACTGTTCTTTATTTCCCCTTAACAATCCCAGCTGGTTTTAGCTGGGGATCCCTCAGGCTAGGGGAAAACCTGCCCCGGAATGGGGTGGACTGGGGAGGTCCCTCTACCAAGCCTACCTTCTCCCAGTCCAATAAAATCCAGCCCATAAACTTAACAAAACTGTCTCAGCAACCTACACATTGCTGAGACCATTTTAACCTTCTGGATTTTATGTACCCCACCCAGTTGAGGAAGCTGGGTGGGATATACACCCCTTCCAGGACTTTACCATACACTTTTCTGTTCACCTTACCACAATATATATATATATATATATTTATACACATGGCAAGGTAGAGATGTATGATGTAACCGGCTGATTTCACACATTTCAAGAACTAAGTAATATATATATATATGTACACACACACACACACAGTGTATATACTGGTGAAATTACACAGTAATGCACCTTAAAAGGTGAAACTAATATATGAGATAGACTCATTACATGCAAAGCGAGATATTTCAAGCCTTTATTTGTTATAATTTGGATGATTATGGCTTACAGCTTATGAAAACCCCATAGTCACAATCTCAGTTACCCTTTGCTCAGGGGGTATGGATTAATTAGCTGACACTTTGAGCCTAGAATATTTAACCTTTTCGCTCAGCAAGGTACAGATGTATGATGTAACCGGCTGATTTCGTACATTTCACACACACATAAATATGTGTACGTGTGTGTGTATATACATAAACTGCAATCATCATTCTGTATTCCAGTAAAAGGCCCCGTCCATCATTACATTAAGTACATCCCCCACTTAATTAGCATTTTTTAGGAATTCTGAGTTGTTTGTCTAAATTCTGAACATTGAGTGATTACAGGTGATTACGGACGAGATGGAGGCGGTGGAGGTGTCCGCCGAGGAGGAGGGAGAGCAGGCTGGACCCTCCCAGCCGCAGCAGGATGCACCACTCCCACCTGATGTAGGCGAAGAGGTGGAGGTGGAGGAGGCCGGACCCTCCCAGCTGCCGGATCCCCCCCTCCAGCTCCAGATGACGAGGAGGAGGTTGTCACTAGCCCCCACCAGGAGTGTAAATATGTGCACACAGCAATATAATTCTGTATCCATGCCTATCTGAATTTCAAGTAATTTTCTTTTTTTTTAAATCCTAACAGTACTCATTAAATTAAAACAAAAAAAGAGGACGAAAGACAGTGACACTAAACACTAGCAAAGTAATTCCTAAAATAGCACACTGAACACAAACCCTATTAAAGCACAGTAAGCCCTCCCTATCACACTCCATTGTATACATGACTGCTGGGGATTGCCGTTGGCAACATATCATATGTGCAGAATTAGCTCCCCTGGGGGGCGGAGCCTGGCTGCAGACCTGGCCGGACGTGTATAGGAGAGCTCTCCTCCTCACCACTCTGCAAACTGGTTAATTTTGCGGTCTAAATCGCTCAAGAATGGGAAAAGTGGGTAGATACATACCCAAAGAGAAAGCTGAAGCCAACAAACTAGAGAGAGGCGCCTCCGATATGGAGAAATACCTCAATAAGAAATCACCAGCTCCAGCGCCGGCAGGCCCTAAGATGGCGCCGCCGGAAACTAGTGATTGGGGCAGAGAATCGGAAGATGAGGAAGAGGCCATAACCGAAGCATGCCCCGCTTCACAGAACGCTGCGCCGATCTCGAGAAAGTTCATACAGCAGGCGCTGTCGGCGGCCCTCACTCCGGTAATGCAGGAGCTACAAGAAATAAAGGCGGATCTGAAGCACATTGGCGGGAGAGTAGAAACGCTGGAAGACAACCAGGCGGCCATCACGACTTACATAAGAGCTGCGAGTGACAACACCATGGCTCTAGCGGCCTCCCTGGACACAGCATACTCACTTATAGAAGACCAAGAAAACCGGAACAGGAGGAAGAACCTCCGCATCCGTGGTCTGCCTGAAAGCATCGCGCACGAGGGCTTACCAGAAGCTGCAGGCGCCATCTTTTCCCTTCTCCTGGGAAGCTCCGGCACAGCCGAAATCCAGATTGAGCGCATCCACAGGGCGCTTAGGCCGAAGCCAAAGGAGACAGAGAACCCCAGGGACGTTGTATGCGGCCTACTGAGGTATGTGGATACCGCTGCGCTAATGCAGGCTGCCAGAAACAGGAGAGAAATCCTGTATGAAGGTGCCAAAATCACCATATATCAAGACCTGGCGTCCTCTACCCTGAATAAAAGGAGGGCGCTGCGGCCCCTCACAGAGCATCTGCGCCACCACAAAGTGCCATATAAGTGGTTATTCCCTTTCGGCCTTACATTCGCTGTAGATGGGAAGCGCTGTACCATTCGCCTGCCACAAGATCTCCAGGCTGCCTGGGAGCTGTTAAAGACGGATCCGCTAGAAGTACCATCCTGGCTGCCATCTGCTGACATCGGATCACAGCTGCCAGAACTACCTGAGGCCTCCAGCTGGCTCAAAGCTTCACATAAGAAGAAGAATCAGCTCAGATCAAGAGACACTTGAAGTCCTAGAGACTGACCAGTAGCTCTACCTACTCCATAGGAGTGACTTTCCATATATCCCACGGAGGGATAGGTTCCAGCCGGTTCTATGCAACACCATGAGTCTGCAAGTATACCTGCCTGCTACAAGTTTTGCAAAAGTTCCCATTCTTGTTAGGTTTCGCAGGGTAGATTCCTTACCTTGCAATGCCGATTTTTTGCATCTGTACTTAGACCATTATTTGTAGGATATTATTTGGCACCAGTCCTGCAGGTGGTGCAATGTGGATACCATTGTTCAATGTGGTTTCACCTTGTACCCCCCCCCACCTACCAGGGCCACATTGGCACAAACCTGGTACATGTGCCTAATTGTGTGGCTGCTCACGCCCGCTTCACTGCAGCTAAGTGACCTGCTGCAGTGTTGCTGGCATGGGAGCCATTATACTGTTATATCTGTCATGTTGACGGAATCTGTAGTTGTGCTGTTGTTAGTCCACTCCCTAGATACGGTCAATATGTATGGCTGGAGTTCACAGGCTCCAAAGATATCCAGTTCTTGCAATAATGTCGTCAATTAAATGTACAACATACAATGTTAGGGGATTTAACACCCCACAAAAGCGCTCTCAGGTCATCCGTCTGCTAAAAAAGAATAACACAGATATCTGCTTCTTTCAGGAGCTACATTTTAAAGAGACACATATTCCTAAAATCCCAAACCCATACTTCCAGCACTGGTTTTTTAGTGCTTTTGAGAAAGCAAAGAGAGGAGTGGGTATTGCTATTTCTAAAAAAGTACCATTCACATTGATATCTAAGCTGACGGACCCTGAGGGCCGCTTCGTTTTCGTGAAGGGCCTCATTGGCACACAAAAGGTTACACTTGCCAGTTTATATAGCCCTAACCGAGGTCAAAAAAGGTGGATAAGGACCACTCTGAGTAAATTGGAGTTGTTTGCGGAAGGGATCAGGATAGTTGGGGGGGACCTCAATGTCACTTTGAACCCCATCATTGATGCCTCTGACGGCTCCTCCCAATTGACCCAGTCAGCACTAGGATGCATAAACAGATGCATTTCGGATATGAACCTGCTAGATGTCTGGCGACTGGCCCACCCGGATACTAGGGACTTCACTTTTTTCTCGGCACCGCATAAATCGCACAAACGATTAGATTATATATTATTGTCCAGTAACGCCGTGGATATAGTGGACTCAGCAGACATAGGTGTTGTTACCGTCTCTGACCACGCCCCAGTATCTGCTGCCCTCAGATTCTCCAGCCTTCCAGCCTCAGTCAGACAGTGGCGCTTAAACGAGACGTTGTTAGACAGGCGTGCTGATGCCCTAGCCCTAGAGCAAAAACTTAGGGACTTTTTTGTGACCAATGCAACACCGGGTATGCCCCAGACGACACTTTGGGAGACACATAAGGTGGTCATTCGGGGGGAATTAATAGCCTTAGGCAGTAGAGTCAAGAAAGAGAAACAAAAGATCCTACAAGATCTCTTGGCCCAGATAGCAGACATAGAAGCGGTCCATAAAAGATCTAAAGCAATAGAAGCTCTGACCGAACTGAACAGGCTGAGATCGCAGCTAAAGGATCATTTAAACATTCAAAATGCTAAAGCCTACCAATACGCCCAATATAAACATTATTCCCACGGTGACAAGGGATCTAAATTAACATCTTCCCTCACTAAACAAAGGAAAGACTCCATGTTCATTCCCAACATCAAATCCAGAAATGGAAGTATGCTGCATAAAACAGCTGATATTGCAGAGGAATTCCAGGAATTCTACAAGCAACTCTACGGCTTATCAGACCCAGACCACCCAGACCCCTCATTGCAAGAGGCAACAGACTTGTTTCTGAGAGGACTTAGTTTACCCCAGATTACCTCCCAGGAAAGTGATACCTTGCTTGAGCCAGTCACTGAATTAGAAGTGAAAACCATACTGTCTTCTATGCCCGCAGGTAAAAGCCCCGGTCCGGATGGATTCCCGGTGGGCTATTATAAGAAATTCCCTGACGTACTAATACCCCATCTGGTGACGTGGTGCAATGCACTCCTGAATGGGGAAACCTTACATAAACAGTCTTTGGAGGCCACAGTTACCATACTCCCAAAACCTGGGAAGGATCCCCTCCTCTGCGGTAGCTATAGGCCAATTTCGCTACTTAATGTAGACATTAAAGTATGGGCCAAAATCCTAGCGACACGGCTGAGTTGTCTGCTCCCCAAACTCATCCACCCCGACCAATCTGGCTTTGTTCCAGGGAGGGAAGGGAATCACAATTCCTGTAGGTTGATCACTGCGATACAGTGGGCCAAAAAGAAAAACCTCCCCCTAGCGCTTCTTAGTGTAGATGCGGAGAAGGCCTTCGACCGGGTGAGCTGGGATTTTATGAAGAGGACAATGTCGCGGTTTGGAATCCCGACAAGATTTCAGGAGGCTATCATGTGCCTATATAAAGGTCCGAGTGCAAAAATTAGGATCAACGGTACTTTGTCTCCATCCTTTCCTATATGTAACGGGACACGTCAAGGCTGTCCCCTATCCCCGACCCTGTATATAATGGTCATGGAAACCCTTCTCCAGGCCATTAGGGAGCATGCGGATATTAAGGGGGTGTTAATAGGAAATAGCAGTGCAGAATATATCAATGTGGCTTATGCCGACGATTTACTGATCATGGTCTCCAACCCGGTCGAGGCCTTCCCGCATCTCTTGAAGCTATTTGAAGAATATGGTAGGCTATCGAACTACAAAATGAACTATTCCAAGTCAGAAGCACTAAATGTTAATGCCCCGGCGAGCTCCATAGCCACTTTGAAAGCTACTACGCCTTTCAAGTGGCAATCCTTGTGTGTCTCCTATCTGGGGGTCAAGATCCCTGCGTCCATGGACGACCTTTTCCGGCTCAATTATACCCCCCTAATAGCAGAGGTCCAAAAACTTCTCCAATCGCTACGCCTCCCATACTCCTCCTGGATAGGAAGGAAAAATATCCTGAAAGCCTTTGTCCTTCCAAAAATTATGTATGTACTACAGATGTTGCCAATATTCCTGCCTAACTCGTACTTTACAAAGCTCCGTAGGCTTTTTGCGACTTACCTGTGGGGTGGAAAGAAGGCTAGGGCCCCTCACCAGAGGCTCGTACTGGGGCGTGGTCATGGAGGTATAGCACTGCCGGATGTCCAAACATATTACAGGGCCATACACCTGAAGAGGTGGTTGCAGCTCCACTCCCCTGCCTACAACACATTGGGCACGGAACTGGAACTAGCGCAGCTTACCCAACAACAGAAAGCGGCTTTATGGGGCCAATCAAATACGTCACTTCATTCCCATGTACTTCTAAAGGGCACCAGCCTGGTCATTAAACAGCTCAACAAGGCCTACGGGCTCCTACAAAACCCTCCCGGGGCGATGCCAGCAGACCTTATACCATACAGTATCCAACCCTCAGGTACCCAGGTCTCTCAGATTTGGCACAGAGTAAGAAGTTTCTCCACGGCCGAATTTATAGAGAAAACAAGAGGCACCCTGTCGGAGCAACACCCACTCAGCCTGGTCTGGAGGGCAGCCAACTTTCTAGACCTAATATCTGTAAAAGCCACTGGGAAACAGCTACTTGCACAGAAACCATGTGTAGTGAACTCAACATGGTTTGAAAAGTTAGCAAATCCCCCCTCCCCTCAACGCAAATTGATATCTAACATATATATGGCCTTGACCTTACCCCAACGCCGCATAACCCCACAATATGTCCATACCTGGGCCTCTGATCTTCAGACTACTTTCTCTGAGACGGACATTCTCCGCATGCATGCGCACTCGCATGGCTTCTCGCGTTGTGTGAAGATCCAGGAGCATTCATATAAGGTCCTCACACAGTGGTACCTTACCCCCAAACAACTATTTCTTAGTGGCCTGAGTGACCATGACAAATGCTGGAGGTGTGGAGAGGAGAGTGGCACTCTTCTGCACATTTTATGGTCCTGCCCTAAAATTAGAGGTTATTGGGACAATGTCTCCCGGATTATTAATGAGATGCTAAACATTAACCTGACACTAACCCCCCAACTGGTTCTTTTATGGCTCCCCACAAAGGACCTATCGCCATCAAAGAACAAACTCCCTACTCACCTGATCCAGGCTGCACGTTTACTCATACCCCAAAAGTGGCTGAGTTCGGATCCCCCCACAATCTCCCAGTGGTTAAATAAACTGGACCATATCCACCGTATGGAGGAACTGGCGGGATGGGAACTTAGATCTCACGAGAAACACACGAAGTTATGGGCCCCCTGGATTGCTTATAGGCAGGCGAATGGTACCCCAGCATCTTAGCGTTTGATGACTGGCCACAAACCTATACGAGCCCCGTAGTTGTGTCAGACACATTGGTGGGAACGGAAGACGCCATATGTCTTCCTATCTTTGGATTCATCTTCATATATCTTAAAGGCCAGAGACCGTATCTGTCCAGTTCTAAGGACACTTTGTACCCCCTCCCTTTATGGCTCCCCACAAAGGACCTATCGCCATCAAAGAACAAACTCCCTACTCACCTGATCCAGGCTGCACGTTTACTCATACCCCAAAAGTGGCTGAGTTCGGATCCCCCCACAATCTCCCAGTGGTTAAATAAACTGGACCATATCCACCGTATGGAGGAACTGGCGGGATGGGAACTTAGATCTCACGAGAAACACACGAAGTTATGGGCCCCCTGGATTGCTTATAGGCAGGCGAATGGTACCCCAGCATCTTAGCGTTTGATGACTGGCCACAAACCTATACGAGCCCCGTAGTTGTGTCAGACACATTGGTGGGAACGGAAGACGCCATATGTCTTCCTATCTTTGGATTCATCTTCATATATCTTAAAGGCCAGAGACCGTATCTGTCCAGTTCTAAGGACACTTTGTACCCCCTCCCTTTATGGCTCCCCACAAAGGACCTATCGCCATCAAAGAACAAACTCCCTACTCACCTGATCCAGGCTGCACGTTTACTCATACCCCAAAAGTGGCTGAGTTCGGATCCCCCCACAATCTCCCAGTGGTTAAATAAACTGGACCATATCCACCGTATGGAGGAACTGGCGGGATGGGAACTTAGATCTCACGAGAAACACACGAAGTTATGGGCCCCCTGGATTGCTTATAGGCAGGCGAATGGTACCCCAGCATCTTAGCGTTTGATGACTGGCCACAAACCTATACGAGCCCCGTAGTTGTGTCAGACACATTGGTGGGAACGGAAGACGCCATATGTCTTCCTATCTTTGGATTCATCTTCATATATCTTAAAGGCCAGAGACCGTATCTGTCCAGTTCTAAGGACACTTTGTACCCCCTCCCTTCCCCTGCCCCCCCCCAACCCCCCCCCCCCGCCTCCCCTAATGGTTCGTGTCTACCACACCTACCTCAGGTTGCACTTTGACTGTCAATTGCTGTTATTGCTGAACTAGACATGGAATGTACATCCTGCATATGCCTTATGTATAATGTCAATGCACTTGTCAACTGCAACCAAGATTGTATGTATTGCAATTTGATTATTCATAATTGGATGTTGCTTCTTTTTCTTGATGCTTCTCAATAAAAAGACAATTGACAAAGAATTAGCTCCCCTGAATGGAAGTGAGCTACAGCATAGGGGGTTTGGAGCATCTCCTGCTTTGTAAGACCACTTTATTCTGTGAATCTGTTTGTATATGCATGACTGGAGGTGTGGCAACTACAGGATGGAATGTGCTTGATTTTTTCCTATCGGTAACATTCAGGTGTACCTGTTTTTCATGCGTCACATGAATCAGTGATAGGTGGTACTCACAGCCTCCTCCCTGCTCCCATTGTATGTGTGATTTCACGCTGGACTTAACTGGGGGTCAGTAGGCTGTGTGTCGGACTCTATACACCTATCAATAATTGCTTATACAGCATAGGTAGGTTAGTGTTAGGTCCCGTGAGACTATGAGAGACCTTGGCAAGGTGCGTGGGCATTGCTATGTTCTTGATATAAGAATATATTGGCGAAAATCTCGTTTTTAATACCAGTGTGAGGGTTTAGCCATATATTGTCAATTGACTGTACCATTTTTGTGCACTATTTCTTTGTCCACTCTTTGTTCTATTTTATTAATAACATCCGCATATCTGGATATCCTGTTTAGGATGTCCTTGTGGTAAATGTGGTCCGTTGTGGGCATCCTTCTTTGATTAGGTATAAGGCAGCTCTCACCTGCTCCACGACACCCTCCGGGCATGGACACCGCACCTGGATGCAAGCAGTTCAAAGGAAAGGAGAAGTCCAGCTCAGGTCAGGTGTGAATACGTGGCTTCTTTATTTCAGCGGTTATAAAATTCCACTAAGCAAGGTGCAACAAGTGACGCTTTTCAGACCTCTATAACTTTAGGGTCCTTTTTCATGACAAACACACAAAACTGTGGGAGCACCCCCTGATAAATCCCTGGCCGATCACAGAGTGATATCGATCACCTGGGAGAGGGAGGTATCAGGGGGAGGTCCCACAGGTCCTCAGTTAAAAAGTACAAAAATACAAAATGTGGCTAGATGGTTAAAAGATGTGGCAGGAGATAATGCGAAAATGTGGCTAAATGGTTTAAAGATGTGGCAGGAGAAAATGCGTTCACAGACATTGTTGCATAAATCTACAAATAGGAAAAAGAGGCTACAATTTGCACAAACATAACAGGCAGAAGACTAAGAGGGACTCAACAATGAATGAGTACACAATACCAAAAATGAATACAAATGACTGCATATTAGCAATTTCCTAAAATTTTTAAATAAGGTCATGACGTTTATTGAGACCCGATGGCTGGTGGGATCCAATTGGAAAATCCAAAAAGCCTCTCTATTCAGAAGTTTCCTTCTGTGATCCCCACCTCTAGGTGGTAAAGAAACCTTCTCTATACCCTGTACTTTACGACCAGATACATCCCCCGCATGCAATACCGCAAAATGAAGACTAGCGGCAGAGACGTTGTGGCTCTTATAGTGTGGTATGTCTGAAATGTGCTTCTGTATCCTATTCTTCAAGGGGTTAATCGTACAACCTACATATTGTAGTGAACACAGTGGGCATCCTCCTTTGTATGCAGGAAAAAATGCTGGGGATTGCTGTTAGCAACGGACCACATGTGCAGGATATGCTCCCCCGTTTAAGAATATGCAACAGCATTTGGGGTCTGAGCATTTTTCTGCCTTTCTAAACCACTTTGGTATGTAGGTTGTTTTTGTGGCACATGTGGTCTGTTGCGGTAATCCTCCATTGTATATATGACTGCTGGGAATTGCCCACATGTGCATGATTTGCTCCCCCAGATGGAAGTGCGCTACAGCTAGGGGGTTTGGAGCATCTCCTACTTTGTAAGACCACTTTATTTTGTGAATCTCCCTATTACACTACCTAACACCCTGCACTGGAACCTATCAGCTACACTATATCAGGATACCCAGTACTGGTCCTTGCCCTTTATGCTTTTTATACGGGGGTCCCTCTTCAAACACTGGAGCATGAAGGCCCCCATTTGCACTGAATTGGAAGCGGTGGAGCGGCCTGCCTCCTGCTCATCACACAGGAGAATGTCGTCCTCGGTCTCCTCCCCCCAGCCACGGACAACACCAGGGATCCCCGAAAAGTTTAGTCCCCCTCAAAGCCTGCTGTTCTTGCTCCTCCTCCTCCTCCCCCCAGCCACCATCCTCCTCTGACTCCTCTTCAGACTCCTGCTGACTTGTCTCAGATAGAGTAGCTCCCCCTGGGAATTCATCCAGCATTGCGACTTCCTCATCTTCCAGCTCCTGCTCCCTGACGGCTTGATCGATGGCATGACGAAATGCTTGCTCCAGAAAGAAGGCGAAAGGTACGATGTCACTGATGGCGCCCTGGCTGCGACCAGTTTGGTGATCTCATCAAATGACTGCAGAAGTCTGCATGCGTTGCGCATGAGCAGCCACTGGCGCAGTGAAAAGAAACCAAGCTCCCAGAACCTGTCCTGCTGCAGAGTTTGTACAGGTAGTCATTAACGGCACGTTGCTGCTGGAGCAGCCTATCAAGCATATACAAGGTGGAGTTCCAGCACGTCAGGCAGTCACAAATCAGACTTATAAACCTACAAAACCTCTCTGTCTAACGCTGACAGCACTACACTCCACCTGGGACAACACACAATGTCAGCAAAAAAAACTGTGGGACCAATTATCAAAAAATTATACCAACTTTATTTCAATAATATATATAAAATATGGAGAAAAAAGGCAAGATGGAAAAAGATATACAGAGAAGCGAGGGGCAAAACCTCATTGGACAGCCATGTTACTCCGCAGAACTGTGATAACAGTCTCCGGATAAAAGGCTACACCCTGTGCCTCACAAAAAATGGTTAAAAAAATATCAAATAAATAAACAAGAACAATTATAACAAAAGTAGTAATAATATACACCACCCACCCCTATAAGGGATTATGGTGCAAACAATACGTAGTGGATGAGAAGTAACCAACGTCCAACCTCAGTATGTAACATAGGTCTAGTATAGACAATGTGGCTTAACTGTAAACCATGGACACATTATACAAGTGACGTACCTGAAGACATGGTCTGACCAAAAGGAGGTGAAAAGCCCCAAGCGCAAGACCTCCACTCGCGTTTCACCTTGAAGGCTTCATCAGGAAGTACAAGAGATTTAAAATCAAGGGTATATATATAGGGACTAATGAATGGGTTTAATTACTAAATATGGACATGTGTTCTCACCAATCGGGCGCGATACCCCCATGATGTGCAGCACCATCCTTCCAGCTCATCTGCGCCTCATCACTGTGCAAGCGCAAGACCATGATGACGACAATAAGGGACGTCAGGATGGGGCCGGACAGCGCATGAGTGGGACCGTGACCCAGTGAGAAATAAAGTTGGTATAATTTTTTAAAATTGGTCCCACAGGTTTTTTTTGCTGTGACATTGTGTGTTGTCCCAGGTGGAGTGTAGTGCGTTAGACAGAGAGGTTTTGTAGGTTCATACGTATTTTATATATTTTTCAGGAAATATCTCATATATGGATTTTAGGAAACATGACAAGGATTGGTTGTCACAACTTGGAACGGTTTTTGGAGAAAAATTGGCACAGGATACAGAGAAATGTGATAGTAAGGAGTTGAAGCCTAAGATTAGAGACTCTTTTAAGAGACGAACGAAATTGTGGTGGAAAAAGGCTGCATTAGAAAACTATCTGAATAAAAACATTGTACCACGAGGATATGTATTCAAAAATGTTTTCACCTTGAAGGCTTTGTCAGGAGGTACAAGAGATTTAAAATCAAGGGTACGGTATATAAAGGGACCGATGAATGGGTTTAATTACCTAAATACGGACACATGCGTTCTCACTAATCGAGCACAATACCCCCATGATGCGCGGCGCCAGCCTTCTAGTGCATCCGTGCTGATCACTGCGCAGCACAAGACCGTGATGACGACAATGGAGCACGTCAGGATGGGGCCGGACAGCGTATGCGTGGGACCGCGACCCAATGGAACGCACGTGACCCGCAACCTGGGATGGTCATACTTAAGACAGGGACATAGGAAATTATACATATATAATGGAAAATTAAGATTCAATAAGGTAACTGCCAAACCTGTATGCAGCTATGATCTATACTACACCTAATAATCGATAAAACAAAGAAACAAAAACAAAAGATAATACCATAAAAAGTGATAGAGACAGCCATGATGGTATACATAATTAAAAAAAGCAACA